>NC_065450.1:8477978-8807364 GCF_917563875.1 Diabrotica virgifera virgifera
TTTACCTCCGTTCTTTGACCTCTTATAAAGCGCCATATTTCCTTTTGGAGACCATAAAAATCATGTTCCATTTCTTTTGAAAAACGTTCCCAGTGATAATTTTTTATTCTTCTTACTACTGAATGTGTTTCGTTTCTTATAGTCTTATAATTATCGTATGCCTCTTGTGTTTTAGTTGACATGTATTCTAGGCAACCTTTTTTCTTCTCTTTACATTTTTCCTTCACTTCCGTATAAAACCATGGAGTTTTTCGTCTTGGAAGCGATTTATTTTTATTAATGTTTCATTTCACCAAGAACTTCCTTGGCTGAGGCTAAGATATTGGACTTAATTTTTGCCCAGCTTTCTTCGACTCCGTCACTTTCTGTGATATACATGTTGCTGCTTTTTTCCGTTAGTCTTTTTTGAAATAGGTATCTTGTGGAGTCATCCTGTAAGCTTTCGACTTTAATCTTGGTGGTGTATTCTGCTGTTTTGTTATCACATATATGTGTTTTCATTGTGATTTTGCACAATACCAATTTATGATCGCTTCCTATTTCTGCTGATGTTAGTGCTCTTACATCCAAGATTAGGAACGGGTGTAACTCTCTATTCGACAGAATATAGTCTATCATAGATCTTTGTCCTCTAGTGTTTTCAAAAGTGTATTTGTATTGTTCTTTGTGAGGGAAAAATGTATTGTTAATTCGTATTTCATTTATGCTGCAGAGGTCCGTCAGAAGGTCTCCGTTTTCATTTCTGATATTTTCATTATATCGCTGTTTTATTCCCGGAACTGTGTCATTGCCAACACGGGCATTAAAGTCACCCATAATGATTATATATTCATCATTTGGGATCACGTTTATTACAGTCTGAAGGTGTTCATAGAAGTTTTCTCTTATGGTGGCGTCCCTGTTGTTCTCAGGTGCGTAGATCGCTATCACGTTCAGAGGTTTGACATCCAGTTTGACTTTTACACTAATTATAAAAAGCAAAAGAATTCAATATGACAATTTCATCTCAGAAAACCAAAACAATAGTAATCAGTAAAGAACCAATCAGATGCAAAATAAAAATTGATGGTATCAGTATTGAACAAGTAATGGAAGTAAAATACCTTGAAATTACATTGTCAAGTTACGGAGACCTAGACAAAGAAGTAAGAAATCAAGTACAAAAAGCAAATAGATTGGCAGGATGCCTTAATAACACTATATGGCGAAACCGACATATTAACACTGAGATGAAGTCAAAAATTTATAAAGCCAGTGTAAGACCAATAATGACATATGCATCAGAAACAAGACACGATACAGCCACAACACAAAGACTACTGGAAACGGCAGAGATGAGAGTACTGAGAAGAATTATAGGAAATACACTGAGAGATCGAAAGAGGAGCGAAGATATTAGAAGACAATGTAACGTACAGTGTATAAACGAATGGACACTAAATAGAAAAAAAGAATGGAACGACCACATAACCAGAATGGGGGAGACAAGTGAGGTCAAAATAGCACGAGATAAATCACCAATCGGCAGAAGAAGTATCGGCCGACCGCGCAAAAGATGGAGTGACAACCTTCCATAGAGGTATCAATCCGCCAATGAACAAGCAGAATTGCTTATAAAGAGGAAGAAAAAGAAAAAGAAATTAAATTTGCGAATGTACATAAAACTGTATATTATACTCCCATATAATCGAAGACGATATATGAACTATGAATTATTTCCAGGCCCATCGTTGATAAGTAGTATAATTTTGGTTTACTGTTCTCTCCATTTGACAACTGATTTATTAAAATGCGGCAAAAATTTAAATTTGGGTGATTTGAGCTTAAATTTGAGTCAATTTCAGTTTACAAGTGGGGGATTTATATAATCTCATCTGGCAACTCTGGATAGAAAGAAAAATGCCTACTAAAAATAAGATCTCTATGTTAATAAAATTTCATCTTATATCTCTCGATTTGATTTTTGTATAATTTTTAAAATTTTATTACTTTTCGATTCTTAATTATTAAATTATTAGCTTCTAAATTCACTTGATGTTCTCCAAATGACAAGTCAAAATATAAACCTAACCTTACAATCCTTAACCTAACTACAGAGTTATCTCATAACTAGAGGTTTAACGTCGCGTTATAAAGTGACAGTTGATATATCACATAACTCAAGAACTGCCAAGAAATAACGCAAGTAGTTAAGTTAAATATGATACATCACACCAATTCGAGGATTATAACTTAACTACAGGATAACTTTACGTTATATTTAACGTGAGTGATTCATCACACGGCTGAATATTGCGTCTTCTGCGTAACAGAGTACTTTTACTTCTTTGTTCCAAATGCAATCTCTTACAATTTTTTTAACAATTTTTTCTAACAATTTTTTCGTTATATCGATATTTTTCGATAAGGGGAAAATAGTAGAACGGGGGGAATATAGATATTGAATTTAATATCGTTTTTGAGCTGCCCCAAATTTTTTAATTCTAACCTTTGAGGTCAATATTAGTGTAAATTTAAAATCGTGACTGAATTCCGCCTATAAAAGAATACGTTGTCGTAATGGGGTAGTTACTCTGAGAAGAGGGTTGGTTGTTAGGAATACACTATTTGTCCATAGTTTATTTATTGAACACTACTAATTATTATCAGTAACAAGTTGGTGTGCTTAAAGTAGAACCATCTGCGAGTGCATCTGGATTAAGAATGATATTTATTTACGAATCAATTAGAATGAATCACGGTGCCTTCATGTATAAGTATATAAACAAACTTGTAACATGTAGTTTGTTTATATTGCCGATTCAGCTTGACCATGACATACGACAATATGAATTAGTTGACTATGCATTATTATCGACCGGTGCTTCTAACAAATCTAGGTCACCTACTAAAATGTAAACAAATGTGTATGTTTTGGTTTTGTTTCTAGTACATTTAAGAATTAAATGAATATGTCTTGATCTCAATTTTGGATGTTGATAAACCTTTACATCCATTCCCTTCGGGAAATTTTCTGACTACATGCAAGGAAGAAAATTGTTTTGCTCCACCAACTGATTACTTTAAAAGATTTATACAAATATATACAAATACAAAATACAAATATAGTATTATCTACAAAAATATACAGCTTATTACCCTATAACAAAAATTGCCATCAAACATCATCTATTCTTACTTATTACTTCCTTATATCTCGCGAAATGCTACACTCAGAAATTGTAATGTATATTTTACCTTTTCCCGATTTAAAATAAAATTATAGCTTTAATTCTTACATTTGAACTTACTTTTTAATTTTACTTCTTTCACTTTTAAAATAATTATTTGATTTTCTGACCTTTTACATATTCTTCAATTAAAAAAATTTCTCCTTTTTTCCTCTTCTTCTTGTCTGGTACTTTACAATACATATTTTAATTTTCTTTATACTTAGTACTTTCTTCATAGTGTACTATTAAACATATTTCTTCTTCTTCATATTTCTTCATTAAACTCGTATTTACTTCACATATTCTTCCTTTTCTAACCCTTACCTACTCGGCGGGATTTTCGCAGCTTTAAATCCTTGTATTTGCTTCCGGTCCTTTCTCCACGTCCTTAGTCGTGGGAAGGTTTGTTCCAAAAAGACAAAATGGATAGTTGTGCACTTTAAAAAAAATCTTCTACATTTTGCATCCCTAAATTCCTGTCTGATCCGAACTGCTCAGTCTTGATGAGAGTCGGTTAGCTTCAAAACACGAAATGAGCATGCTAAAATTTTCTGATGTTCATTTTGTACCTTTTTCTTGACAAGAGTCATTTTTCTCCCTGAATTGTCTTTACTTAATTTTGGTTCTAATATATTGAAAAAAAATCAATGGTCTACTTGATTCAACCGATATTAAAAACGTAAAATCAAAAATCTTATTGTCGGTATCAAAACTTCCACATTCAATAAAAATTTGAAAGAAAGTGGTAATAAAAATAGACTATATTTTATATAAAAATCACGAAAAATCTATTTACTTAACATTATTCTCTCTAGCTAGGACTATTCTTTTTCAATCCTATCTATCTATCTAACATCTAACACCTATCTATCTAACATCTATCTAGCTAGGGTTAGTTTTCTTAGCTAGGGCCCTATACTACGTGCACGTACTACCTATAAAATTTACCTAAAAATTACGAACTAGAAAAGCTCAATACATAATGTGAGTTTTTGCTATCTACTCAATAATAGTTTTTTCTCACTTAGTTCGCGCAATTAGTCACTTTATATACCGTCACAACGAAAAAGTCTCTATTTATCTGATTGAAATACAGTCTTACATGACCTCATTTGACTTAAATAAGTATATTAGCATTATAGAAATTTAAAGTTAGTTTACATAATAAAAATTTAAAGTAACTTTATATTATACTAATTGTCTCTATGTTACCTGAAGCAATACAAAGTATTCTTCTTAAATAGTACTTTTTACTGTACAAAAGTCTCTTCAATTATTCCGTTTTCCATATCTTTGTCATTAAATCTTCTTTACCTTAATCTTAATAACATGTCTATCATTATGATATTATGATAGGTCTTATTTGTCAATCTTTTTTTTGGCCTTTTCCCTCCAATGGGATTTTCTTGTTAATATATAAACTTCCTTACGTCATTATAACTTATAAGTCTTCATTTTTCTTCTTACATCATTACTTTTACATAATTTTATCATTTCTTCATAAATTCATTGTATAAAAATTCTTGTATATAAACAATTTAATTTCTTTTCCATAGTCATATTTTTAATTTTCGTGTTTAGTGTTTCTTTGTCTTGTTATTGGTAAAAAAAATTCTCTAAATCTTGATTCATCGGTCCCATATATCGGAACTCATATTTTCCGTGAAACTTATTCTCGTCCATTATGTTTGTATTTCCTTTTTCTTCTTTAAACCGTTTATTTCTTTGCCGTTTCTTAAATTCTCAATAATATTATTTCAATATATTCTCAAAATTCTTCATTATCGTAATTCCATTAAAAATATTTCTAATTCACCTTTCCTAGTGTATAATTTCAATAATTTTGTATGTCTTATGTGATGCGTAAAACTCTATTCAGCAAATTCCTGATGTATCTATTTCTGACTCGTTCAGGGTCAGGTAACTAACAACAATATAATATACTTTACGCAAAATAAAAGCCTGATATAGCGTTTCCTTAAATTAAAAGTATTATGTAATTTTAGACTGCAAATAATGCTTTGATATTCTCTCTATTAGAATTATAAACAAAATGCATTTGTTTTCATTAAAAAATAAACTTAGTATCAATAATTATCTGTATGTACAATGAAAAATATAAACTATAAACTAGATTATTGAATATACCTCTAAAATTTAAAAAACGAAAACTTGTAATAATTTATCGATTTTCAATAAAAATTAATTCTAATAATTTCCAAGATATTTTACACATTTAAGTTATATTAATGAAAAAAAAAATTTCGTGTATGTGAGACTGTATGCAATGAAAAAAATAGCTCAAAAGTTACTCACGCGTACACTATTGTCATTGTCCACTATTAATTGTCCATGAAGTCTGGTCCTCTTGACGTTGGGCGTGGCTCCCATTTCTCCAAAACTCGTTCCTTACGTCATCTAACCTGCGGCTACGCCTCTCCAAAACTATCTCATACTCCATCTACCCATTTTTTTCGTCTCTTCCAATTTTTTGTTGCCATCTTTCTGGTTTCTCCCTACCTCAGAAGTCCAGTTCGTCACTCAGGTCGCCATATAAAAGAATACGTTGTCGTAATGGGGTAGTTACTCTGAAAAGAGGGTTGGTTGTTAGGAATACACTATTTGTCCATAGTTTATTTATTGAACACTACTAATTATTATCAGTAACAAGTTGGTGTGCTTAAAGTAAAACCATCTGCGAGTGCATCTGGATTAAGAATGATATTTAATTAACGAATCAATTAGAATGAATCACGGTGCCTTTATGTATAAGTATATAAACAAACTTGTAACATGTAGTTTGTTTATATTGCGGATTCAGCTTGACCATGACATACGACAATATGAATTAGTTGACTATGCATTATTTTCGACTGGTGCTTCTAGCAAATCTAGGTCACCTACTAAAATGTAAACAAATGTGTATGTTTTAGTTTTGTTTCTAGTACATTTAAGAATTAAATGAATATGTCTTGACCTCCATTTTGGATGTTGATAAACCTTTACACGCCGTTGCATTAGCCGCCATCTGGATTTTAAAGGAGAAACGCTGTTGCTCAATATATCCGCCATTTTCAAGTTTTCGACAAAAATGGTAGGAACTGAAATTGTTTCAAATACAATTTTCTATAATTTCCCTTTAAAATTTTTTTTGTGCGGTCAACATTTTTCGAGTTAAGAGCGAAATAGTGGAAGGGTTGGGGAACCATAATTATTGAACTTGTCGTTTATTATTAACTTTACGTCATAATTATACGTAAACAAAAATGGGGAGAATTATATTTTATATAATTTTGATGTCTTTAATTCTTTTGCTAAAATCAACATTTAAGCTTTTCGGTTCGTTTCTGCTTATGGTGTGCTGCTGATGACGTCAGCGTCTATTGTTCGTTAATCGCTTGCGTGTCGTTATGGTTGTCATACACGTAGGTATTTAAATGTTGATCATAGCTCAAAAAATGCAAGAAATTAAAATCGTATAAAATTTCATTCTCTTTATTTTTGTTATTCGTTTAAGTCACAAAGTTAATAATAAATAAGATAATTCAATCGTTATTATTAGTCACTATTTTTCCCTTAACTCGGAAAATATCGACCGCATGAACAAATCTGTAAGAAATGAATTGCAGTAAATTGTAATTGCAACAATTTCGTACACTTGTTGTCCTAATTTTGAAAATGGCGAAGATATTGAATAAAAACAGTTGCTATAAAACCAATCAGATCTTACCTTGGCGCTTTTACCATATACACACTAGGTACTTTAAATATCTATTTATTTTAGCAAAAAATGAAAGATATTAAATTTGTATAAAATTTCATTCTTTCTATTTTTGTATATGTATACGTTGTGAGCTTCGCTGGTGTCGCTCCTAGCGGATTACTAATCAACTTTCACTGGTAATTTTTAAATTTATTATTTAATTGTTATGGCTTAATATTTACAACGCAAAAAAGTAATTAAATTGTAATCGATTTTTTTAAGATTTTGCTAATCATTTTGACGTTCTATTGATAAAATATGAATTTCTTACTTCGGATACTTTCACAATTATCGTGTAGATGGCGCTAAGATTAATATATTAATTTATAATTAGATATTACGGAACATTAAAAAAACTTAAATTCAGTATTTAAAACGTAAGTATATTTAAGGTAAAAATATATACCACAGCTTTGACAAACTAATATTTTTTATAATTAATGTTTTTAATTTTAATTTTAAATTAATCACTTTGACATTTATGTCAAATTTCCAGTAATCGTTTACAGACTTGTCACTACTACTCTCGCGAATTTGTAAATATCCCTTCTACGTACGAGCTCACAGCGTATAGGTACATTTTTGACATCAACTGATAATAAACAAGATAGTGCAATAATTATGCTCTAACTGTCAATTTTCCCCCAAAACTGAGAAAATATCGACCGCACGAAAAAAATCACAATAAAAGAAATTATAGAAAACCGCATTTTCAATAATTTTCAGTTCTTACACTTTTTGTCGAAAAGTTGAAAATAGCGTAGATATTGAACAAACACGGCTCTCCTTTAAAATCAAGATGGCGGCAAGATGTCGCGATTTTAAATGTACACTACTACGACAAAAACAACGACATTTTCATTTCTAAAAATGATACGAGCCATTCACCGTGCTTCGGAGGGTACGTTAAGCATTCGGTCCCCCAGGGCTAGTGTGATCATCGACACCATCTACTTTAAACAGAACCTGACCGAAATGATCTACCTGGCAAAAAGGCATACGATATTATTATTATATTTCAGATTTGAGTACTAGGAAGTTTCTTTGTGTCCTTTTCCTAGAAGAATGAAAACGGAATGTGACTGCAATTAGTAGAGTCCTTTTTGTTTTCTATATTCGTCCTCTGCTGTCTTATAAATGATAAAAGTCGCATATTCAGGATGTACCAGAAAGAAATTTCAACAAAAAAGTTTGAGATTTAAATAACTATTTACCATTTTAATTTTATTACAATGGTGAAATCTGCATGTGAGACTTTTCAGTTTGTTTAAGAGATGTCGCTGGATTGCGTCCCAATGGGGATTTCAATGATCTTTAAAATTTCCCTTAAATAGATGCGCTAGCTGGTTTTCGCTTCAGAGGTGTACACGCCAGCTCTGTTGAGGAAGCCTGCAATGGCAGAAAGAGCTTTCCAGGGATTGTGCACTAACGTGCATCGAAAAAGGCGAAAAAAAATTTTTTTGCGATGGAAAAGTAATACCTAACCAAAGTTGCCAGTAAACTGTTTAGCATTTTGGTAAAATTTTTTTGAAATTAGAAAATATCTTCTGCCGCCTCAAGACAATTAAACATTTAAAAAAAAATATCAGACGAAAAAAAAATTTATTTCGAAACGAAAATGTAATAGTTCACAAAATTTTCCTAACACACTATTAAGAATTTTAGTAAAATTGCGTTGAACTAAAAAAAATTTTTCTGCCCCCCACGGCAACTAAAAATTAGAAAAAATACGTTAATATGCGAATTTCTTTTGTAAGGGAAATGTAATACCTTATAGAACTTGAATAAATAAATTCGGTTTAAATTGGAAAATATTTTCTGGTTTCACAAATCAATTAAAAATTTTACTTAAGAAAAGTATACTAAAACATTCTTTTTATAACGAAATACCCTAACTTATCCGTCTCCATGACGTCACCCAAGTTTTTTAATACTAAAATAAATATAAAGCAAATTACAAAATTACGTATATAAATATTACAAAAAAATATGGTAAAAGCATTCTATTCGAAGATGTCTTCCGATTTAGCATTAAAGTGAGGCATAGTTTTTCTGGAATCAATTCGAGTTTTTATAAATCCATCCCTTGAATACGCTCCAAAAACTGCTAGAGGAGCTCGTGTCACAAGCTTGACACATCGTTCTACACATTGTTTGTGGCAGTGATATTTCTCAATCTCAATGTTAAAAGGGTCTTGTTAGGATTCTTAATAAAATCTCGCAGATTTTTACTCGAAAATCTAGAGAATATAGGTGGTTCTGTAAGGTGATATTCTTGTTAGTTAATTAAATCAAAGCAGTCTTTTGAATCAATATTTTTATAGGAGAAAGTTTGAAGACCCTCACGTTTTTTGATTTGGTTACTGGCAAACTTCTTTGATGTCCAAGGGGTAGATCATTTGAATGTCGCAGACATACAAACCACTGAAGCGGTTTTTTAAGATGTTTTTCTAACAGCCGAATTACATTACCCTTAACGCCAGTATTTACGACTATTTCGTCACATGCAATAGCTAAATTTGATACTTTCTGATATACCAGACAGCGGATACCCATATCCGAAATATTTGCACCCTGGCTCATGCACAAGTGTAATATGTGTTCTTCCACGATCGATTGACCATAAAACTTGGTACTGTTTTTTACTTGAGCTAAAGTTTTGTCTTTGCGTCGGTAACTTTCTTCTTTTACCTTTGATTTCTCTGATTATATTTGTTTTTGTTTTCCCTATCAATCGAGCTTATCACCATTTTTCTGGGACCTCTTAGATTTAATAGAAATTCGCGCTCATCCAGAGCCACTTTTTGAGATTTACTACAAAGACAATTAGTCAGAGTGTCACATTTGCATGCTGCAAGATCGAAACGTGTAGTGTTACTTTTGTTCTTATAGCATTGAATTTTATTTTTGTAAAATTCACTGTTTTGCCTGTTCTAAAATGGTTTCATAATTTCATGTATTTGTCATGATAGGCTTTTAAAAGCTGACTAATTCTTGTATGTTAAATTATTGGAATTAAAGCATTTTTCCATATTTCCTCCAATTTAATTGCAACATATTCGGCAATACCAGAAAATACTGGCTCTGTTTTGCTGACTTTTTTATCCTGTTGCAAGCAAAAAACTTCATCGCTTGTTTGTATTGCGGTAAAACATTTTCAGGTATATTTGGTGGTTGCCCAAAAATGGGGCGGTCCACAGCACATTTTGATTTTATTCCCAATGGTCCTGGTTTATCTATTTTAAAAATCTTTAATTTACAAACAACAATAATAAAAAAGTAAGGCATCGCACCAAACATAAGTGAAAATTACACGCACGGACTCATGAAATGGGACATTTCAAAGGGGTTGGGGAGACTGAAAAAACAAATAAAACTTTAAATATCGTTTAAATTTGTTATTGACAACATTTTAGGTTTTCTTTAATTGATCTTAGATCGAGTTAGCACAAATCTTATTCCAAATAATATAAATTCAAATTTCCATTAAAATCAGATATTTAATAAAATTCAAGGTCGTTGGGGGTGCAGAAAATTCACTTAGAAAAAAATTAAAAATACTAATATGTTAAAAAATAACACTAGCAACTTTTTCACGCTATTAGATATAACATTTCCAATTTTTAGTTTTTCGATGAACTCTATTGTGCACCCCTCTGAATCGAAAAGAAGAAAAACCATCTTGTACTATTATATTTTGTTTCACATTACCCTCATGTTCCTTTGATGACACTATTGATCATCCATGACTAAATTAAAGAAAATATCTCCCTGTCTTATCCAGCTACCTACTTCATATAAATGTTGCGATATTTAACAATAATTTAAATTGCATCTCTTCTATAAAAATTCCATTCGCTCCTAAAATTGGTACATCACAAATCAATAAGTAAACACCAATACAAAACAAATACAATAATTTAATTAAATAAATTTTTCACATCGACTATTTCAACTTACTGAAAGCATTCTCTACAAATAACCCGCTGATAATGTATTAAAGCCATATTGATTTCCTTCCTTCACACATTACCAACAAAGCCATCAAATAACACAAATAACATCTGGATTAATCTGTTATACGACTAAATATGCTTTCACCTAAATAGTATAATTGAATTGGTTTGTTTAATTAAAATGCTATTTTCATTCATTAATTATTACATGTTACTCTTACTAGCAACAAACATACACAAAAAAAAGTTTATTTTCATAATAGTTCAGGGCGGATCTGTTTTGAGATGGACGTTGAGAGGTGACTCAAATTTTTTTGCAGAAATTGCTTGAAAATAAATCAAATAATAATATTTGGGTTATCCTCCCTCTCAAAAAGGTCCGGAACATTGTTTAAATAATCAAAATGTCAAAAATTGAAGGAAAAATTCGATTTTTTTCTTTGTTTTTTGATTATAACTTTAAAAGTATTCATTTCCGAGAAAAGTTGTACTAACATAAAAGTTGCGTAATTCAATTTGCTACAATATAGAATTGGTTAAAAATTTAAAAAATAGTAACCCTAGTTGCGAAATAGCAATAATTGCGAAAAAACCATACAAAAACAAGTATTCGCATTTTACGTTTTTCAACCATTTATGCTACACTTAGGAGCTTCATATTTCTCCCTGAAAAACTTTATGATACAGTAAAACAATACTGTAAATTTCATTAAGATCGGCTCAATAGATTCTGCAAAATAAATTTTGCAATACAGCTTTCGCAAAAAAAAATTCATTTTTTCAAAATGTTACAGGACTGAAAGTAAAGCAGATAGCAAGTTGAATTCTTTTTGCTTATACAAATGTACTCTATCTTTCATTTGCAATTTTCAAAATTAAAATCGATTAATTACCACGGCGTCAGAAAATTTTTGAAATAAACAATAATTTTTGGTGCTACGCGCAGGACAGCTCTGTTCGATTCACACAGGTTGATTTCCACCAAAATTTCTTCTAATCTTTATCTAATATATTACTTTCTTACTCTATATTTTGTTGTATTTTAATATTTTAATTCCACAAAAATCAAACTAATTTTATTATTGTTTGTGAAATATTGTTTAAACAATTGAATATGTTTAAAAATAATAAACTTTTATTATTTAAGTTCAAATATATGAACAAACAAAGTTTTTGCTAATAAAAGTGTTATTTCAAAGGATAGAGTATGTGTTTTTATTTTGCAATAAACAAATTTATTTATTTATATCAAAATGTCATAAAAATTAAAATGTATCAATCATTATAGAAGGTCATTGAAATGCCCAATCAGAGCAACCTATCCGCTGTCCTGCGCGTAGCACCAATAATTAATGCTTATTTAAAAAAATTCCTGACGCCGTGGTGTTAAGCGATTTTAATTTTGCAAAATTGCAAATGAATGGTACAGTACACTTCTATGTGCAAAAAAATTTTCAACTTGCTATCTGCTTTATTTTCAGTCCTGTAACATTTTGAAAAAATGAATTTTTTTTACGAAAGCTGGATTGCAAAATTTATTTTGCAAAATTTATTGAACCGAGCTTAATGAAATTTACAGTATTGTTTTACTGTATCATAAAATTTTTCAAGGTGAAATATGAGGTCCTAAGTGTAGCATAAATGTGTAGCATAAATCGTAAAATGCGAATACTTGTTTTTGTATGTTTTTTTCAAAATTATTGCTATTTTGCAACAATTGTGAGTATTTCTTAAATTTTTAACTAATTCTATATTATAGGAAATTTAATTACGCAACTTTTATGTCAGTACAACTTTTCTCGGAAATGAATACTTTTAAAGTTATAATCAAAAAACCAAGAAAAAAATCGAATTTTTCCTTAATTTTTTGACATTTTGTTTATTTAAACAATGTTCCGGACCTTTTTGATAGGGAGGATAACTCAAATATTATTATTTGATTTATTTTCAAGCAATTTCTGCAAAAAAATTTGAGTCACCTCTCAACGTCCAAATGTACTAATATTTTTACAGATCCGCCCTGGTCTATAAGAACACAATACAGATTTAAACCGTTAAACCCAGACGTATAAAAATGTATACGATGAAAACAAAGAGGGTTAAGGGAGTGAAAATGTATTAAAAATCCTTTATGACTGATATACATTATTATATACATACGTATCCATACAAATCAGTTGCTATTTAAAATTTTAGAAAAGCCCCCTGAGGGTCAGAAAATCACCTACTTGGGAGTACTGCATATCCGTGATGTAAATCAAGTAAAAGTTCAAATATCACATACCTCGTAACCATGTATATCTCGTAAGTAGCACTGATGATGGAATTGTTATTCCGAAAAAGTTCTGCAATATAGCTCGAAAGGGTCTATTTTTGTATAAATATACCTATAAAAGATTTTTATTTTTTTTCATATATAAAAAAACGCTCCATCTTTCAAAAGGACTTTGAAAAATTAAATCAATCAACTAGGAGAACCTAGCGAATCTTTTAAAGTTATGACGGTGAGGAGTAGCCACATGCGCGCGCAGCAAAAATTTAATCTGCTTTGTGCACAGAGTGGCCACTCTCATCACCACAATTTAAAAAAATTTCCTAGTTTGTCCCAGTTAACCGATTTCAATGTTTCAAATTGCGACTGAAAGCTTGAGAGTTTATTGCTGGCGCGGCTCTATTTTGATAAAATATTACTGCACGAATTCAATATTAATGCAAAAAAATCAATATGAAAATATCATCCCAAAAAACAAAAAGCTTGGTAATACCCAAAGAACCAATAAGATGCAAATTGACAATCAAATTACACAACAAGTAATGACTTACCTGGGAGTTGATCTATCAGCCGACAACAATATCGAAAAAGAGGTAAAAGACCAAATGACTAAAGCCAGTAGAACGGCTGGATGCAAAACCACAAAATTTGGAAAACAAACACGTAAAAGTGGAAAAAAGGCCAGAATTTATAAGTTAGTTATTAGGCCCGTTATAATTTACACAGCCGAAACAAGACCAGACACAAGCAAAACACAAAGACATTTGGATACCAACGAAATGATGATCTTAAAAAGGATAGGGAACTTGCACATTTTTGTTTTATTACATAATAATGTTCAGCTTCGTTTAAAAATAGTATTTTCAAAATTTCACGCCTTAAAACCTCATAATCTTAGAACTACAAATTAAAATCTTCTATGTATTTAAACCATTTCAAACGATCAAAAACACTTGTGACGTCACATCATTGTATTTTCTACTGACGGTTATAATGTCTCTCTTTAAATGTCCACTGCTTATAAAGGCAGGTTCAGTTTATGTATGGGAAACAAAAATTTCACATTTAATAAATTACCATATCAGACCAGCTAGCCTCTTTATGTCAATAAATCACTTTTTAAATGCATTCGAACCATCAACTTCTTAAAACCACATAATGACAAACTACTGTTTGAAGTTCATTTCAGTCACAGCTGGCTCCCCGGTCGGTCACAACCCCACACTCGCAAAGAAAAACAAAATCTCTTTCGAGACATATTTACGCTCTTTTTACCGAAATAAATAAACATAATATTGACAGACAGTTTGTTGTTTTTACATTTATTATTATTTTTTTATTTGTTTCCGTGGACAATAAGGTTATCGCACGCAACTTAACCACACCACGGAACATCTCATTTAAAATTATATACAATTTTGTTTACTTTGTTGGTGCGGAGTGTAAATATTATAATCACATGACGTCACGACGCGTTTTGGGCTGGCTGCCATAAATTGAATTTAGAATCGTCTTTACGGTCCCAACGAAAGAAAAAACCAACTTCGTTTTCTTAGATGTATATTTTGAATTATGTTCTGTTGTGATTTATAATATTTTTTTCGAATTTAAAATTTTATGCAAGTTCCCTATTGCTGGAAAAGAACTATAAGACAGGGAAAGAAGTGAGGAAATCAGACAGACGCATATTATGTGGAGTTGACAATATAAATACCTGGGTAAATACAGAAACGAAGAGAGGAATCCACACATAAGCAGGATGTCGGTGTCAAGGATATTAAGAATAGCCAAGGACAAGTCACCGTTAGGCAAAAAAAGTATAGAACGCGCAAAGAAAAGATGCAACGACAATTTAGGGGCAGAATAAAAGGTACCGTTGAATAAAAACAGGCAGTACTGTCTGTATAAAAGAGTAACAAGAAGAAGTTCTCAATAAAATAAAACTGAGAAAAGATTTTCGATAAGAGAAAAATTAATCAATTACTAACAATTCTATTATAAAAAACTAAAAGCTTAATAACGAGGGAAATTCTAATTTGACATTTCATATTTAACATTAGATTATTGTTCTTCTTCTTTAAGTGCCGTCTCCCAATCGGAGCTTGGATATCATCATCACTATTTTTACTTTAACTACCGCTGCTCTGAAGAGTTCTATAGAACTGCATTCAAACCAGTCCCTTAAATTCCTCAACCATGGCTCTCTCCTTCTTCCTATACTCATTCCACCTCTTATCTTTTCCTGTGTTATGAGTCTTAGTCTTAGTATTTCATATCGCTGTATCCTCATTACGTGTCCCAGATATTGTAACTTGCTTATTTTTTATTGTGTTAACTATTTCGCATTCTTTGCCCATTTATCTCAATACTTATGTGTTCGTTTTCTTCTGTATCCACGCTATTCTAAGCACCCCTCTGTAACGCCAAATTTCAAATGACTGTAACTTATTTATGTGTTCTTACTTCAATGTCCAGCTTTCAAGTCCATATTGCAATATCGAGAACACGTAGCATCTCAAAGCTCTTACTCTCAGTTCCAATCCAAGATCTTTGTTGCAGAGAATTGTTTTAATTTTTACGAACGCATTTCTTGCTATATCTATCCTTGTCCTTATTTCTGTTGTTTGATCATTTTTCTCTGAAATACAGGTTCCTATGTATTTGTATTTATCAACCTTTTTACACGATTGATCATTTTTGACTGTTTACCGTAACAGATTTTACGTCAGTAGGTGACATTTACTAGCAACTCGACGGTAAGTAATCCAACTCGACGGTAAGCACTCCAACTCGACGGTAAGTAATTCACTTACCGTCGAGTTAAAAAATCTCTTAATTTTAATTTATTTTTTGAAAGAATAAAGAAAACTAACGAATTATTTATTAATATTGAAACTTATGGTACAATTTGTTAAATTATTTAATGAAATCCCACTTGTTTGGGCTGTGGTTTCACTTCTAACAGAAACTCCTGCAGAATCGCATACATTAGTAGTATTACTAGTATTGCACAATATTTTTTCGGCAAAATCTATTTTATTTTGAAGAGAATCTTCTACATAGCTTTCTGCCACTGTCAGAACGCCAACCTCCATGACGCTTTAATCCGAGGACATCAACACCTTTATTAGCCAAAAGCGTTGCTGATGTCCTCCTGAACGAATGGCCAGTATAATAGTTCTCGGGATTAGGCAAATTTAAGAATTTGGCAATTTGAGAAGGCCAGCCCCCGATTGTCTCTTTCCCTATTACTTGAGCACAACATTTTCCTTTGGCGTATCTTAAGAACAAATGATTTGATTTTACTTGTAATGGACGAAGTTTTATATACTTTTGCAGAATTTCTAAATATGGAATTTTATCGTCTGGTTTATTAACGACTGTAAAAGTACGCTGGATGTTCGTTTTTGTATTGGGTACTTTTACAATCATTAAACCATCGATTTGTTGGATGTCATTCATAGTAATATTATATAATTCTTCTCTTCTGCAGGCACCAGATATTCCCAATATCATTGCGACCTACAAATTATGAAAAAATCTTCATCAGAGTATTTCTTTTACCTAATCTAGCTTATATTACCTTGTGAACTAGAAATTCTTCATCCGGTGCTTCCATCAGAAATTTTTCAAATTGCTCCTGTGTAAAAATGCTCGCTTTCTTGGGCCTATAGCCAACATTTTTTCTCTTCAAATACGCGATCATAGTTGAAAACTTGGAAATATCAATGCCATCATAAAGAAAAACGGTGGATTTAATCATTGAATATTCTACCCAGAGGCTTCCAGCCGCTTTCAACTGCATATGTCTTTGAACGAAATATGCCAATAGAGCCTTTTCTTTGATTCTTAAATTCTTGCCTTCGCACCATTTTTTAAAACTTTGGTAGGTATTTTGATAACGGATTTTGGATTTTTCGGGAATAATTGCGGAACACTTTTCTTCCCAAGCCCGTTCAATTTCTTTAAATTCACTTTCGCTCATATTTTAATTTATAATAATCAAAATTGTACTTAAAATTATTGACAACTAAATAAAAACTCAATTCTCCATTGTTGTTATGCACCCTAGTTACTACCTAACAACCAAAGTATCTATCTTGATAAAATGAATGAAACTAGTCAATATGACGAAAATGTTTAATTTTATAATTTATAATGGTATCAATCGTGCAAAAAACGTTAAAAGCATGTCGAACGTTAAGGGTAACCGATCTCAGATCAATTGTCTTCGATCGGCACAAAACCCTTACCGTTCTCCATACTTAATATACTATTTCTATCGGTACATTTCCCAAATGTACGCTTGTTTGTATGTTTGTTTTCTTAGTTATTATTATGTATTTGGTCTTTGTTATATTAATTTTGAGTCTATATTCTTCACAGAAACTGTTTGTCTGTTTTAGTAGTAGTTGAAGTTGTTCAGCAGAGCTTGCCATAGTTACTCTGTGTCATCTGCATATTTGTTATGTTGTTAACAGATCTTCCGTTAATTATTATTCCTTCACTTTGAGATAGCAATGGTTGTTCAAAAATGGCTTCACTTTAGACATTAAAGAGTAGTGGAGACATGATACATCCCTGCTTAACTCCTCTCCTGAGTTCAGTTTCCGGACTGGGTTCCTTATCTATTACAATTTGTGCTCTTTGTAACAATCATTCCCATACACATTTATATATATATGCATGTTTGAGCTAACATTTTGCCACTTTGGCATAGATATGCATAGTTACCATTTTTACTGTAGTTAATCATTTAATGCATTATCCCATGTCTAAAGATACGTATCCATACGAGGGTGCTCCGTGCTCGGTGTAGCCTCTCGGCGCTCACCCTCTTCGATTCAACCGTTTTGCGGTTTATATGTAGGGGAGCGCATGCCGTATCCATTTGGGCAGCTACACCGAGCACGTAGCACCATCGTATGGAGACGTTCCTTAACATCTATCGGCTTGCCGGCAAATTTGTATCTCACACGTTCTATCGTAGTACATACAACGCCATTCAATTGTTTTATGACCGTTTCTGACCAATTCATGACGAATTTATTGTTATTTTTAACCGTAACTGTACTTTAGTATATCAACGAACAAACAAAAGACAGAGGAAAAAATCTAGCAAAAAGCCAATGACACAATGAGTGGTGTTGATAGGCTAAATCAACACCTCCATAATCATTCTCATCCTAATCCATCTCTAGAAAGAGGGGGGAAATATAATAAAACGTATTCTTTCATTTAAAAGATATAGTGGTGTGGAATGTTTTTTTTTATAAGAAAAGTGGTGGCCAATGCCAAAAGTAAAAAACTTAAGGACTTTAAATTTTGCCAGGTAATAAATCTAAAAAGTATTGAAAAGTTCCACCACAGGACGGAGAAACGACGACCTAGCAATCAAGCTAGACCTTTAATAGACTGACAGAGCGCCATTTTCCAGAATATGTACCACCTACGAAAAAAAAAGCTGCTCCATGTAGGACCTTCACTATTTACTACAAAAAAATGGATAGAAAAGCAAACAAAAGGGAAGTAAATGGGGTATTACTGCAGAAATTATAATTTAGAACTATGTGCTGTGTCTTGTTTTATGATTTCCCACACAGATGGATTAACCTTCCGTGACTAAAATCTATCGAATGGCACCAAACACGACCCCCCACAGAGGTGGGGTGGGGGGTTACTTTAAAATCTTAAATGAGAGCCCCCATTTTTTATCGCAAATTGGGATTCCTTACGTAAAAATAAGTAACTTTTATTCGAGACATTTTTTCGAATTATGGAGAGATGGAGCTATAATCTAAAAAACGATTGTTTTGAATGGAAAACTAAATTAAAAATGGACAAGTCCCCACTAAAATGGAAAACGTTATTTAGCTTTTTTTAGTTTTAGGACCTACTCTTCACAACCCAATAGGTCTTCAAAACGCTCGAGTGACTGCACATTTAGCATACTTTGCTTCCCTACCATTAATTTCCTTGATAATCTCAGTAACTTTACCATAAGTAGGTTAATTAAATTAACTTGACCAGCAATGTTTTATTTTGTCGTTTGTAATTTGATATTTGGTCATTTATAATTTGATATTTACAATACATACATTTTTTTATCAAAAGAAGTGTTGTTTTTTTTTCACCCCATGACAGTGCTGACTGTTTCTATAAGCCCCACAGGTTCGGCAGTTGAAATATTATACTTGGAAAACCGTGTCTGTTTCTACTCACCCTACTCAATGTGGGGAACGGAAACAGCATGTTGTAATTTTTGTCCTTGTACTTAAGAGAAAAAACAATGGTGGAGGTTTGTAGAGGACTGCATGTCCGATAAACCAAGGTAGGCTTCGATTTCTTATTATTTATTAAGCGCAACAGGCCTTGTAGGCCTAAGGCTAAAATGTTTACATTTCTGGTTACATAAATAATATAATAAATAATTTAATATAACTTACATAACTTATAAAACTTATAAATTTTATTTAGTTACACTTCAGTCTTTTCATACACTCCTTCACCACCTCGCTCCATCTCCTTCTGTCCAATGCTAGTTCTTTCCATCTCTCAATGTTACTTTTCTTCAAGTCTTCATACACACTGTCCTTCCATCTTTTCCTTGGCCTGCCTTTCCTCCTCTTTTGTATTGGTCTTCGTGAAAGTACCATTTTTGACATTCGTTTACTTTCCATTCTCTAGATGTGCCACAAGTATCGTATTCTCTGTGCTTTGATCGTCGTCGTGATCGTTGGCTCTTGATATAGTTCTTCCAATTCTTTATTGGTTCTTCTTCTCCACTGACCTTCTATTTTCCCATCTCCATATATTGCTCTTTGCATTTTTCTCTCCCATCTTTCTAAAAGGTCTGTTTCTGACTTTTTGAGCACCCATGTTTCGCATGCGTATGTTACTGCAGGTCTGATAACAGTCTTATAAATTCTTATTTTTGTTTTTCTTGATACATATTTGGATTTCAATAATGTGCGTAATGCTTCATATTTTTTATTTCCCTTGACTATTCTTGCCTTTATCTCCCATTCTTCATGACCATTTTCATCGATTTTGGCTCCCAGGTAAATAATTTCTTTGGCTCTTATGAACGAGTATGTTATTTCTCCATCTATTTGTACTATGATGTTATTCTCTTTTTCTTTTTGGATCTCTCCCATGATCATATAATTTGTCTTCTCTTCATTTACTTTAAGTCCGAATTTTTTGGCTTCTGTTATTATGTTTTTCATTAACTTTTGTAGTTCTTTTTTGCTTGTTGCTAATAGCATCAGATCATCTGCAAATGCTATGCATTGGTGGCCGTTTTTAAATATAGTTTCTTGCATGTTTATTCTCCTTTTCCTGATTATTCCTTCCAATGTTAGATTGAATGCCGTTGTTGATAGTGGATCTCCTTGTCGTAATCCTTCCTTGGTTTCAAACTTTTTGGATATATACCCTTTCCAAGCTATTTCGTTTGTTGTGTTTTCCATCGTCATCTTTACCATCCTGACAATTTTACTTGGTATCCCCAATTCTTTCATCAGTTCGTACAGCTGCTGTCTGTTTACTGTGTCGTAAGCCTGCTTAAAGTCTATGAATAAAACATATAGTATTGTTTCACGTTCGTAACAGGTGGTCTGTATTTCTTTTAAGGCAAATATTTGGTCAGTCGTTGATTTGTTGTTTCTAAAACCTGCCTGGTATTCTCCCAGTATTTTTTTCCGAATATTGACTTAGCCTTTTTCTTATACTTTGTGCCAAGATTTTGTAAACTATTTCTAATAGTGCGATGCTTCTGTAGTTTTCGCATAGCATTCTATCACCTTTTTTATGTATAGGTCATAAAAATCCTTCCCATATTCTTTTTATCAGGTCATATATCTCTTTCTGTAGTCTTTTCCCTCCTGATTTTATCATTTCCGCCGATATTTCTGTTATTCCTGGGCTTTTGTTATTTTTCAAGCTCCTTATTTCGTTCTTTATTTCTTGTTCTGTGGGTATTTCTATTTCTATCTGATCATCTTCAATTTCATGGTTTGTTTCATTTTGTACTTCGCTTTTATTTAGCAGTTCTGTGAAATAGTTTTGCCAGTTTCCCATTATTTTTTCCGGCTCATTTATCAACATCCCTTTATCATCTCTCATATATGGGTTGTTTTTTTGATATCCTCTTTTCATTTTTTTTTGCTTCCTGGTAGAATGATCTTATTTCTTTTTTTTGAAATTTTTCTTCTATTTCCTTCAGTTTGTTCTCGTTGTATTTTCTCTGTTTGCTTCTACATTTTCTTTTCATGATTTTTCTCAATTCTCTGTATTCTTCTCTAGTGTTTTCTTCGCCATTTGTGAGATTTTTGCGTCTTACCTTTCTTATTGCTTCTGCTACTTCTTCACATTCTTCATCATACCAATCTTTTGTTTTGTGTTTTCTTTTGGTTTTCGCTAGGATTGCTTTATTTGTGTTCAAGATTGCTTCTTTTATATTTCCCCATTGTTTGTCTGGGTTTGACGTTTCTTGTTCCCTGATTAGTCTGTTGGTTATTCCCTGTTCATACTTCTTCTGTGTGTTGTTATCTTTTAGTAGTCCTATATTGAATTGTTTTCCAATTTTTTCTTTTGTTTTATTGTTTTCCTTTATGTTATGCTCGATTTTGTACTCTGCTCTCACCAAGTAGTGGTTCGAGTTACAGTTTGCTCCTCTCATGCTCTTTACATTTATTACATTGTTTGCATGTTTCTTCTCTATTAAAATATGGTCTATCTGATTTACTGTCTTTTTATCAGGGGAAATCCACGTTCCTTTATATATATCTTTTCGGCGTAATTGTGTGCTTCTTATCACCATTAGCCTTGCTGTTGCAAAGCCTATTATTCTTTGGCCATTATCGTTCGACACCTCATGCTTACTATATTTCCCTATTATATGCTCGTATATATTCTCTCTTCCGACTTTGGCGTTGCAGTCTCCCATTATTATTTTGGTATCAAACCCTGGTAATTTATCATATTCTCTTTCCAATTGTTCGTATAATTCATCTTTTTCTTCTTCTGTGGCATCTTCAATCGGTTCGATTTCTTACATCTCATAATACTTTACGATATTTATGTTCAAAGTTGAGAAAGGTTTCTATTCACCCCATTTTACGGTATCGAACGTCTCAACTTCCAAAACAATGTACGGTGAACGCCTACGCAGAAATGCATGGCACCTTAAAAAAAAGAAGTACCTTTCGCTATTTAAACAATCTCCAAGTAAAGACACCAAATCCGTAACTTACTCTTAAGGGGCTATCCTAGAGTAAAAGTACGAAATTCATATACATTTTTTGGGAATTTCTAAAATAAAAAGTACTGTACGAATTGTTTCCAAAATTTTGATGACCATTTTTTATAAAAAGAAGTACATACAAAAAAAATTTTCATAACAAAATATTGAAAATTCAACGATTTATGCACCATCCACTGGCACCGTGAAAATAAAAACATCGCTCCACTGCTGCAGTGATTGGGACTAATAGAGATCCTGAAAAATAAAGTTTCACAGTTATTTCTTATACCATCAACTAGGAATTTTGAAAAATATTAAAATTTTGAAAAATGACCAAGTGTTGAAAAATATTTTTAAAATTAGCTAAAACATTTTCAATTTCAAAACCCGCAAATTTTTTTTCCGATCAAAAAACCCCTAGTTGATGGTATAAAAAATAACTTATGTTTCAATAATAACTTTGAAATTTTATGTTTCAGGATCTCTATTAGTCCAAATCTTAGACCATAAAAACTG
This sequence comes from Diabrotica virgifera virgifera, assembly GCF_917563875.1. NCBI lineage: Eukaryota > Metazoa > Arthropoda > Insecta > Coleoptera > Chrysomelidae > Diabrotica > Diabrotica virgifera. Next base: position 8,500,945 of record NC_065450.1, read on the forward strand.
ATAGACACGCCTTGTACCGAACCGTTGAAGCAAACACCTTCCGCAAAAGTGACGTCACAATACGGCAAGAACTCGTTTGGATCCTTAGCAAAGCACTAATAAAATTACCCAATTTTAGATTTATTTTAATATAACTTCAATATTTTGTAAAAAATATGGAAGATAAATAATTGAGCAAAGTAATTAATAAATATTTTTGACTTACAGTAATTTTGTAAAAATAAATGTTTTATTTAAAAGTAGGTACATTATATCGTTGGTATATCTCTTCTTGTTTGATAATCAAAAATACATTTGAAGGAGAGTAATTTTCTTTTGGGTGGAAGTTTCAGATTAGGTGAAAAAATATGTAGGGAATCTATTAATTTATTGACCACAAAACAAAATAGCTTTTGTTAAATTACTTCTAACTCTTATTACATTATTTAGTTTTTCACCTTCGTGGTACAATCTGATGTTGCAATGGAAACTTGTTGCAATGTTGCAATCTAAAGGAAACAAATTATCTTTATTAGATTAAACAAATGGTTTCTTTCAAAATCATGATCAAACATATGTTCTTTGTATGTACATATCTTCTCATTAATTTAGAATCGTTCAATTTTTTTGAATTGTACATAAATCATAAATCTAATTTCGCTTTCAGCAATTTTGCAAATACGAATGACGTCTTTAGAAGGTTGTTTTCTCAACTTTCTTAACTACAAACCCAGCGATATAGTCAACAACATAAAAAACATATGATGACAATGTTTTTGAAAAACTTAAATTATTTACAGTATAATCATGGTTACTAGTTATTGTTTCCCTATTATTTTCATTAGTTATAAAGTTGTCAATGAGTTGATGATCATCTGTTTTCATTTTCACAGTATTTGCTGTGCTCATTGCTAAAATTATGGAAGATGTCTGTCCTATACAATTAACCTGGGTAGATCCTGTAACACTTGTGTGCATTAAGAGTCTTTTATATGCAGCTTTAAATTGTTTTGCCGTTGGGTTGTTGTTGTAACCTCCATGACTCCTAATAGAAATAAAGAAAACTTCTAAGTGATCTTGAGAAAGTTTATAGGCCGAAAGAACTTCAGACCTCCATCCATACCCTCGAAGTAATTTTTTTAAATTACCATTAGTGACTTTAAACTAATGATCATACCAATAAAACCCGTTTTTCTTTGGTTTGGATATTATAGTGGTTCACCATTGTTGGAACATTTAAGTGATCTAAGCTATTTTATAGATTCTTCAATTTTTTGAAAAATCGATCGCTTGTTTATTGTGCTGCTGTAAACTGGATTTCAGGTGTTTTGCCAATCAATTTCGGCTATTTAAAATATGACAAATACCATTGATACGTTCAATGAAATTTTGAGTAGCTTCGCTACGTACAAATTCTTTTGAGCTTTTATTTCTCAAATAATGTATTGCCTTAGCAACTTTTTGGCTGAATGTTTGGGCAGCTAATTTCACCTTCATTTTTTCCTTATACCAATTAAAATGCCTTCGGGTTATCCTAGTTGCAAGATGAAGGCCTTCCTTTTGTTGAATGTCTACTAATTCTTGCAAATATTTCCATTTAATCGCTTTATTATTCCCGTCAACAAAATTTTGTAATATAATATACGTTTATTCAAATCAATAGTTATTACAATAATTTACAATTTCAGTTTACTTACAATGAAATGAACGTAAAAAAAGTCTTAAAAGCATGAACATGCTTGTTGACCTAAATAACCTTAAGTATTGCAAATAAGTCTTAACATATGTGGAGGGTCAAATAATACATATTTTGAGATTTGTTACAGGATGTCGAAAATATACTTTATTTTAATTCACAATGCCTATAAACACTTTTAATCTCTAACGTTTTCTGCCGTAAACTGACGTTACACACAGCTGTGTGAATCGTTTTATGTTGGCTTCACTCCTCGAGACGAGTGAATAGTATTACGGCGTGTCTATCAGTTTTTATGGTCTAAGGTCCAAATCACTGCAGCAGTGGAGCCATGTTTTTATTTTCACGGTGCCAGTATATGGCGCATAAATCGTTTAATTTTCAATGTTTTTTTTTTATAAAAATTGTTTTACATGTTTCTTTTTTTAATAAATGCTCATGAAAATTTTCAAAACAATTGGTATAGTACTTTTTATTTTACAAATTACCAAAAAAGTATATGAATTTCGTACTTTTACACTAGGATAGCCCCTTAAGGAAATTTTACTCCAAAACATCACAGAGCCTCCATTAAACAGTTTCGTCTCTCTTATGTTGCGCTGTGCATACCGCCTAACTGGTCGACAAGTAACTTTTATAGGTGTCGATGAGAACTGTTTACGGTATGTCCCTTTTTGTTTTTAAAGTGTTAGTAACTTTCATTTTGTATGGAAAATTTTGTTTCAGTTGAAAAACATATTAAGAAAAACAGTATATTTTCTTTGTTCCTGAGGATATCTGGGACATTAAAAAAATATTCACAAAACATAAAACTACAATACGGTTTCGATATATACCCACACTCGCACCTTGTTCTACCTGCTACTTACAGGCTTGCAGGAAGTTTCAAACTTTTCTTTTCTTCCACGCGGTATAACTTCAAGAAAAAGTTTGAGTAAATATTTGCTTAAATGTGTAAATACCAAAGAAAAATATAAAATAACAAAGAAATTGCGGAATCCGTTAATTTGTTTACTAACAAATGAACTACAAAAATGAGCATCATTTTATGTGATGCATAACTTTTAAAACTATGTGTACGTGGTGTATGTACAATCCACTTTAACCATACGCACAAGAATAACTTCACTATTCACCCCTTTAAGAAATGTTTCATTTTTCAAAAATAAATGATAATGGCTTAAACAAATAAAGGATGTAACATTTGGCCACTTTTGCCATAAAACGTAAGTTTCCAAGACATGCATAGTAGGCCATGTTTTACTTCAGTTAACACGAGAAGTTTCCGGGGTCTTCTACACATCTGCGCTCGCTGCAGGCATATTCGGAAGCATGCTGCTAATGCATTTTATACCTAAGAGATATTTGCGTATCTAAAGTTTACTAATAACCCAAAAGGATAAAAATAATATGTTGTTAGATTATTATAACGAAAAAGAAGCCACTAACTTAATTTGAGAAATTGTCCATTGCATTAGGTAGGAACTTAAATACAGTGCGCTGGAATAAGTGTTATCTTCCCTAATAACTTATTTATTTTTATCACATAAGCAAAACGTCGGACAGATCGATTTTTAAAATAATCATATTATATGGCATCAATATTTCGAATTTTACGCGATCCCTCCATAAATTTGATTTTTTTAAATGGGAAAGTGCATCATGTGACACCTCATTTAAAAGCTTTTTTAAATACTGATTTTCAAAATGTATAATACTTTGGTTCGAGAATTTAAAGAATCTAAATTATGCGAGAAAGAATTTCAATGTACCTACATACTTACGTACCTCTAGATATGGTCAAAAAACTTACCTAATGATCTTCTTTCGTTGCATAGCAACTAAACTATAATTGGTAAACATTGCTATATAGCCTAATAAAATAAAAAAAAGTCAATATGTAAATTCGTACAGGTTAAAACAAATTTTATATCAAAGTTTAGGTGGGTACAAAAGATATTTTCAAGAAAGTATCCAAATCATGCAAGGGGATCATTGTTTAAATAATTAAAAAGTGGTAATTTTTGCAAAAAAATTACTTTTTTAACTGCTGAGGTCATTCAATTACCAATGAAGGTCTATAGGATTTTTTTCTGCAAAGTTGAAGTGTAAATATTTCTCATAATACTTACTAAATTAAATTTGACCCCCTATTTATTAAAATAATTATATATAAAACTTTAAAAACAAATTTGCAAAAAAATATTTTTAGCATTTTAAATAAGCACTATAAAATATCTTATTTTACAGACTAAGTTGTGCTATGTTACCAATATTAAGCAAAAAAAAATTGGTCGACAAATATTTAATATTTTTTGAAATATTGAATTTGTTTATTAAATGTTACTATATTTTCAATTGCAAAAACGCGGTTGTTGCCAAAGAAATATTCACCTGCTTAAGATCTCATTATTTTTATTTTTATGTATATTTTCGATAAATGTATTGATAAATTCAAATTTCTGTTAAACTCCCCCCTAAAATGGCATTTGAAAATTATTCAAATTTGTTTATAATTTGTTTTTTTTTTTATTACGTCGCGGGATTTAGTATTTTGAAATGCCGTTTCCATCATTGGGTTCCTGGGATTTTTTTACTAATTAACAAAATTTTTTTGTCGTTTTTTCTTCTTCTTTTTCTTCTTGGAGTTATATTACTACGGGCCATTTTAGGGTTAAATTTTATTAAGAATGTCGAATTTTTGAGTTGTAGATTCTAGACCTAAAAATATTAACATTTAACTAAAATCTTTTAAATAAAATGTGGCTACTTACTGAGTTACAGAGTGATTTATTTAAAAATTTAAAAATTATTGTTACCAAGTACTTGAAAACTATTTGATGTATCCTTATCATACTTGGCAGTAAGTGTGGCTATTATACACCCTATTAAATTGTGATTAATAAACGTTTCTAGCTAGTGCCAGAGGCGTACGACAGGGGATAGTGAATGATTGACCCTTCCCAAATTCTACGCCACTGAGTGAATTACTATTGTAGCGAAATTTTTCGATTCTCCAGTACTTTGTATGTAAATAACTTTATTGGTATTGATAAAGTCATCAGTGTGAGAAATATTGGAAGTTGAAAGTGAATGAATAAATGAATCAAAATAACTATGCCGTTTCATTTTTGACGTCCAATAGCTCGAAAACTAATGACTTAATCATTACCAGTAAAGAGTATATTATTTACATAGAAAGTATTTCAAAAAATTTCGCTAAAATAGTAATTCCCTCAGTGGCGTAGAATTTGGGAAAGGTCAACCATTAACTGGCCCCTGTCGTACGCCTCTGGTGGTAGCTAGAAACTTTTATTTATCACAATTTAGTAGACTGTATAGTACCCACACTTTCTGTAAAGTATGATAAGGATACGTCAAATAGTTTGAAAGTACTTGGTAAAAATAATTTTTAAATTTTTAAATAAAACACCCTGTAGCTCAGTAAGTAGCCACATTTTATTTAAGTGATTTTAGACCAATCTTGATATTTTTAGGTCTAGAATCTACAACTTAGAGATTCGACATTCTTAATGAAAATTACCCCAAAAAGAGCCCGTAGTAATACAATGCCAAGAAAAAAAAAGAAGAGGAAAAAAAGACAAAAAAGTTTGTTAATTAGTGAAAAATTCCCAGGAACCCAATTATCGAAACGGCATTTTAAAATATTTAATCACCACGACGTTATTAAATAAAAATTATAAACAAATTTGAATTATATTCAAATGCAATTTTAGGGGGCAGTTTAATTGAAATTTGAATTTATCAATACATTTACCGAAAATATACGTAAAAATAAAAATAATAAGATTTAATACAGGTGAATATTTCTTTGGCAACAACCGCGTTTTTGCAATTGAAAATATAGTAACATTTAATAAACACATTCAATATCTCAAAAAATATTAAATATTTTTCGACCAATTTTTTTTTGCTTAATATTGATAACTAGTACAACTTATCCTGTAAAACATGATATTTTATAGTGCTTATTTAAAACGCTAAAAATCATTTTTTGCAAATTTGTTTTTAAAGTTTTATGTATTATTATTTAAATAAATAGGGGGTCAAATTTAATTTAGTAAGACTTATGGGAAAGATTTACCCTTCAGCTTTGCAGAAAATAATCCTATAGACCTTCATTAGCAATTTAATGACCTCAGCAGATAAAAAAGTAATTTTTTTGCAAAAATGACCCCTTTTTAATTATTTAAACAATGATCCCCTTGTGTGATTTGGATACTTTCTTGAAAATATCTTTTGTACCCACCTAAACTTTGATATAAAATTTGTTTCAACCTGTACGAATTTACATTTTGATTTACATGTAGTGTAATTTTATTTTACTAGACTAATACAAAAATTAACTCAAACGAACAAAAAATCATTAAACTGTTGAAAGGTAGGTACGTATTAAACTTCTTTTTCTCATAATTTAAATTCTGTAAATTTTCGAACCAAAGTATTATAATTTCTGAAATCACAGTTTCAAAAGCTTTTATCTGAGGTATCACGTGATGCACTTTCCCATATAATATACAAATATACTATGATTATTTTAAAAATCGACCTTTCCGAGCCTTTTACGTTAACTAGTCAATGGGAGCAAAAATAGGATATTACCGTGGAACCCCGATAAGTCGGCCCCCGATAACCCGGAAGTCCGGCTAACCCGGACCGATTTTCATCAGATAAACTTTTTGATTTTCAGTACATATTTTCTATTTTGACAACGACACCCGATCTGGGCGTCGAAATGTTAATAAAATTATTTTTTCAATTTAATTGTGGCTTATTTCCCATAAAAATAGTTAATTATCAGATAAACATTTCAACAATAAAAATGTATGTATGTAATATAATATTTGAGAGATAATGTGTATTTGTGTAATTTGAACTATACGATAGTAAAAATGACTCATGGCACACGCCGGCAGAAACAACAGGCACCTGTCTGTAGTATTTCTTTATTTTTTATTTCAAATTGTGTTAGTATTGTTAAGAAAGAGTATTTAAAAAATTCTTTTTAATCAATGGTCTTAGTTTCCACTGTTCTTAATACATAATAACAAAACATCGTTCCGATTGTGACTGTATGAATACAGTACTTGTTTGCGTACTTGTACTTTTTTCCCAGAACTACACTTACCTAAATTGTGCCCATTTCTAGGTAAAAACAAAACTATAATAAGCAAATTTACTATGTGGAATGAAACACTAACACATTTGTTGCTTTGATTTAAATCAAATGAAAACAAACATTGCATTTTTAGGCGCGCATTCATACGCTGGTCAATTACTTGACTTAAAAGTGGTATGTACAGAATTTTGAGAACATACCACTTACTAGCTAAGGAATAGTAGATACCACGTTTAAGACTATTACTGCGCTGTTTTGTTGTACATACCACAATTTTTTTAACAATATATTTTTATTTTTATAAGCTTTTACAACTTTTAAGTTAAGAAAAATAATGTAGAATGTAAAGGTTTATATGTATAACATCATAACTCCATTTGGCACAAAATTGGAGATACCACTTTTAAGCTAAGCACGGCAGTATTGTATTGTTCGCTTCCGTTTGCTTAGGTTTGTGTTTGCGTATTTTTAGTAATTTGGATGTGTAGGTACTGTGCATACTTATATTATATTTCATGTTATTTCAATTCTAACGGAGTTTATCTGTAAGTATACCATATTTTATTAATTTTTACCATATTCTCCGGCTAACCCGGATTTTCGACAACCCGGATCGGGCGCGATCCCGAATAATCCGAGTTATCGAGGTTCAACTGTACCTCCGAATTCTATCCTACTGCATGGATTTTAATGACATTTTGGGAATAGCCTTTACTTGTCTCCTAATTCAAAGTCTACCCTATGCCGATGTGCGCTTTTATCTTGGGGTTGGTTCCCACCCCTTCTCGGGCGTGGAGAATTTTTTGGTTAAAATAACTACGGAAGTAGCTAGAGAACCTAATTCTAAGCAAAACCCGTTCTATATATTTTTTTAACAACTCAATGCTCTTTGAGTTATTCGTGGTTGAAAATTGGTTATTTTCTTTAAAACATAACAACTTTTCGAACGGTTTTTTGCGATCTTAATAACTATGCATCTACTTAAAAAATATATATAAAATATTTTTGTAACTTATTAAAAAACAAAGAGGCTCGTTCCTTCATAAATCTTCTAGTTATAATACAAAAAGAGATATGGTAGGTGGAAAAAGTTTGTTTTTTGGTACATTCTCAAATTGGTGTGTTCAACTTGAAGTAACAGAGAAACGGTAGATTTAAGATGTATAATGCTACCAATACCTTTTGTAGTGCTTCAAAAGACCTTCAAAATGAGCTATATTAAATATATAGGTATATTAATTATACCTTGTAAATTATGATTTGGGAGTGCTCCTAGTAGCATTTAACGTGTCTTGGTTTATTTAATTCGACTGCATCTTGATTGTAAATTTAGTATAGGACTGCTGTGAAGAATTTTGGTGAAACATTGTCTCCTTGTCACACTCCTCGACTTAACCTGAATTTTTCTGTATCTTCGTATAGATGTTTTTGCTTAGTGACGTGTACCTGTAATCTATTCGGCTTTGCTTTAGGGCTTCCAGTATTGTTTCCAACTCCACAGAATCAAAAGATTTCTCGTAATCATAATTAAATGTTTTCTAATTTCTGCTGATACTTAGGGGTTGGGAATATTTCTCTGTAAAGTTTCGGCTATATTTTTATGCATTCTTTTGGCCGATTTGGTCAACTGTTTATTATCGTTGCTCTTTCTTTTTGTAGGTTTGCCGTTACTCTGGGTCTTACTGGTCTGTGATCGCTTCCTACTGAAAGTTGGTTGAGTACAGATACATCTTGAATAATTCGGTATTTGTTATTATAATGATATTCGCTTTTAGTCTTTCCATCTGGACTAACCCACGTTCATTTCCTATTCTGTTTCTTCTTAAAAAAAAGTGTTCATTACATACAGTTTGTGTTGTGGTAGAAAGTTTGAAAGCATTTCGCCTCTTTCGTTTCTTACTCCTATTCCAAAATCTCCGATTACCAACTTTTGTGCGTCCTTTTTCCGGCCGGGAGGGGGGTGTACGCCTGAATTATTTATTATTTTTAGATTGTATCTCTTCTTATTTAGTCTTAGATATATATACACAACTCTCACGGAAATCTGTATCTCACTGCTCTGTATCTTCTTCTGTAATTTTTTGTGCACTAATATAGACACATTATATAGTTTGTGCTATTGTGTGCGCTTTTTAGTAGTACCATTTAGACACATATATAGTTTTTATAAATGAAAGAAACAAACAAGTGTCTTATCTTTACTTCTCTTGTATTCAATAAAAAACAAAACTTAATAATACCTTGGAATCACATTTATTCTGTTATTGAATTTCTGTCGATATTGTGGTTAAAGTTGTTGATAATTAATGATGGATCTTGATGTGATTGGAAGGCTCCGAAGACGCAGAATGTATCTCACAGAAATTCAAATTGCTAGGGCGATAACTTTAATTGAATAAGGTTACTCAAGACGTCGTACAGCAGAAATATAGTGTCTGGACCACACATAAAATGTATGGAGGTATTAGACCACATCCTGATACGCAGCGTGCAAAAGTTGATTAATAACAGGCTCAAAATTTGTTAACACGTTGACGGACAGTGCGTCAAATGTATAAGCAAGTGTTGTGACACTATATGTATTTTGCAAAGTAGAATAGGAAATATGCAACGTCTATAGACATTGTGTCACATTACATCAATGAAAATTAGACGTCTATGGACGTTGTGTCCGTCAGCGCGTTAATAGCTTAACGGTGTCTAGTCGGACAAACTTTGATATACGGGAACATTAAAATAGGGGAAGGTTTAATTGGGGAACAGGTTACAGGTTTCTAACGTCAGACTACGAAAACGTCCCATGTATTTTGTCGGACAGAACGTCCAATTGATTTGTTATTATTTCATTAAATTCTGATGAAAAAATCAGACTTCTATTTACCACCATTAAAATTCTTATCATCAATTTGACATATTCTACGTGTCGGCCTTATTAAAATGCCTAACATATCTGTCGGGCAAACACTTTTTCTTATATTATATAAATTTTGCTGTTGAATAAACTTATAAACAATCTGCTTGTTTTCACAATCATAAACTTGTCAGGATGACACGTTCCACAATTAAAATCACTTCTTCTTCTTCTTTAAGTACCGTGCCCAAATTTTTAGGCGTGGGTAGCTTCCATAACAATTTGCCGATGTCGGATCTTGTGCGGCATGTAACAATTGATCTGCTGGTAAGCCAGTCCATTGACGAAGGTTTCGGAGCCATGAATATTTCTTTCGACCAATTCCTCTTTTTCCGTCGATCTTTCCATTCAGTATTAACGGCAGCATCCTGTATCTGCTACCTCTCATTATATGCCCCAGATATTCAAGTTTTCTCTTTTTTATCATCTTCATTAAGTCACCTTCGCCTTGACCTACTCTGTTTAAGACTTCTCTGTTTGAAATGCGTTGAACCTAAGATATTCTGAGCATTCTACGATACGACCACATCTCAAAGGCTTCTAATTTGTTCATCAGGTTAACCTTCGTGATCCAGGTTTCACATCCATATAGTAATACAAGATACGCATAACATTTTAGGAACTTGATTTTTAGTTGTAAGTTCAGCTGAGAGTTGCTCAGAATAGATCTAAGTTTCATAAACGCACCTCTTGCAATTTTTATTTCTATACGTGGTATTAAAATCACGTTCCACAATTAAACCTTTCCCTGTTCCAGTGTTCCCATACATCAAAGCTTGTCCGACTAGACACCGTTACGCAAGTAACCAATTTTCAGCTTGCTGTTATCTAGCTACTTTTTTTTGCTACGCGTGATCCACACCTACTAAAGAGTATCGACTTTTACAACTCTGGACCGTCAGAGATCGTGAAGTACTGCGCGAACGCTACAAAATGAGTTGGTGGAAATTACGATTAAAAAAGTAAAAAATAATCAAACTATATGTAATCAGCTTTATGAACATGGGTCGAATGCAAGAAGGCCAACTAGAGTACCTCCGTTAACCCCTGCACATCGTAGAGTTTACAGACGCTTGTTGACAGAAGAACATAATATATTATAGTCCGTCCGCTATAACTTTTCCCATGCGGTACGATTCATTTTGTATGTAGATTTTACAAACGAACGTCGATGTGTATATAGTCCAGGGCGCATCTGTTTTGAGATGGACGTTGAGAGGTGACTCAATTTTTTTGCAGAAATTGGTTGAGAAGAACTCAAATAATAATATGTGAGTTATCCTCCCACTCAAAATGGTCCGGAACATTGTTTAAATAATCAAAATGTCAAAATATGAAGGAAAAATTTGATTTTTTTGTGGGTTTTTTGATTATAACTTTAAAACCATTCATTTCTGAGAAAAGTTGTACTAACATAAAAGTTGCGTAATTAAATTTCCTGCAATACAGAATTAGTTAAAAATTTAAAAAATAGTCACCCTTGTTGCAAAATAGCAATAATTGCGAAAAAACCATACAAAAACAAGTATTCGCATTTTACGTTTTTCAACCATTTATGCTATACTTAGGACCTTCATATTTTACCCAAAAAAACTTTATAATATAGTAAAACAACACTGCAAATTTCATTAAGATCGGTTTCACAGATTTTGCAAAATAAAATTTGCAATCCAGCTTTCGCAAAAAAAATTCATTTATTTAAAATGTTGCAGGACTAAAAATAAAGCAGATAGCAAGTTGAATTTTTTTTGCTTATAGAAGTGAACTGTACATTTTATTTTCAATTTGTAAGATTAAAATCGATTAATTACCATGCTGTCAGGAAATTTTTTAAATAAACATTAGTTTTTTGTGCTACGCGCAGGACAGCGGTGTTTCTTTCTTCTAATTTCTTCTAATCTTTATCTAATATATTATTTTCTTACTCTATATTTTGTTGTATTTTAATATTTTAATTCCACCAAAATCAAACTAATTTTATTATTGTTTGTGAAAAATTATTTAAACAATTGCGTATGTTTAAAAATATTAAACTTTTATTCTCTAAGTTAAAATATATGAACAAAGAAAGTTTTTGCTAAAAAAGTGTTATTTCAAAGGAGAGAGTATTTGTTTTTATTTTGCAATAAACAAATTTATTTATTTATATCGAAATGTAATAAAAATTAAAATGTATCAATTATTATCAAAAGTCATTGGAATGCCCAATCAGAGCAAACTATCCGCTGTCCTGCGCGTAGCACCAATAATTAATGTTTATTTAAAAAAAATCCTGACGCCGTGGTAGTTAACCGATTTTAATTTTACAAATTGCAAATGAAAGGTACAGTACACTTCTATATGAAAAAAAAAAATTCAACTTGCTATCTGCTTTATTTTTAGTCCTGTAACATTTTGAAGAAATTAATTTTTTTTGCGAAAGCTGGATTGTAAAATTTATTTTGAAAAATCTATTAAACCGAACCTAATGAAATTTACAGTATTGTTTTTCCGTATTACAAAGTTTTTCTAGGTGAAATATGACGGTCCTAAGTGTAGCATAAATGGCTGAAAAACGTACAATGCGAATACTTGTTTTTGTATGTTTTTTTCGCAATTATTGCTATTTTGCAACAAGGGTGACTATTTTTTAAATTTCTATCTAATTTTCTTTGTAGGAAATTTAAGTACGCAACTTTTATGTTAGTACAACTTTTCTCGAAAATGAATACTTTTAAAGCTATAATCAAAAACGAAGAAAAAATTCGAATTTTCCTTAATTTTTTGATATTTTGATTATTTAAACAATGTTCTGGACCTTTTTGAGAGGGAGGATAACTCAAATATTATCATTTGAGTTATTTTCAACCAATTTCTGCAAAAAAAAGAGTCACCTTTCAACGTCCAAATGTACTAATATTTTTACAGATGCGCCCTGGTCTAATATACATTTTGTATACTGTATACTATATACTACACATATCGGCGTACGTTTCACTTGAATTGGACCATAGCACAATGGAATAACGTAATGTGTAGGTACTGATGAGTCCAGATTTCTATTAACCTTCCGATGACCAACCTTTTTTTGTTACACGGATGACCAAGGGGTTGGGGGGGGGGGGGGGGAAACGACCCCAGGTCAAAAATGTCAAAAATGACTATTAACAAAAAAATGAAGTTTTTTTTATGGCATGGACTTTATGTCATTCAGCCAGTCACAACATGAATATTAGTGTCATGTGTAGTGTGTAGGTTGAGTAAGTGTCTTGTTACTTTGCAAAGTCGACGTCATTAGCCTAAAACTACTTGGAATTACACATAATAGACAGTATTTTACTAAACATCAACTTCAGAATATATTTTTTATTCGTAAAATATATGGATTTTTTTATTTCAAAATATGAGGATATCTAGAATGATATTAAAGTCAAATAAAAAATAATGAGTTAAAAATTGAAAATACTTTTGAATTTATTAAAGAAAAACATACGCTGGGGTCACAATTTCCTCCGCTTGGTCATCCGAAGGTTAAATCATGTTGATGGACGTATTAGAGTTAGGAGAAGGTCAGGCGAGCGGTTTTTGGATCCCACAATTTAAGAAAACCAGCCTTTTGGCGAATGTTCAATAATAGTTCCGAGTAGGATAACTTTAAACCGCTCTGACCTAGCAGTTATTCGGCGAGGGACGATGATGGCAGAGCGGTACATTAACGAAGTTATTGAATCACAAATTTTCCCATTTGCCAAAAATATGGATCTAGAATTTATCCTTCAGCAAGATAATGCGAGACTGCACGTGACCAGGATAGTACATTATTTGACTGCCCATAATTTTCAGGATATGTAGTGACCAGCGATGAGTCCCGATTTAAATCCCATTGAACACATCTGGGATAAAATCCGGAAACGCTTGAACGATCGTCATTCACTAAAAAACATACAAAATGTCGCAGAAGTTCTAGTGGAATAACGGGAACAACTAGATGAAGAAACTATTCGAAATGTGACTGAAAGTATGCCTGGACGTTGTGCAGAAGTTCGACGAGTTAGAGGATCGCATACGCGCAAGATATGAAATAAGAAAAAAAGGCTGATATAGGAAAAAGATATGATTATGATGATACACGCTATTATATAATATATATTGGCTAAAACACACCCGTGGGGGTAGCGCCGCCTTTACAGGCTCTCTAGATCTATGTTTTCTAGGTGGATCAGTCCGCCATTCTTCTCTTTCTTAAACTGTATTACATATCCGGTTCCAGCTCCTTCTGTATCTTGCTTTTTCTTCTGCATTTCTAACTCCCATGCTCTCTAGATCTCGCTTCACCTCTTCCAGCCATTTGTACCTCGGTCTTCCTCTTCGTCTCCTTCCGGCCGGAGACCATTTTGTCACTATGTTTATTATTGCATCTTCTCCTGCTCTCCATACATGCCCAAGCCATCTCAATATTTGTCTCTTTATTCTCCTGACTATATCTTGCCCCATCAATTCCTCATTCATTTCGTTATTTCTTCGACTCCTGTATTCACCCTCTGCTGTTTTTATTGGTCCTAATATTGCCCGAATTATTTTTCTCTCAGTTCTTCTCAAATTTTCATCGTCTCTCTTGGTCATTGTCATCACTTCTGCTCCATACATTAATGTCGGTCTAATTAACGTTTCATAGAGCCTTAATTTAGTTGTTTTTGCTAATATTTTGCTTCTTATCATTCTGTTGTTGTCTTGGAATGCTCTATTTATTGCTAATGTTTTCTCTTTTATTTCGATTTCTCTTGTTCCATCACTTGACAGCATGATCCCTAGGTACTTATATTTACTTATTTCTTCAAATTTGTATCTTCGCAGTTTGACCTCTCTATTAGTAGGATTTTTTCCTAATCTTAACATTTTTGTTTTGTTTTCGTTAATACTCAGACCCACTGTTTTTCTTTCTTGAATGAGTTCCTCTACCATTTGCGTCAATATATATCTTCTCTTTGCCATTATCACAACGTCATCGGCATATTCTACAATTTGACCTCCTCTATTTCTGAGAGTACCTTTGTTCATTTTTCTGGTAATAAATATTCTATTGCCATGTTGAATAGTGTTGTGGATAAACTATCACCCTGCCTCACTCCTTTATTTGTTTCGAACTCTTCTGTTTCCCCTATTTGCGTTTTTACACTCGCTCTGGTATGGCTCATCGTCATTTTTATAAGTTTTCTTAATTTAAGCGGTACCTGTAGCGTTTTTAATATTTACAATAGTTGGTTTCGTTTGATGGAATCAAAAGCTTGTCTAAAATCTACGAAAAGTATTTCTAAGTTTATGTTAGCTTCGTTCGCGTTCTCCATTATTTGTTTTAGTATGTATATCGCATCTATTTTTGATTTTCCTTTCCTGAATCTACATTGATATTGACCTATCTTATTGTCCGCTGCTGCCTGTAATCTTCTTTGTATTATGGTTGACAATACCTTATATTATACTGTATTCAGTAATGTTATTCCCCTGTAATTTTGACAATCTTGTTGGTTTCCCTTTTTATGTATCGTTATTATTTGGTCTTTTTGTCATTATTTTGGCATTTTTTCTTCTTTCCAGATGTTTGCTATCAGTTGGTATATTTCCCTATGCAACGGTTTCCCTCCTAGTTTTATGAGTCCGCTGTTTATGTTATCTTTCCCGGGTGCTCTTTCGTTTTTGTTATTCTTAATTATTTCAATTACTTCTTCGAGTTTTGGCTCAATCGTTTTATTATTTTCCCACTCTTCCTCCATTTCTGTAATCTCTTCTGTTTGATTTTCTGCCAGTAACTCCTTGAAGTGTTCCATGCAGACTTCCATATATGGTTGATCTTGTGTTACTATTTGCCCTTGTTTATTTTTAACTCCATTTACTTTTGGTTTGAAACCTCTGTTCTCTTCTCTGATTTTTGTGTAGAATTTCTTGGTGTTCTGAGTCTTACTTTCCGCCTCAATTTCCTCCAACTGACTTTCCATGAATTTTCTCTTATGTTGTCTTATTACTTTGTTGCTTTCCTTTCTTTTTTGCTCGTAGATACACGCTATTATTTTGTTTTAAAATAATTTTTAGTAACGCTGTTATTTAAAAGAATAAATAAACTTTTTCAGATTTATCATTTTTATTACTTTTTCGCAAAAAAATTTATGGTTCAGTAACAAAACTTTGCTATATTCATGAAGAAAAGCCTTAGAAATAATTCAATAAAAACAATAAGAAGAATTAGTTTAAAACTAAGAAAATCTTTATAAGGGGCTCCTTTTTGGTTTGGATCAGTGTATTATGATTAAATACTTAACATGTTCTTCTTATTGCGCCGTCTCCTATTGAAGGTTGGCGACCAAAATGGCAATTGTAGCTTTGGAAACTGCTACAAGAAAAATTTCTGCGGATGAACGGTCAACCCATCTTCTTAGGTCCTTCAGCCACGAGTTCTGGCGTCCTGCTGCTGATCTTTTGCCCTCTACTTTGCTTCCAATGTAAGTTGAAGTAGTTCATATCTTTCCCCTCTCAACACATGGGCCAAGTATTGTATTTTTCTTTCTGTCCACCTTTCACAACCACACAGCAAGACAGAAAACACTTAGGACCATTCCGATCAAAAGTGCTTTTCTCGCTTGTTGGATTCATGATAGGATTTCTTTTTTTTGGTTACACTCCTATTGACATTTGCTTCCAAATATTTTATGCACGTTACTGCTCTATTATTTTTTGTCCCTTAGCATACAAATGTACGTTTATTGGTGTCTTTGAGAATACTAAAATTTAAGTTTTGGAAACGTTTAAGTGGAAACCAAACATTTCGCTATGACGAACTATCGCATTTATTATGTTTAGTTCTTGTGCATTGCTTGTTATTAGAATGGAATCATCAGCGTACCTGATGTCTATGCTGCTTCCGTTAATCTTTATTTCACCTTGGACCTCGTCTTATGCTTCTCTGAATATAGACTATCACATTCCTCGTCGGATTTGTATATCTTCGGATATTGTGTGTTCTATTCTAGGAGATAACTCTCAGGTCTTGTACGTCAATTCCAGTTGTTCTTATAATTTCGATCATCTTTTGATGGTTAAAGTAGCCAAATGCTTTTTGATAAACAATAAAATATGCATACACATCTACATTCATGTCTCTGCATCGTTGTTATGTTAACACATTTACGGAAAAAAGAGCTTCTGGTGTTCCCAATCCGTTTCGAAATCCGAATTGAGTATCACTCATATGGAGCTCACAATTCTTGTCAATTCGTGTATGGATGATTCTGAGAGAAGTTTTAAGGACATTAGACATCAAGTTTAATATTCGGTAATCATCGCATTGTGAAGAATTTGATTTTTTGGTAATGTCACCAATATTGATTTTAACCAGTTTGATGGTATTTTACCTATGTCATATATCTTATTAATGGAGAGATGGAGAGATGCCAAGAAATTGAGACTCTACAGTCAAAGTACGATAGTCACAATGTACATAGGAAATCTAACTGATTCTGATGGAAACATCATCTTAAACAAACAGAGAAAATTAGAACGTGGAAAGAATATCTAGAAAAACTATTTGAAGACCAAAGAGATAACACCTTTGAGTTAGGTTAGAAGAAGAGGTAAATGACGGACCAAGAATATTACAGCAGGAAGTTTATTCTGCCATAACACAGCTAAAGGATGGCAAAGCAGCAGGTCCCGATAACATACAAGCAGAACTACTTAAACTGATGGACAACGAATTAATAGAAATAATCACAAAGATATTTATTCAATAACATACACAACTCTGGAGAAATACCAATAGAATGGCTGAAGTCTGAGTTTATTGCACTTCCAAAAAAACGAGGAGCCAAAAAATTCGAAAAATACCGTAAGATAAGTCTGATGAGTCATCTCCTAAAATTGTTCCTAAAGGTAATCCATACGAGAATTTACAGCTATATGAAAGTCAAATTTCGCCCAACCAGTTCGGGTTCATAAATGCTGTTGGTACGAGAGAGACTTTGTTTTCAATACAAGTCTTATTCCAGAGGTGCAGAGACGCCAATTGCGACGTATACGCATGCCTGGTTGATTACGAGAAGGCGTTTGATCGAGTACAACACGCCAAGATGATGCAAATACTAAAAGAAGCAGGAGTTAATACCCAAGATCTGAAAATAATTAGAAACCTTTACTGAAATCAGAGTGCAAAACTCAGAGTTAACGGTGAACACACCGAATATGTGAAAATCATGCGTGGAGTGAGGCAGGGCTGCATTTTCCCCCTCCTAATTTTCAATCTTTGCTCTGAAAAAAATAGTTATCGAAGCTTTGCACAAAACTGAAAAAGGTATTCTTCTAAACGGGTACCGGCTAAATAACATCAGGTATGCAGATGACACCATAGTATTTGCGGACAAGCTAGAAGACCTACAAGTCCTCATGAACAAAATCACGTATTATAGTCAAAATAGACTATAATAGACTCAATATAAACGTAAAGAAAACAAGGCTTATGACCGTCAGCAAGAAAAAGATAACAGAAGGTCAACTCTATATCAACCAAACCCTTGTAGAAAGAGTGAGGCACTACAGCTACCTTGGCACCATAATAAATGAAGAATGGACCAACAACCAAGAGATAAGAGCGCGAATTGGAATAGCTAGATCAATCTTCAATCGTATTTGCATGTTTTTCAAGAGCCACAACCTTTCTCTTGGTATAAAAGTAAAAATGTTGAGATGTTACGTCTTCTCTGTCCTTTTTTATGGTGTTGAATCATGGACCTTGAACGAGGATATGTGCCGAAAGTTGGAAGAATTTGAAATGTGGCTATATCGGAGAATTCTTAAAATCCCATGGACTGATCGTGTCACAAATGAGGAGGTCCTTAGAAGAATGGGGAAGAATCGAGAGGTACTGACCACTATCAAATCTCGAAAGTTGGAATACTTTGGACACATTGTGCGAAATGAATCCAGGTATGGCCTCCTACAAGCCATCCTGCAAGGAAAAATATTTGGAAAGCGAGGTCCAGGAAGAAGAAGAACATCCTGGTTAAAGAACCTCAGAACCTGGTTCAACACAACATCTGTGCCGCTTTTCCGAGTTGCTGAAGATAAGGTAAAGACTGGCATGATGATCGCCAACATTCGTCACGGATAGGCACATCAATAAAAATATATATCTTATTGAATACAACTGTCGCGTCATTACTAAGTCCATGCTTAAATATTTCGACATTGATATTGTCTGGACGGGTGGCTTTTCCGTCTTTATGAGCTTGTACTGAATGAATAACCTCTTCTTTGGTTATTTTTTGGACCTTCTTCAGTTATTTGAGAATTTGTAGATGGTTTATAGACCGATAAAATAAAATTACACTACATGTAAATTCCGTATTCTACAAAAGGAAGGATCGGAAGAAGAGAGGGCACTTGAAAGGAAATACAAGGCAAAAAACGCAGAAGTAAAAAAACAAGCCAGAAAAGATAAAAGAAACTATATAAATTAGATGCTAAATATATCAGAAGAAGCAGCGAAAGAAAACGACTTACGAACACAATATACAATCATACGAAACTTAACAGGAAAATCACAACGAAATATAGAACGAAGGATAAACAAGTAAATAGAATATAAAATGAGAAAGAAATAATACAAAGATGGAAGGAATACTTCGAAGAGATATATGCTAAGCATGAAATAACTCAAATCATAGAAGATGAAGTAGAAGCACCAGAGCCAGAAGTGAATACTGGAGAAATTACAAGGGATGAAATTGGAAACACCCTAAAACTACTAAAAAATCGCAACGCCGCAGTAATCGACAATATACCCATTGACATAATAAAAGCAGACACCGAGCAGTCAGTAGAGATGCTACACTTTTGAATAAAATATGGACGGACGAAGAATTGCCAAAGGAGTGGAAAGAGGGATTTATTATAAAAATACACAAAAAAGGATACCTGAGCAAATGCAGCAATTGGCGTGCAATAACACTACTAAGTGCCACATCCAAAGTACTGACCAAAATCATATTGGAAAGATTGAAGCCGGAACTAGATAAAAAACTGAAAAACAAACAAGCAGGCTTCCGTTCCAACAATTCCACTATTGATCACATCTGCACCCTTAGAATTATCTTGGAACAAACAAATGAATGGAACAAAGATATAGATGTGAGTTTTATCGACTTCGAAAAGGCTTTTGACCGTGTGAATAGGGCACAGATGTGGAAAATCCTTAGATTAATATGGGATACCACTAAAAATCATAAACTTTGTTAAACTCTTCTACGAAGGATACAAAGCCAAACTAGAATATTCAGGTGAAGTAACAGAAGAAATATCCATAGAAAGTGGAGTCAAACAGGGTTGTGTACTATCCCCTACCCTATTCCTTATTATGATAGATCGGGTAATGAGAAAAGTAATCGACGATCGAACAGGCATCAGGTGGAACCTTTTCAAACAGTTAGAAGATCTAGAATTTGCAGATCACATCTGCCTGATAACTGAACACCGAAATCATATGCAAGTAAAAATTGACAAATTGGCACAGTACTCCGACACGATCGGACTTCGAATAAACACAGAAAAAACTAAACTTCTAAAAAATAATAACCATCCAAATAATAAAATAATGATAAACGGTAAAGAAGTAGAAGAGGTAGACAAGTTCACATATCTGGGATCGATCATGGAAAGGAGCGGGGGGGAGCAAAAAGGATATACAGACGAGAATAACAAAGGCGCAACACGCATTCAACGCTTTAGATAGAATTTGGCAAACAAACGAAATATCAGAAACAACAAAAATTAAAATCTTTAATAGTTGCATAAAAAGTATACTGCTCTATGGAGCAGAAACATGGAAACAGGATGAAAATACAACTAAAAAACTACAAACATTTGTAAACAAATCTCTAAGAAAAATCCTGAAAATATACTGGCCAAACAAAATAACTAATACAGAATTATGGGAAAGGACAAAGCAAACTAACATATCTACTACAGTTAAGGAAAAAAAATGGAAATGGATCGGCCACACTTTGAGGAAAGACCAAAGCAGCATAGCAAGACAAGCACTTTAATACCAACCAGAGGGGAAAAGAATGAGGGGCAGACCAGACAGCAGCTGGAAAAGAACAACCACGAGAGAACTCGAAAAAATTGGACTAAGATGGGGCGAAGTCAAAAAGAGAGCAAAAGATAGAAGAGAGTGGAGGGAATTAGTTCACAATTTATCCAGAGAATAAAAACAAAAGAAGATGCGCTGTCCTGGCCAGACAGAAATCTTACACTTTTGGCCAAGAAACGCATAAGCGTCCAATACTCCACAAGGAGGGATGGAACGAGAGAGACATGTAAATTCCGTACAGGTTGGAATCAATTTTTTATCAAAGTTTAGGTCAAAACAAATGATATTTCCAAGAAGGTATATGATTCATATGAGGGGATCATTTAGACCTGGATCCCGCGTACCAAAAAAAAGTTGATTAGTAGCAAGCTGAAAATTTGTTAATAGAACGGTGTCTAGTCGGATTAACTTTGATGTATGGGAACACTAGAACAGGAGAAGTTTTAATTGTGGAACAGGTTAAAAATTTGGAACGTTAGACTACGAAAACGTTCCATGTATTTTATCGAACTGAACTTCCAATTGATTTGTTACCATTTCATTAAACTCTCATGCAAAAATCAGACTGGTGTTTATCACCAACTGGGCATTTTAATGAGTGGAACACGAAGAATATGTCAAATGACAAGAATCATGTTGGTTAGTAATAGCAGTCTGATATTTGCATGAGAGTTTAATGAAAGGGTAACAAATCAATTGGATGTTCTGTCCGACAAAATACATGGGACGTTTTCGTAATTTGACGTTACAAATTTTTAAACTGTTCCACAATTAAAACTTCCCCTGTTCCAGTGTTCTCATATATCAAAGTTTGTCTGATTAGACACCATTAAGCTATTAAAAGATTTTTAGCTTACTATTATTCAACTTTTTTTTGTTACGCGGGATCCAGGTCTAATTGTTTAAATAATTAAAAATTGGCAATTTCTGCTTATAATTTACTTTTTTAACTGCTGCTAATTCATGTTTTTACGAAGATTTTTAAGATCTTTTTAATGTGTATAGTGTATATCACCCTGTCAAAACGGATGGCCCTGTCAAACGACTAATTTGACTTCCTCCCACTAATGCTCCACTCTGTATATATTTATATCCAAACCGCACCAATAGTATGAGGTTTTTTACAATAGGGTATCCAACACAAAAATTTTTTAAATATATAAAATTTTTTCTAATGTAAGTATTATCCTTATATGTATCAAATAAAGTATTATTACATAAAGTATTACCTACGCAAAATAATATTCTATTTAAAATTAAAGAGTAATGTCCTTAGTAAAACACATTATCATTTATTATGTACAAAAGAGCACCTAACCACGTCTTGGTTATGCCCCAACTTTTGACACTCTACACAAATCCTACATATGTCGGACTCTCCCTTGAAAGTTTTTTAGGTAAAAGGATTTAGCATTAGCGTGAAAGTGAGTCTCATATTTAACCAGGACCTTTTAGACGCGTCGCAAAATACATGTGTGTCAGTCAGTTAGAATTAGCAAACACATTTCCCGTAATAGTTACCCATCACTTTGGGAGACAGTTTACTTTAGCACTGGGGGCTGTTACGGCCTAATTGAATATAATGTTTCATTTTAAGGAAAAAGGTGGAATCTAAAAAACGTTTCTTCGTTCTTGCTCTACTTAGTCAAAATTTATCTACGCTCTTAGTAACAATTTTGTTTTTCTACTTCGGAATATCCTTAATAGAAAATTTATTGAAAATCCCTAATAACTTATTCTTCACATTTTAATACGTTAATTGTTTAAATGTTTGTTGAGCTATAAAAGATATTTTTCTGAAGCTATTTCTTTGTGACATCTTATGCATTTTACTATTTTACTTGATAAATGAGCCACAATTTAAGTTGAAAATAATTTATTGACATTTCGACTTCCATTCGGAAAGCGTTAGCGAAATACAAAATATAAATAAGTTAAACAAATCGTGTTTAGGTTGCTTGGTAAAAAAATCCTAATAATTTAATTTAATCTGTCACATTCATATTGACAACTCAGACATAATATTATACATTTTCAAGTATACGACTTTGAAATGATATTGCTAATATTATTTATGAGTTGCGTTCCACGGACGAGTTTATTGAAAAATAGTTCATTCGATTACAAGAATTCAAATTTAACTTAACCCTTTAACGCTCTATGGTAGCTATATATACCATAAGCTATTACGGCGTAATTTGTCGTCAGAGTGGCGATGAAAACAATTTTTATAGGCGAAGTCGATACACTGAATGCTTGCTGGTAGGTGTGAATACCGAAAACCTGTATGCGGCGTGGCAACCACGTGCTTTTCACAAAACTGTTATAATAAGCTACCAGTGCCCCTTTCTACAAAAGTCTACGTAAAAAATCGTTCAATTTTATTTTTGTTTTTTGCACAAGTGTCATTTGGAATAAACTACTTCGACAAAAATTGAAGGTAAGTGTCAAGTGTACTTTTTTCATTATTTTTAACTAGCAGATAATTCTTTAAAAGCACTGGGACAGTTATTGCAATAATAAATATGTTTTATGAGAATTGTAACCCCAAAATTCATTGTTTTTATTTATACCGGCATACAAACAATTTTTATTTTTTCGTTTTGAAACTTATGCCAGTTATTAAACAACATTGTGGCAACAAATTTCTGTAAAAATCTTGTTCTTTGACATTAGCGATAGGAAAATATTTTTTCCACCTACCTCTACTGAAAGTATACTTTTCCGGACCTGATTGTAGGGAGCAAAGTTGTACTTTTCCTCCCTAGGGAGGAAAATATTTTTCCTCCCTAGGGAGGAAAGTAAAAGTGACGTCATGGTATTTCATTCATGAAATGTAACTTATTGACGCCCTGTACAATATCTATTTTCTATTACGTAAGTTTCTATACATTTTAACGTTTATTTATAAAACACTCTGTATTTTGCAGAATGGTAAAAAACAGTAAATTGTTATTTTGATTTAACAAAATTTACATTATTAACTTGACTTATATTTGACAGTTGACAGTTATATTGTACGTACTTGTTAGTTTTAGTTCTAATAAATTTTGTTGGTTAGTTACATAAATAAATTAAGTAAAAATGAAAAAATGACTTGTTATTTGAGGAAGGTGGAAAAACCATATGTATAACATGGGAGTAAAGTGCCTTTTCCTCCCTTGAATGATTACTGCCCGACGCGTAGCGGAGGAGAGTAAACTTCATTCTCGGGAGGAAAAGTAGCACTTTCCTCCCTTGTTATACAAATAGCTATTTCCACCTACCTCTACCGAAAGTATACTTTTTCGGACCTGATTTTAGGGAGCAAAGTTGTACTTTTCCTCCCTAGGGAGGAAAAGTAAAAGTGACGTCATGGTATTTCATTCATGAAATATAACTTATTGACGCCCTGTATAATATCTATTTTCTATTACAAAGTATCTATACATTTTAACGTTTATTTATAAAACATCCTGTATTTTGCAGAATGGTAAAAAACAGTAAATTGTTATTTTGATTTAACAATGTTTACATTAATAATTTGACTTATATTTGACAGTTGACAGTTATATTGTACCTACTTGTTGTTTTAGTTCTAATAAATTTTGTTGGTTAGTTACATAAATAAATTAAGTAAAAATGAAAAAATGACTTGTTATTTGAGGAAGGTGGAAAAATCATATGTATAACATGGGAGTAAAGTGCCTTTTCCTCCCTTGAATGATTACTGCCCTCCGCTACGCGTCGGGCAGTAAACTTCATTCTCGGGAGGAAAAGTTACACTTTCCTCCCTTGTTATACAAATAGCTATTACTCATTTTGAGGATTGTACCAAATAAGAGTTTATTTTTTCACATACTAAACCAAAAAATCTCGAGATCGTAGTTTACGCCCAATACTAATATAAAATTTTTACGGATACATTAAAGCAAAGTTTAGTATTTATTTGCTAGACAAGGTTCTATAAGACTTTAGATTATTTATTAGACCTATTTGTCATTACAATTTTTCCAGTACATTATTTAGGTTTGGTTAGATTTTTCCAGTACATTACTCCTATGTTTTTTTAGATGTCTGAACTCCAGTATAGTAGACCATCTAAGTGATGAAGAGTATTGTCTTTCCGAATATAATGGCGATGAGGATGCGGACGACATGACAATTTCCCTGAGACAAGCTCAATTTCCAGAACTCCGTCACAATCCTCGACTACTAGTTAGTCCATGTGGTGAGACCGCTCCCGTCTAAAAAAAATTTCTGATTCGGTTTCTTTGTGGATTTTTTATTCAAAAATATCCCCTTTAAACAAATCTGAAGGGTGCCGGGCGGAATTTTTGGGCAGCAATTGTTTAAACAATTTTTTTAAACAAATACAAAAGATCATGTTTTTTTGCTCTAAAACATATATTTTTACATTTTTTGGGTCAATCTAAACAAGAAAGGTATCTTGTAATTTTTCTCAAAAATTGATAGTTTTGAAGTTATAGGCGATTTAAAATCTGAAAAATGCGAAAATACGCATTTTTGAGGCTTAAAAACTCATATTTAAATTAGTATTTTTGAGGTTGCCAGATACTTAGATTGAAGACTGATCATTCAGCTTCAAGATTCCAAAGACTGATTGCGACTAACTTTAACTTACACCGTTGTTTTTTAATTGTTAAATAGGCGTGTTTATCCGATTTTTTTGCCGTTGCGGCGCGCTCAATTTCAAAAATCTCCTATTTTCCTTCGAAAAATATTTTTGTAGATTCTTTGTGATATTCTAAATGAAATAAATATCTTAAGTTATAAGTTTTTAAGTTATAAGCGATTTAAAATCCGAAAGATGACAAAAACACGCATTTTCGGATTTTAAATCGCCTATAACTTTAAAACTATTAACTTTTGAGAAAAATGTCAAGAAACTTATTTCATTTAGAATGTCCCAAAGAATCTAGAAAAAATATTTTTCGGTGGAAAATAGGAAGTTTTTGAAACGGAGCGCGCCGCATTGGCAAAAAAATCGGATAAACACGCATATTTAACAATTAAAAACCAACGGTATAAATTAAAGTTAGACGCGATCACTCTTCAGAATCTTGAAGCTGAATATTTAGTCTTCAATTTAGGTATCTGACAACCTCAAAAATACTAATTTGAATATGAGTTTTTAAGCCTCGAAAATGCGTGTTTTCGCATTTTTCAGATTTTAAATCGACTATAACTCGAAAACTATACCTTTATTGTTCAGATTGACCCACAAAAGTCAAAAATATATGTTCCGGAGCAAAAAAACGTGATCTTTTGTATTTGTTTAAAAAAATTGTTTAAACAATTTCTGCCCAAAAATTCCGCCCGGCACCCTTCAGATTTGTTTAAAGGGGACATTTTTGAATAGGAATCCACAAAGAAACCGAATCAGAAATTTTTCCAGACGGGGGCGGTCTCACCAAATGGACTAAGTATCGACAGCTAGCCGACATGTTCCAGTACTTCAGTACAGCACTTGAAAAGGATGCGCCAATGTACTCTTACAAGAAAGACAAATAATTCTAGCGGAAACGAAGATTTTGATAATTCCGATCAAGATCCTCAGTTTGATCCAGATGACGGATTTGGTTTCAAGCACAACAAGCTGGCAAGGTTATTTCCTAAAAATATTTTTTCTGGTGAAGACGACGAGGATTAACAACTGTTAACATTACCTCAAGCAACAAATTATCTACCTTTTAGACGCAGCAATAGTAAACAGCTATATTTTATATAAGGAGACTCTGAAAAAAAAAACTCAAGTGTAAGCCTATGACTGCGTAACAGTTCCGCAGTGAATTAGCTGATAATTTTATTAGCACTTTTACTTTCAGAAAAAAATCTGGACCACCATCAAACTCAACTTTGAATGGTGGTTCACACTTATCCACTAAAGGAACTTATAGGCGCTGTGCCCTTTGTGCTTCATCTAAAAAAAAACAAACGCGCAGCAATTTGATTTGTCAAGTTTGTAACGTTGCTCTATGAAAAGACTGTTTTGCACCCTACCATAGTAGATAGAAAGTTCTTAGATAATAAATTTAAAATATTACTGCATTTAGTTTTATTAAATTTTCAAAATAAAGTATTTTTTTTATAAATTTTTGTAATTGTTTTTACTGGTCGTTATATATACTTATTGCCCACTAAGTATTAGTTGTTTGTCAAAATGCACACTGGTAGCTATATCTACCACCCTTTCCAGCCCTTCTGGCACAGAAAATTTTTTTTTAAACATTTTTTGTCTTATTAACGATGCATAATGAACTACTTTTACCATTCAAAAGTATAGTTTTACAAAAACAATAGTTCTGCCCCCTTTGTGGGCCAGTGGTCCCATAGTGGAACCACAATTTCAAGAATTTTTATCCTACTGTCCCGGTAAGCGTCGGCCGGAACCACAGACAAATTCTTTAATCCTCTCTCTTACACTATCGGCCATGCATACGATCAGGGCCCGGATTACGTACACTCGATACGCATCGTATCCGCCATGTTTTACTGTAGCGCCTTATGGGAAAACATGGCGGATACGATGCGTATAGAGTGTACGTAATCCGGGCCCTGGTTTTGGAGCGCTTTAGTGTGTTCTAGTAGGTGATTGATGTGACACGTTTTTCGCTATTTTGCGCGCCAACTACTAAAATTTCTACTGAACGTAAACAAATTGATAATGGCAGGTAAGAACAGCTAAATTAGGTAATTTTGATGGTTTTAAAGAGATCGTATACAATTTATTCTGATATTTTTGTATATTTTATATTTTCAAGTCGTCTAAAAGGTGTGGTTCCGTATGGACCCACAAGTACTTTTTATTATTTTTTGTTGTTGTTTTTTATTTTGGGACAGACAACGAAGGCAGAAGGTCTAAATACTTTGTGTACCGTGGCTGTCTAAAAATTAAACTAAAGGTTCTTCTTCTTTTTGATGTGCCTATCCGTGACGAATGTTGGCGATCATCATGGCAATATTTATTTTAACCAGGATGTTCTTCTTCTTCCTGGACCTCGCTTTCCAAATATTTTTCCTTGCAGGATGGCTTGTAGGACTAAAGGTTGGGGAGGGGTAATATATTGATACGGGATTTGAAAGACTTTACAGTTCCTGAACATTTTTTTCATTTTTATTACAGAAAGAAAACAATGGACAATAAATAATTTAGAAGCTATGGGTAATGATGGTGTATTTGCTTTGATTGAGGAAATACCATCTGACGGAGAGTCAGAATCGTCAGATATTGATTCTGATGTTGAGGATCTTGGAAATAGTGAACCAGATAACGGCATCCCGGGCACTCAACATTTATTGGAAGAAATGAATCAAATGGTTGATGAAGGTGAACATGAAAAAGAAAATAACGAAAGTGTTTTCAGTGATTCGGATGATTGTACGCCGCTATCTGTTTTTGGGAAAAGGAAAAGAAAGCTTACAAAACAAAAACAAACTGCAAGGAAAAAAAATAATAATGTACATGCAAAGAAAAATGAGATTGTCAAATGGTCAGAAAATATTCAAACTTATTACAAGACACCTTCATCTTTTGTTGAAGAAGTGGGTCCTGACATACCGGATTTACTTGAAGATCCGTTGGAGTTGTTCATGTTGTTATTTTCAGAGGAGCTGTTAGATATATTAGTGTTTCAAACAGATCTCTATGCAACCCAAATGAATCAGGGAAATGCTAACAAATTTACTCCCACTAATCGCGAAGAAATGAAGTGTTTCCTGGGGATAAACATTCTGATGGGAATAAAGCATTTACCAAGCTACAAGGATTACTGGTCTTCGAGGACAGATCTACGTGATGGTTTTATTGCATCTTATATGTCTCGCAATCGATTCAGTTGGTTACTGGGACATATTCATTTAAATGATAACAGTCTTGAACCGAAAAAAGGTGAAGTTGGCTACGACAAATTGTATAAAGTGCGACCAATGCTCGATAGGTTATCTGACAATTTCATTCGATATTATAAGCCAAGTGAATGCCAGTCAGTAGATGAGTCAATGATTAGATTCAAAGGTAGAAGCATTTTACGCCAGTATATGCCTAAGAAGCCTGTAAAACGGGGCTACAAAGTTTGGATTCGTGCTAATGAATCTGGTTTTGTTTCAGAATTTCAAATCTACACTGGTAAAGTTAACAACTTACCTGAAAAAGGCTTAGGTGCACGGGTTGTAAAAGACCTCACAAGCAGTCTTGCTGGAAAATGCCATAAAATATTTAATGACAATTATTTTACTTCGTATGATCTTTTGGAACAACTTAGATCCAAGTATATATATGGATGTGGAACAGTAAAAGCTAATACTAAATATTTGTCAGAATGTAATTTTCTAGAGGACAAAACCATGGAAAGGGAAGACACTCAATGGAAGATAAGTGATGTTGGTGTACTTGCTGTGAAATGGATGGATAACAGAGCAGTTTATTTTATGAGTAATTTTCATGATCCTACTGATGTTAAACTTATTTCAAGAAAACAAAAGGATGGCTCCAAAGAAAATGTTACTTGCCAAAATTTGGTCCAAGATTACAACGAGCATATGGGTTATGTGGACAAGTCAGATATGATCAAATCTTGTTACGAAATTAACCGCAAATCCAAGAAATGGTGGCCTAGAATATTCTGGCATTTTGTTGACTTCTTCTTCTTGTAGTGCCTATCCGTTTCGGATGTTGGCGACCATCATGGCAATCTGCACTTTGCACACTGCTGCTCTGAAAAGATTTGTAGTGGTTGTGTTGAACCACGTTCGTAGATTTTTCAGCCAGGAAATCCTGGTTGACTTAACGGTTGTTAATGCCTTCATTATTTTTAAAGAACGATCTGGAGGTGCATCAACACTTTCTCTAAAAGAATTTTGGTTAGCAGTTAGCAGAAAGGAAGAAAATCGTCCGGTTCTGAGGTAAATAAATTTAAAATCTGCGTTCCTATTGAAATACGCACCAACAAATCGGAGCATATGCCAATACATGGAACCAAAGTAAGATGTGCTCGATGCAGTATAAGAAACCAACCTCATCGAACGAGGTGGCATTGCACTGTATGTAAGGTGGGACTATGTTTATCTGAAAAAATCAATTGTTTTTTAGAATATCATAAAAAATAAAGTGAACTTACCTCCTTTATGAATATTTATTATCATTTTATAAAAATTGAGATAGTACTAATCAGTACCAGTGGTTCCACCATGGAACCACCTCCAAACTAAACCACCCCTTATATAAAAAAAATTCAATTGACACTTGACGTTATCTTTTGTATCACTGTATCCCTAACTTGTAATAATTTTGCAGTTTTTTGTTTAATACTTAATTCGGTCCGCAAAGGGTTAAAGGGTTAATTATTGGAAGAATTTTTTTACCAAAAAACATAAACAAAATTTGTACTCATTTTCATTATTGATTCTTCCACCTTCATGTTTCATTTTGTAACGGTTCACGTTACGAAATTAGCTCGTTAATTATTTTTATGATTATTTTCTCTTGATCTCTTAATTAATTTCTCTAATTTCCGCGTAATTAACCATTCCTTGTTATTATCTTTTATAGTTAAAAATTTCTCGCAACGATGCTACATCTAATTATGTGTGGTCTCACTATTTGATTTGTAAAATGACGCCATACCTCAACACACTAGAACTACCTGTTAGTTTCGTGGGTTGGTATTGGTGAATATTCTTTCGTGTTCTGAGAGAATTTGACGTTTACCTTGGCGGAGAAGCACATTTCGCTCGTCACTTGACTCGTGAGCCGGAATAGTGTAGTACCAGTACCCAAAATGGCGGAGAATATCTCCAGAAATTAATTAAGTTTTGTCTACAGGTTCTCAGTTTTTCGTTATATAAATAATATTATAGTACCCAGCTGTGTCTTGAACCAGGGAAAATGGCAGTCCACTAGGAGTTTATTCGCGGTAATTATTCACTTTTTATATAGTCAGGTTTTTATATGGTACTGCTTATATTGTTTTTGTAAAATATTGGATTCTCATTGTTGGACTCAAATCAATTTCAATTTGGATTTTATATAGATTAATCGATGTTTATTTAAGATTCCGTCCAGGAAAATTCTATATTCTTTTTCTAATATTTTTTTAACATAACCAAACATATGAATTTCGAAATTAATGTTAGAAATAATCCAATTTGCACATCCAATATCTACAGATAATTCATTCAGAGAAAATTCTAATAGTCTTCATTTTTGGTTAAAATTAAGTCAAAAATTTCTTTTTAAGTCTTCTAACATCATTAATAAATAACCAATAATTATTTTAAAGAGGTCATATCTATTCTGTATTTAAATTCTACACTCGTGTGTCTGTAATGTGAAATTGTCACATACATTTTTGTCAAGGTCAAGACTTCAATAATCCAGAAATTTTTTTGTGTGCAGCTAATGATCCATTTTACATTATTGTTTTTCCTAAAAAAACCTTCTCTAGTTTCTCTTTTTCTCCTTGACCTTTTTCCTATTTGTAAGAAATATTTTTTCAGAACAAATTACCAGAGAGTGGCAGTTTTCGCCAGTGGCGCACAGCCCCCTACACAAGACACTATATATACAGCAATTGTCGATTTCCTAAATCTGACTGAACTAAAAATTGGGGTAGCTCCCATCTTAAAGTTCAGGAAAAGACTCACCCATCCATATATCAACTATCCATTTTGGTCAAAGGCTGTGGATTTTACGGCCCTTTCTATTTAGGGTCTGTTTTTCGTTCTCGTTCCCAAAACTCCCAAAAAATTTCGAAAATTTAAGTCCGACCTTTACGGCCTTTGATAGTACTGATCATTACACCATTCAAAAGTTACCGAGCTCAGAAAATATGACTCAATTTTTATTTAAAAAGGGGAAAATATTTGTGGATATGTATAATGTATGTATGTATGTATGTGGAAAAGTTAAACCAATCTGAGTTTTTTTCTGTGTTTGAAGAGGGGGTGATGGCCAATTCAGAACCGGTGTAGTTTGTGACTTTTGACCACCTATAAGCCAGCTATAGGGCTTGGTAAGTACAAGACGGCATATTTTTGGGAGTATATACTTTCGGTTTAAGAAGAGACAAGAGAACAGCAAATAAACCAAATCAATAGTGTTGAGTTAAGCTTTCAAATGGTGTTTATAAGCCGTCAGGATCAGACATACACACGGTTCAGTATAGCCGAAAATGTGAAAAACTAAACTTTGAAAATTTTGGTTTTTCGACAATTACTCAAAATTTCAACCAACGAATTGCGCAAATAACTGAGCGTTTATAGAAGGGCTCTAGACGAATCTAACGGTGTATGTCTCATATCCAGTAAAATTTGAATTTTTAGTTATAGGCTTCATACATATGAACAAATCTATTTCCAATGGAAAAAACGGTTTTTCAAACTCAATAAATCCTATAATACCTTCAGTTATTATACTTGACCTTAGATGCTTCAGATACTACTTGTCATTACGTTTCAAACTCATGTTTAGTGATCAAAATCGGTTAACCCGTTTAGAAGTTATCGAGCTATAAATGTATAATCAAATTAACGATTATTTACGAAATGGTCTATGTAGTTGTCGTGATTACGACGCTAAATTTGATCTGGCAACGGGCAATCCGAGTTAATTTACCGGCCATCTCAATATTTTTTTTTCAATCTGTTTCGAATAGAAAAAAATCTATTGTACTTTCGATGGACACTAGATCATTTGGGAGATAATGCGACGAAGACCTATAAAGCTTATAAAGATTTATAAAGCTTAACGTATAATCGAGAAACATTACATTCAACTTCATACATTTAATTTATAAATAACTTTGAAAAACTCCTGATACAAGAATAAAAAACCGCTAAACGCCGTAAAAATGAGTGGCGCATACAATATTCCAGCTACAAAAGATCTGATATGAATATTTACGGGGCGCGAAAATGTATTTTCATTTTGATGCAAAACAAAATTCTAGTTTCATTTTAAAAGATTTTTCCAAAATATTTGCTAAATTTGAAGTAAACGAGCCACAAAAGAGTTTCAAATTTCAAACTGTTTTAAAGTTATTTTTTTTTTGGCGCGCTTTACTTCAAATTTAGCAAATATAATGGAAAAACCTTTTAAAATAAAACTAGAATTTTGTTTTGCATCAAAATGAAAATACATTTTCGCGCCACCTAATATTCATATCAGATCTTTTGTAGCTGGAATATTTTACGACGTTTAGCGGTTTTTTAATCTTGTAATTAATATACGATTATATTCGTTGAATATCACATAATTTGTCCTATTTAAAATACCACTATTATGTCTATATTTTGTATTATTATGAATAAATATTCAGATATATTATTTTCTTTTTTATTCGAGCAATTTGTATTTCGAGCAATTTTCATGTCAAGCAATTCGTTTTCGAGCAATTGATTTCGAGCAATTGATTTCGAGCAATTACATTCGAGCAATTGACCGGTTAAAGTTGTAACCCTACACCATTATATGGTAGAAGGGGTATTATTATAATAAATAATAACTATCAATTTATATTTTACATTTAGTTCTTTACTGAATATTATTGTTTTATTTTCTAAGATTAAATTATCGTATCGAATTCTTTTGCAGTTATGTTAGATCTGTGGACTATCTTTATCTTACGCTATCAATATTGCATCGTCTGTATCCTCTCTATCTTCTTCCTTTGTTGATGCTTTTGATGATTACATCCATGATTAAATTAAAGAGCATAGGACTCAATGAGTCTCCCTGTCTTATTCCGCTGTCCATATCTATAGGTTATATAAGTTTTCCATCTATTCTGTCTTCCATTTTGTTGTTTTGTATAATGTTTTTAATAGGCTTTATGATATCTAAGGGGACAGAAGATTATACAGAAGATGGATTTCATATTTAAGTTGTAGGAATATTGTTAGAGTTAATATACAGGGTGTCCCGAAAAGATTGGTCATAAATTATAGCACACATTCTACGGTCAAAATATTTCGATTGAACCAAACTTACCTTAGTACAAATGTGCTCATAAAAAAAAGTTACAGCCCTTTGAAGTTACAAAATGAAAATCGATTTTTTTCAATATATCGAAAACTATTGGAGATTATTTATTGAAAATTGACATGTATCATTCTGTTTGCGCCAATATGAATATATATTTCATTTATTTTAATTCGGGAATGTCTTGGCAACACAGTTCTAAGTAAGCATAATCTTCTGTCCTTTATGTTAAGTCAGTCAGTCGTTAACAGACATACGGTCGGAACATATAGTACACTTTGACAATTTTAATTTGATTTTGTGTGTGTTTTCAGTGAGACAAATTGACGATACCAGACAACATATTTTCGGTAAGTTCCCTTCTTTTATCCCATCCTTCATTTTCCTTAATGCCACCGAAAATAGTGCTTCAACATTTAACAACACGAAGAAAATCTAAGAAAATCTCGGTAAGTTATTATTATTAAATTTTTTCCATTTGGTTTTCCTAAAAGCCAAAACATAATTGGTCAATTTCGAGCTCGGATATTCAGCGTAGGTTTACAGCTTGCTTTGCTTAGTTTTGTATTATTAAATAATAATATTCTTATTTAGAAACAAATTGTTCGGTAAAATTTAATGTCGGCACGTATCGAAAAAAAAAACTCTGTGACAACTTTTTGCTGATTTTGTATTTGTATCGTTTTTGTTTTTCGGAACAACTTGGGCTTCGGGCGTGAAAGAAGTTAGGTTTTTAAATATTTGCGGTGTTGTCAAACGTGAATACTTTTCGACTCAATCGGTTACGGAAAAATTCGGATGTATGAATAAAAATTATTTTGTAAACAAATACTAAATATGATTCACGGTTCTAAACAAAATAAAGAGTTTGCATAATAACTGCCCGGAAGGCTTGTTTTTTAACAAATCTCTATAATTAATTAATTTTATTCAAAATTTATACTCAGACCTGGTTTGTTATATGCTACAGTTTTCTTAAAGTAGACTTTGTTTTTTTTCTGATTTTGCGGATTGATTTCAGTAACAATGACTACTTACGAAAGGCAATTTAAAATATTAACGGCTAAAAAAGAAACGCTTTATACAATCATTCAGACTTTATATGACTTATCGAAAAACTTAACTACGGATAACACCATTAAAAAATTCACAAACTTGTATCAGTCGATGGATTCGACAAGGACAGAAATTCTCAAAATTTTGGATGAAATCAACGCAGTCGGGTTTGACGTTGATGAAAACTATAAACCAGATTTTCAGGTGATGTCTGTTATTAACGAAATGTGTTGTGAAGCAAGGGCGGCTTATACAAAATTAAACCCAAGCACCAATATTGTAAATCCAACTTTACAGCAAAGTACACAACAACAGTGTAATGTACACAGTCTTTTGCCAAAAATCACTATTCCAGATTTCCACGGAGAACCAAAGGAATGGGAAACTTTTTATTCGATTTACAAACCATTGGTACACGATAATTTCCAGCTGACGGATGCAGATAAGGCTCGGCTTTTGGTTTCACATTTAAAGGGATCGGCCCTTAGTATTTGTGCGGGAATAGCTACTTCTGGGGATAATTATGACACGTTATGGAAAGCACTTTTAGAAAAATATAATAAAAGGTTGTTAGCAAACACTTATTTACAACAAATTTTTAATTTTAAATCCTTGCAATCGGAATCTGAAAAAAATCTAAACAGTTTTTTAGAAATCTTTGACGCCTCGGTTAATGCCTTAAAAAAGTTGGATGTCCCTGATTGAACGGATTTTATTTTACTTTATCATGCACTCTCAAAACTGGACAGGGAAACGGTAAAATCTTTTGAAAATCACATGCGCCGAACGGTTATTCCTACTTACACGGATTTAATTAAATTTGTTAAGGATCAAACAAAAATTTTGCATAATAGTGACTCACAAGAGGCTAGCTCCGGTGGCTATCATAAAAATAAAAATTCAAAATCATTTTTTGTAAGCCAGCATGAGAGTAAAAACAATAACAGAATGCCTTTTTGTGTTTTATGTAAAAAATCGTCACAATTTTTGGGTAGGTGTGATAAATTTAAGGCTATGAATCCTACACAAAGGTACGATTTGGTAAAAAATAATAATTTATGCTTTCTGTGTTTTTCCCAGTCACATGGTGTAAGACAGTGCTTAAAAAGACCGTGTGCCCAGTGTGCCAAGAATCATCATTTTCTTTTATGCGCAGGAAAACCGGAAATAAGGGGTGCGAAGGAAAATAATCAAAATAATCAACCAAATTCTGGTGTCGGTATTCCAGAAACGGGTTCCAATAACCACAATTCGGGTTCAGTTAACTGTGCGTTTCAAAATTCTAGTTTTTTGAGTAGAAATCAGGAAAAAACGGTTCTATTAGCAACGGTAACGGTATGTGTGTTAAATAGTCCTTTACAAAATGCAACGGCGCGGTTTATTTTGGACAACGGTAGTCAGTGTAATCTTTTGACCACGGAATGTTGTAAAAAACTAGGTCTTAGATATATACAAAAATTAATTCTTCGGTACAAGGTTTGGGACAAAACTCTCAGTCGGTAAGGGGAGTAACGGACATTATTATCGCTTCGCGTTTTGATCAGACTAAAAAATACGATGTTCAAGCTTTAGTTATTGATCATATTACAGATAAATTGCCAAAAACGAAATTAAATTTGCAAACTTTATCGGAATTTAAAAATTTACAATTAGCGGACGATAAGTTTTTTGAACCTAAATCAATCGATGGCATAATCGGTGCGCAGTTTTTTCCTATTCTTTTCGGCGGTAATCGGATTTTGAGTTCTTCAGGTTTAGGGGCGGCTTTAGAAACAACGTTCGGGTATGTTATTATAGGTCAGTTGGATACGGAATATTCCACTCCCATAAATTTGCTCACTTTAAGGGAAGAAACATCGATTGAACAAATTTTGACAAAATTTTGGGAATTAGAGCAGGTTCCAAAACGGGAAATTCCGGATTTAGACGCTATAGAATGTGAAAATATTTATAAAACCACGGTTTCCAGGGATATATCGGGCCGGTTTACTGTTGCATTACCTTTTAAAAGTTCACCAAAAAATTTGGGAAATTCAAGGGTTTCGGCGGAAAATCGGTTAAAAACCTTGGAAAAACGGTTAACAAAATCGGACAGCTTGCGTGCGGATTACAATAAAATTATGCAGGATTTTTTGGATCAAGGATACTTAAAATTATTGGAAAAAGAAGATTGTGACTTATCCTATTATATTAGTCATCACCCTGTAATAAAATTAGAGAGTTTAAGTACACCTATACGTATCGTATTGGATGCATCTTGCCCTTCAGACAGTGATGTCTCCTTGAATGATTTATTGCATAGCGGGCCTAAACTGCAGGCGGACATATGCACTTTATTAATAAATTTTCGGCTTTTTCCAGTAGCATTGAGTTCGGATTTAAAAAAGATGTTTTTACAAATAAAATTAGTACAAGATCACTGGCGGTTTCAAAGAATATTATGGAGATTTGATCCAAACGAGGAAATAAAAACGTATGAATTTACGGTAGTTGCGTTCGGTTTAAGGTCGTCACCTTTTTTAGCGCTACGGACGGTTCAGCAATTGATAAATGAAGATGGCAAAGATTATCCTTTAGCTAAAAAATATATTTCTTCGGGGCTATATATGGATGATTTTTTAACGAGTGTTCCGGACGAAATTGAAGCTAAAGAATTATATAATCAATCGGTAAAGCTCTTCAAAGGTGGTTGTTTTGACTTAGTTAAATGGTCGACTAATTTGGAAAATTTGTTATCAGAAATTCCGCTGGAAAAACGTTTACAAAATTCGGTTACATTTAAATCGGAGACTAAAGTTTTAGGGATGCAATGGGATCCGCAGAGGGATGTTTTGAACTATAGGTTAACCACCCCCGATAAAAATTGTACAAAACGTAAGATTTTATCTCTTACTGCAAAATGTTATGATCCTATTGGTCTGATTGCTCCATTTATTTTGCATTTAAAGTTAATGATCAGGGAGTTATGGCAACTAAAATTGGGTTGGGATGACTCACCCCCGGAAACGATTAAAAAATCATGGAAAAAGGTATGCAATGAATGGCAAGATTTTTCAAAATTTGAGGTCCCTAGACATGTAGGAGCCATGAGGGATGTTCCGATTATGATTTTGGGGTTTGCGGATGCAAGTCAAGACGGTTACGGTGGGGTAGTTTATTTAAGGGTTGTAAATTCTAGCGGTGAAGTGAATGTGAGACTGGTTGCTGCAAAATCGAGATGTGCACCTTTAAAAAAGACCATGACCATTCCGAAGCTAGAATTATGCGCGGCTTTGTTGTTATCATCTTTGCTGAAATTAATATTTGAAAATTATAGCAAACTTACTCATATTTCACAACTAGTTGCGTATTCTGATTCGACCACGGTGGTGAGTTGGTTAACTTCGGCAAATACCAAAGATATTTTTGTAGCTAATCGAGTGCAGCAAATTAAAGAAAACCTTCCTAATATTGCATGGCAACATATTGAAGGTAAAAATAATCCCGCGGACTGCTTGTCAAGAGGGTTGACACCCTCACAATTAATAAATCATGAACTTTGGTTACAAGGTCCTAGTTGGATAAAATTACGGGAATCGGACTGGCCTTCTTCAATATTAGAATCGGATATTTCGGAGGTTAAGGTTTTGGTTATTGAGGAGGAGAAGCAGGGTGAAAAAATTCATCCCTTACTTGAATTGGTTGAACGTCATTCTAGCTGGCATAAAATTTTACGGATTACGGTTCGGGTTTTAATGTTGTTAAAATTAATTCCTGTGCAAAAATTAATTACGGCTACTGCGCTAAGAACAGCAGAATGTTATTTAATTCAGTTAATTCAGTTAAAACATTTTGAAACTGAAATAAAAATGATAAAAGAAAACAAACAATGTAAAACACAGCTTAAGAAATTACGGCCATTTTTACAAGACGGTTTACTTATGGTGGGGGGACGACTTAATAATTCATCCCTTAGTTTTTCGGGAAAACATCCACTAATTTTACCGGGAAAAGAAACGTTAGTTGAACGGATTGTTGATTTTTATCATATAATTTATATGCATACGGGGGCATATTTGCTTGAAGCTTTATTGCATCAAAAGTATTGGATTCTTGGGGCAAGAAATCTTATAAGAAATCGGGTTTTTAAATGCAATCGTTGTTTTAGAAATAAACCGAAAATTTTTACACCGCTCATGGCAGATTTACCAGTATCGAGGGTTACTGCTACTAAACCCTTTTTACACGTAGGGGTTGACTATTTTGGGCCAATAAATATTACATTAGGTAAAAAACGTAATGCGGCGGTTCATAAATCGTATTGTTTATTAGCGGTTTGTTTAAGCACAAAAGCGGTTCATTTAGAATTGGTGAGTTCTTTAAGCACACCACATTTTATGCAAGCACTTAAAAGACTTTTAGCAAGAAGGGGCCCATGCAAGGTTTTGTATTCTGATCAGGGATCATCTTTTGTTTGTGCGAAAACGGTTTTAAGTGAAATTAATCGGTTTGCTAGTTCGGAAGAATATCAAAATGCACTGTTATGTGAATTAAATTTGAACGGTGTGGAATGGAAATTTATAAGTCCACAAAGTCCGAGTCACGGGAGTCTTTGGGAAAGTAATGTAAAGAGCGCTAAGTCGCATCTCTGTAAGGTCATAGGGGATCAGTTGTTAACATATGAAGAGTTAAATACTCTATTAATTCAAATAGAGGCAATCTTAAATTCGAGACCTCTTTGTCGTCGACCAACTGATTCATCTCAAATATCGGTATTAACTCCATCACATTTTTTAAATTTAACACCGTTAGGAAGTTTGCCGGCCGACGATTTAACAGATTTAAATATAAACCGGTTAGATAGGTTCCAGTTAATCGATCGAATGGTGCAAGATTTCTGGAAAAGGTGGCGTTTGGAATATTTGACTACCTTACAAACTAGAGAAAAATGGAATATAGATTTGCCTAATGTTAAAATCGGAACGGTTTATTTTAAAGGTAGACAATGTACCTACACTTTGTTGGCCGTTGGCCATTGTTACTGAGGTTCATCCGGGTAAAGACGGAGTTGTTAGAAATGTTACTGTAAAAACTTCGAAAGGGACATTTACACGACCAGTTTTTAAGTTATGCCCTCTTCCGAATCAATAAATTTACAGTAATATCTTTTGTATATAGTTATAGGTATTTTTCATTAGAATTTATTTATTTTTTCGATTATTTTTTTTTGAGTTACGGTAATTAACTCTGAAAATTTTGGTATATTAATTTATGCCTGGTCCTTTGAGCATTTATTTGGGACTAGTTTTTTTATTGTGTTTTCGGCACAAATTGCATACAGATTTGGCTGAAAAATGGGTTTTTCAGGGGGGGGGGGCTATGTTTGCGCCAATATGAATATATATTTCATTTATTTTAATTCGGGAATGTCGTGGCAACACAGTTCTAAGTAAGCATAATCTTCTGTCCTTTATGTTAAGTCAGTCAGTCGTTAACAGACATACGGTCGGAACATATAGTACACTTTGACAATTTTAATTTGATTTTGTGTGTGTTTTCCGTGAGACAAATTGACGATACCAGACAACATATTTTCGGTAAGTTCCCTTCTTTTATCCCATCCTTCATTTTCCTTAATGCCACCGAAAACAGTGCTTCAACATTTAACAACACGACGAAAATCTAAGAAAAAATGTCGGTAAGTTATTATTATTAAATTTTTTCCATTTGGTTTTCCTAAAAGCCAAAACACATTCTTATAGCAGTAACATCTTAAAACAAAATTATAGTGAAGTTTGTCCACCCCATAAAAATTTTATGGGGATTTGTTCCCTTAAACCCCCCAGTACTTTTGTATACGTTCCAATTAATTCATTATTGTGGTATAGTTAGTTAAACACAACGTTCTTAAAACTTTTTTGCCTTTTAGTATTTTTTCAATAAGCAAGTTTTTATCGAGATGCGGCTTCTTTTTAAATATATTTACATAAAAATTTTATGGGGGTTTTGTTCCTTTAAACCCCCCACATGTTTGTGTACGTTCCAATTGCACTATTATTGTGATACCATTAGTTAAACACAGTGTTTTTAAAACTTTTTTGCCTCTTAGTCTTTTTTTGACAAATCACCTTTTATCGAGATATGGCTTCTTTTTCAAAATATACCTAAAAATGTAAATTATAAATACATTTTCAGATTATTAACAGGTCTCTATAATCCTACTTAACCATATACAAATATATGGTGGATTCGAAAAATATTCAAAATAGCTCGATAAACACTGGCTTATCAAAAAAGTACTAAGAGGCAAAAAAGTTTTAAAAACATTTTGTTTAACTAATGGTGTCACAATAATAATTTAATTGGAACGTACACAAAAGTTTGGGGGGTTTAAAGGAACAAAACCCCCTAAAAATTTTAAGGGGTGCACAAATTTCACTTTAATTTTTTTTTAAGATTTTGCTGCCATAAAAATGCCACATGTCCATTTTCAATGAAAAATCTCGAAGGGTCTTCGATATATGAAAAAAAATCGATTTTCATTTTGTAACTTCAAAGGGCTGTACCTTTTTTTGTGTGCACTATTGTATATAAGTAAGTGAAGTTCAATCAACATATTTTTGACCTCAGAATCTGTGATATAATTTATGACCATTCTTTTCGGGACACCCTGTATATTTAGATTTATACAATGTACTTAGGTTAGTTTAGTTTTGTTGATTGTCAGTGTCATTAAATAAAATATATTTAACGAACATATCATGGCGCAGTTCTAAAACATACAAAATAGAAGATGCCAAAAAGATAGACCAAAACCAGTATGTCTTTTAATGAAGAAAAGAGTTCTAATGATCGGATTACAAATCTCGAACATTTTGTAAGTTCCACACAAGATAGCATCAAATCTTTGCAAGATATGATGCAAGTACTTTTATCAAAAACTACTGTTGTCTCGACTGATAACCCCGCAGCAACATCTTCAATAGTAAAAGAGGCTGAGAGTTCAAAAACGTTGACTAACAGTATAAAATACAACTTAAGTACCTTTATCAAATGCCATGGCTGGTCCTGAAAAATTGGTAGAAAGCTAAACTTACTTACAGTTCAAGGACTGGAGACGAAAATTTGAGAATTATATGTCCTTTCAAAACGTAGAAGATGCTCCCAATAAGAAATTATTAGCTCTTCTTGAATCATATTTCAATCAAGATATATCAGATATGGTCCGGTTAGTAATAAAATTTGATAAAGAAACTGGCTCAAATTACATAAATCTACTAAATAAATTGGAAGAATATTCTAAAAAGAAGGAGTAGGGTCGCTTTAGAAGAAGTCACTTCATGAACAGAAAGCAAGAGCAAGGAGAATTTTTTCCTCTTTTTTTAGAGAAAAAGTCAAATTTTTCAAACTTACAGATCCATGCTCAAGTTGTTACGATCAGTTTCTAGCCGATCATGTCATAGAGTCACTTTTTGATGCTAAAATGAGAAAAAAATGCAAAACTCTCCCAGATTCATCAAAGATTAAAGACATTATCAAATTATGCGAAGCTGAAGAAGCAGCCTTAACTAAAGAAAATATGTGCAACCAAATCATTGCAAAAATAAAAGTTAATCAGCCTAGTAGCAATTTAAATAAAAAGAAATGCTTAAAGTGCGGTTTTTCAAAGCACAATAATTACAAGTGCCCAGCTAGCAATGCAACTTGTAAAAAATGTAACAGAAAGGGGCATTATACAAAATTCTGTTTATCAAAAGAGATTCGTTCCGTAGATATTGCAACTGGATCCATAGAAGAACCTGTCAATATATGGTGTTTAAAAATTACATCTATCGATTATGCTACTAATAAAGCTAGAAACCGACAACTTAAAGTAAAAATAAATTCAATTTTAAACAAAAACATAACATTTTCTTATAAAGCCACCCCTGACACAGGCGCAGAATTCTGTGCGGCAGGTGAAGAGCTTATGCGTTTGCTTAAATATACAAGCTCTGATTTAAAATGCTCTACTTTGGCCCTGGAATCCGCAGACAGATCGAAACTTAACGTAATTGGAAGTTTGCAGTGTCAAATAATCTATGAAAATCGTTCTGTTAACATCACACTATACATTTGTAGTGGAGTTAAAGAGCTGTTAATCGACAGAATGTCCATGATCCATTTGGGTATAATCCATTCAGAGTTCCCAAAGCCAATCTTCAGTGTTACTTCTTTCAATGTTAATGAAATTCCTGAAAATCCTTCATTAGCAATTTGCGAAGACATAAGAAATAAAATTTTAGGCATGTACAAAGATATATTTAACTTAAACGACATCTTGCAACCTATGAATAGTACGCCAATGCATATCTATTTGAAAGAAAATAGTGTCCGTATACTGTAACCTGTTCTAGAAGGATTCCATTTGCTTGAAGAGCTTATGCAAAAGCTGAATTAGATAGCCTAGTTAAGAAAAACATCATTAAACCAGCTGATGAGGTACCTTCAGCTTTCGTTAGTCCCTTAGTAATTGTACAGAAGCAAAATGATAAAATAAAAGTATGTGTAGACTTTACTAAGCTCAATTTTTTCATACAACGACCAGTCCATCCTTTTAAGTACCCCTGTGAAGCAGTTTCGAACATATCCGGCTATCCACAGTACTTCAGTACGCTAGATACTACTAGTGGTTATTGGCAAGTGTTACTCGATGAGGAAAGCCAAAAGCTCACTACATTTCTTACTCTTTGGGGACGATATATGTTTTTAAGAGCTCAATGGGTCTTGCAAGTTCTGGAGATGAATTCTTTCGTAGAGGTGATGAGGCCTTAGCAGGCTTTAAGAATTTGGAGAAGGTCGTAGAAGACATTCTAATATACAGTGAAATATTTCGTGAACACTGCAATAGAATTATAAAACTTCTTGATACATGTAGAGAAAAAAGATAACTCTTAACCCTGATAAGTTTGTTTTTCCCCAGAAAGAAGTTGAATATGTCGGATACATCGTAGGAAGAAATGGAATAGAAGCAGATCACAAAAAATATGTGCCATCCAAAATTTTCCAACATCAACATGTTTAACTGAATTACGCTCATTTATGGTTATGGCAAATCAGCTGGGAAATTTTTCTAGCAAAATATCTAAGCTGGCATCATCATTAAGAGACTTATTAAAAACAAAAAACCATTTTGTTTGGTGTTCAGTACATGATGAAGCTTTTGATAAAATTCGTGAGGCTTTGACTAAACCTCCAATCTTAGCACACTTCAGTCCATTATTACCAACCGCGCTTCATACAGATGCTTCTCGATCAAATGGCCTTGATTATGTGCTTCTGCAAAAACACGACGAAAACTGGAAGCTTATACAGTGTGGGTCAAGATTTCTGTCAGATACAGAAACCCGATATGCTATGATCGAGATAGAACTTCTTTCTATAGTATGGGCAGTAAAGAAGTGTAGGCTATATTTGCTAGGTTTGAATGAATTTAAGATTG
Organism: Diabrotica virgifera virgifera; assembly: GCF_917563875.1. Lineage (NCBI taxonomy): Eukaryota > Metazoa > Arthropoda > Insecta > Coleoptera > Chrysomelidae > Diabrotica > Diabrotica virgifera. Next base: position 8,545,279 of record NC_065450.1, read on the forward strand.
TAACAGATCACAAACCGCTCTTACCGATATTAAATAGTTACACCCTGGACATGATTGAAAATCCAAGGCTACAACGTCTAAAAGAAAAATTAACAGGGTATAATTTTGTAGCTGAGTGGACGAAAGGCAAAGACCATGGAATCCCAGACGCACTCTCAAGAGCACCATTAGATGTTCCATGTGAAGACGAGTTAGAGGGAGAAGAAGCAGCTACACAGCTGAAATCCTTTAATATTCAACAAATTGCTCTAGTTGATGGTACTGAAGAACTAATAAAAAACTCACATCTGCAAGATTCGTTATTAACTGACTTAATTAAGGTATCAGAAAATGATAAAGTATACCAAATGCTAAAAGATTCAATCAAAAATGGGTTTACTGAGGTAAAAAAAGAAGTTCATCCTTCACTGACACCTTACTGGAACATTAGAAACGAGTTTAGTTGTGATGATGGACTAATTTTAAAAGACTGCCAAATTATCATTCCCCTATCTGCTAGAAAAATGATCCTAGAGAGGCTACATGACTCTCTTTAAGGGATAGAACGTACAAAACGACGAGCCCGACAAACAGTTTACTGGCCGAATATGAATAATGCCATAAAAAATACCATAGAGATTAGAGATGTGTGAAGCATGTCAGATTATTAGGCTTCGCTACCTAAAGAAACTTATTTGAGCGATCCTCTACCATCACTGCCATTTCAAGATGTCTCAGCAGATCTTTTTTCTTGTTATGGAAAAAAATATTTAGTATACGTAGATAGATTATCTGGGTGGCCACTAGTATGCCATTATGGTAACCGAGATCCAAATAGTGCGGGAATAATTAAAGACTTAAGGAAAATCTTTGCAGACACCGGTATGCCCGTACGATTACCCTCGGACAATGAGTCACAATTTAATTCTTTCGAATTTAATTATTTCCTTAAGAAATGGAATTTTCTACATTGCACGTCTAGTCCACACTATCCTCAGAGTATGGGTCATGCAGAAGCTGGAGTAAAAGCTATGAAGCATTTGATATAAAAATGCATGGTAAATGGCAACCTTGACGAACATAAATTCTGTTCTGGTTTACTTGGAGGGTGTAATACCCCAAAATCTGATTTCCACTCACCAGCCGAGATTTCATATGGACATCCAATACGATCCTTAGTACCCATTTATTATAAGCTTTTTCAAAGAAGTGGCACACGAAAGTCAAAGACATGGAACACCGAGAAATGGAAAAAGAAAAAGCAGTTGTGTATTATAACCAACATGCTAAACATTTAGATCCAATTAAAATAGGTACTAAAGTAAGGATTCAAGATAAGATAAATAAACTATGGAACAGGATAGGTGAAATAATCGAAATAGGAGAAAACAGAAAATACATCATAAAAACGCCAAGTGGTAGACTTCTTATAAGAAACAGAAGATTTCTTAAAAAGTGTTTCTGATAGCAAAACACTAAAGAGGGAGGTGAAGGAATATTATAGTTTTAGTTAATATATATTTAAATTTATGCTATGTACTTAGGTTAATTCAGTTTTGTTGATTGTCAGTATCATTAAATAAAATATATTTAACGAACATATCATAAGTCTCACCCTATCAAATGCTTTCTTTAAGCTAATCAGACATAGAGGTGCTGGTCCATTGTATTCTAAAGATTTCTCAGTAATTTGCTTTATGACGAATATTGCATCTGTATACGATCTTCCAGTACAAAAACCCTGTTTTTCATCTGCTAAACGTATCCTCTGATTCATTAGTTCTTGCAAAATTTTAGTTGCAAGTTTTAGGGTAGTATTTAGCAAATTGATACACCTGGCTGCATTTTTTTTATAGTAGAATGTATAACCATTGCATCATTTTGTTAAATATATTTCTGCAATATCGGCTATGTGCTCTTAACTGATTTTTGTAATAGCTTTTGCATTCTAGGTCGCTATTATTTTACAATGTAAACCAAATAAACATAAAGTAATTTTGTACAAGAATTTTTTTTTTGGTTATAAAAATAATTAAAATAAAATCCATTTAAAGCAACTTAAAGTATATTGCTTGTATATGATTGTGTTATAAGATAGTTACTCTATATTCACACTCAAGATGCAGTAGAAGTAAACAAACCGAGACACGTTAACTGTTACAAGGGGCACTTCTGAATCATGATTTAAAATGTGTATACATTGTAAATCACATATGATGGAATTACAAATTTTATACATTGTAAATCATGATCCAGGAGTGCTCCTTGTAACAGTGACCGTGTCTCGGTTTGTTTACTTCTACTGCATCTTGATTATGAATGTAGAATAGTATATTTTGGTCACACAGTATTAACGTTTAGATAAGTGCTTTTACTAAACGGGTTGTACCAGTTGATAAGTTCTCTCTTTCCAATATTCTCTATGAACAAACCCGAAAATTGACCAAACATGGACTTAACGGATTTTTGCAGTAAGCCAACGATATTTTCTTTTGCAGACAAACATGTTTCATTTTTTTCAAAAACCGTTCACAGTAATCATTTTTTATTTTTCTTGCGAGTGAATGTGTTTCGTTTCTTATATAATATATTTCTTATATAAGTATAATAAATTTCTTATATATAATATATTTGTTAATATACTTCTTATATAATATAATTACCTTATAATTATCGTATTCCTCTTTTGTCGTAGTTGGCCTTTATTTTAGGTAAGCTTTTTTGACTACCCGTTCATGATATTCTAAACATTGGGCGCATGAACCACATTACAAAAACTTATAAGTTTGTTAATGGGGCTGACCATTAACATCCATGCTTCCATTCCGTACAAGAGAACAGGTCAAACGTCAAACACTTTAGCATCTTATATCTCTAGTTAAAATCCTACTTGCGATCAGTCAGAAATTAACGGTGTTTAAAAAAATCATTTCTGGCTTGTTATCTTCTTCTCTTTATTTTACACCAGGGAAATAAGGCAAAAATATACCATGTTTGGGACACTTCAGCAGCCAGGTTGCAAATGGGTTTTTTGCGTACTATATACCTAATACATTATAAATACAAAAATGCCCGTCACAGCTCGGGCGAGAATTTTAGTTATTAACAAATAAGAGTCAAAAATGAGAGTTTTTTCGTTTAGACCAGCTACAGGTAAAAATAGGGTAATTAAATATCTTATTTATAATATTTTTCTTTTAGTAGATGAGCCAAGATGAACCCCCAGCCGGGGATTGTAGTCTGCGGTAGTTGGGACTAGTTCCCTCCTCCTGCGGATTGCAAACCCACGGGGGGTTGACCACGACCCATCTGGCGCGTCCCAATGGCTGATAGGGTGAGCCAGTGAGAGGGGGAGGTGCGACATGAAGTTCCGGACTTGTCGGAGAGCATGACGCTCCTCGCACACTCGCTGGTAAGATTGCTAAATAATGTGGGCTTCCACAGAATAGGCACCGCGGATCATGTGGTAGCACAGTTTAGGGGAGGCAGCTGACCTGTGCTTTGAGAGGATGAATGACGAGGACCCGTGTGTCGCGGGAGGAAGGACCTGGTATCAGCTCAAATCGTGCGACACATGAGCCCTTCCATGAGAGAGTGAATGACTGCTATCATACCGTGCCTGGCAGACGGGTGGTTGTTGAGGAAATGTTTGCCAGGTGTGGGGGCTTGCCTTAACCGGCCGGCCAAGTGGAAGGTAACCACAATAAAAATCCCCTCAAGCTAAGGTGGAACAGCATAAGCCGAAGGTTTGGCGTAGTAGAGGATGCTCCTACGGGACTTAGGGGTTGCTAAGCCGCTATTATGCGAACTCCGGGAAATGGGCGAATCCCTGGTTTTATTAGCCTTCCTGTGTTAATGCGGGGCTCTGGCACAGGTGACCAAAACTTCCCTAGCTACTCGTGGGATAAAACATGGACCAACAAAAACAAAATAAAAAAAAAGAGGCTGGAGTGATCTCGGACTCGGACGAGTCCTCCAGCTCAAGCACTGTCGTGGACACAATAGAACACGACAGTGAAGCATCAGCGGGAACTCAAGGAACCGCTGATACAATCACGACAGGGGCTGAAAGAATGGACCTGTCAGACAAAAAACGTTTGTCTGGGGCTCAGAAGAGGAAACAGACAAAGGAAAGAAAAATGGCAGAAGGGACGTGGGAACAACGACCACGGAAAAGGATGCAGAGGAAAGAGGGCTCTTCTAGACCTGCTATCGGGACAGACAAAGGACCCGATAAAGAAAGTAAGAAGAGACCCCGAGAGTACTCTGCTACACCACCCCAGGTCTCCAAAAAGACGAAGCAGGCTCCCAGACCTGCTGACTCTTATACAGAGGCCGCACAAAGACTCAGGATGGCGATCATAGATCGACGACATCCGGAGGTAACACTGGATCAGGCTCAAGCTGACCTGATCCAGAGTAGGATTGCGGATGCAATGGATGAAGCTCCTTCGGGGAGCAGTAATCCACTGCAGTTCGCCAGAACTACCTTTAGCGGAGGCGTCTTATGGATTACCCCCGCTAATGAACACACCAAAAACTGGCTGGTAGGTGCAGTGGAACGGCTGGGCCGTTTGTGGGAGAACGCGGATTTGACGGCTGTCGAATCCAAAGATCTTCCCAAAAGACCCAAAGTTCTTGTGTTTATACCAGGCCAGACACAAGAAGAGGGAGTTATCCGAACACGACTGGGGCTACAGAACCCAGAATTAAGAGTGGGAGGGTGGCTCCTTCTAAATAAAAAAGTAGAGAAGGAAGGAGTACTCCTGGCCTTCTCTATAGACGAAGTGTCCTTCAGGGCCCTCGAGAGGAACCGTTTCCGAGCTTATTACAGACTCGGAATGGTCATCTTTAGAGTCCTTGGAGCAAAAGATGGAGGGGAGAATCAGAATCCTTCAAATTAACTTGCAGCACAGTAAGGCTGCTTCGGCTGCCCTTACGGCTGCAAAAAGGGAATTCGATGTGGCCCTTATTCAGGAACCCTGGGTGAACAGGGGAAATATTATGGGGTTAGGGGGAGTTGGAGGGGAACTCATATATGACAGAACCTCCGAGGTCCCTCGAACCTGCATTATTATCAAAAAGAAATTTAACATACTGCCGTTAACAAATTTTTGTTTTAGAGACTTGACGGCAGTCAAGATAAGGCCGGGGAAGGGAAGGGTGTCAAGAGCGATTACGCTCGCATCGGCGTACCTTCCATATGATGCACCTGGTTCTCCTCCAACTAAGGAAGTGGAGCAGCTGGTAAGAGACTGCAGGGGATCCAGAACCCAGCTGATCATCGGCTGTGATGCTAATGCACATCATACAACGTGGGGAAGTACGAACACGAATGTAAGAGGTGAATCTATACTCGAATTTGTCATGGAAAACGAGCTGAACATAATAAATTCAGGTAATAAACCGACTTTTGTGACTAGGGCTCGAAAGGAGGTCATAGACATAACGATAGCCACCAACTACGTTAGCAATAAAATTACAAATTGGCGTGTGTCTGATGATGCGAGTTGCTCGGATCACAGACACATACAATTTGAAGTAGGGGAAAAAACATGTACCCTAGAAACCTATCGTAACCCTAGGAAAACTAACTGGGAGGCTTATAAAGCAGACCTGGAATATAGTTTAAAACAGACTAAGGATACGATAAGAAATACAACAGACCTCGAAATGGTTGTGGAGCAGCTGCAAGACACAATCATCTCGGCGTATAATGACAACTGTCCTTCAATCAATAAGGAATCCAACAGGAAAGTGCCCTGGTGGAATGAGGGACTTAAAGAATTAAGAAGGAAAGTTCGTAAAAAATTCAACAACGCAATGAACAAGAATATCAGTTGGGATGAATACAGAAAGGCCCTAACTGAGTACAATAAAACTCTGAGGAAGCAGAAAAGAGAATCATGGAGAAGGTACTGTGAGGATATAGAAAGAACTCCAGAATACGCCAGACTCCATAAGATTCTCTCAAAAGGACCTCAGAGCCCGATATATACTCTCCAAACAGAAAACGGAGAGTACACAGAAACAGGGGAAGGAACTATTAGAGAACTGCTGAAAGTCCACTTCCCCGGTTCCCAAGTTACAGACTTAACTTTGGAGAACTGCCAGAAATCAGAACTAGATACCCCTCTGTGGGCATCCAAGGAGAAATGGCAGGCAGCAAAGAAAGTAGTAACTGGGGAAAAAGTAAAATGGGCACTACACTCATTCGAACCTTATAAATCGCCAGGATTAGATGGGATTTATCCAGTACTGTTGCAGAAGGGATCCGACCTTCTGGCAAATAGAATATGTACAGTGCTTCGGAGCAGTTTAGCTCTAGGATATATTCCAAAGGCATGGAGAATGATCAGAGTAACTTTTATACCAAAACCTGGAAAAACTGGACAGGATGGGGCAAAGTCTCTGAGACCAATAAGTCTTATGTCTTTTCTGCTTAAGACGCTAGAAAAACTGCTAGATAGGCATATACGGGATGGCGTATTGGAAAACAGACCGATACATAAGAACCAGTATGCATATAGAGCAGGAATGTCAACAGAGACAGCATTACATCAGCTTGTAGAAAAAGCTGAATATGCTCTCAAGCACAAAGAGGTACTATTAGCGACCTTTTTGGACATAGAAGGAGCGTTCAATAACATATCCTTAGAAACAATCTCAAGAGCATCGAGGAGAAAAGGGATCGATGAAATTTGTTGCAAGTGGATAGACCACATGCTACAACAGAGACTCGTATATACGTCCATTCTAGGGGAGAGCATTATCGCCCAGGTCCGACGAGGGTGTCCGCAGGGAGGTGTTCTGTCCCCGCTAATATGGAACCTTGTCATGGACGATTTGCTTGAGTCCCTGGAATTGAACGGTCATGAAACCCTGGGCTATGCAGACGACTTGGTAGTCCTTGTTCAGGGAAAATTCCAAAACATAGTAAGGGAACGCATGCAACAGGCCCTTAATATTGTCACCAAATGGACTGAGGAAGAAGGGCTGAGAGTCAGTCCTTCCAAAACAGTCACAATTGCGTTCACCAGAAGAAGGAAGCTGGAGGACTTAGGGCCTCTGATCCTTAATGGTGAACAATTGGAGCTGTCTAAAGAGGTAAAGTATCTAGGGGTTATACTGGACCCAGAACTTACCTGGAACCGACAGCTTGAAAGAGTAATTAAAAGAGCGGAGGCGACATTAATGCTGACCAGACGCACACATGGAAAAACATGGGGACTCTGTCCGAAAATGGCGTACTGGACATATACAACGATAGTGAGACCCATGATAACATATGCATCCTTGGTATGGTGGACAAAGATGCAGCAAAGAACCGCTATAAACAAGATAAGCAGGATACAAAGACTTGCATGCTTGGGAATAACGGGAGCAATAAAAACAACACCGACGGCGGCACTGGAAACCCTGTTAGACCTACCCCCTCTTGATATATTTATCAAAGGGGAAGCGAGGATGGGAGCATACAGGCTGCAAGGAAAACCAAGGGATAAATACGAGAACCTTGGCCATAATCAGATTTGGAACTATGGTGGGGTAAGTATATCTGATACATACACTGACCACATGGTACCAAAATACACATTTAATAGGAACTTCGGAATAGAAATCAATGACCGAAGGGAATGGAACAGCATCAGTAGCAAAATCAGAGGATCGATCTGGTATACAGACGGATCAAAAACCGATGAAGGCACTGGAGCCGGTATTTTTAGTGAAACAGAGAATGTAGGACTCAGTTTCTCACTAGGAACATACACAACTGTGTTTCAAGCGGAAATGTACGCAATTCTGCAGTGTGTCGCAATGAACAACTTGAGGGCCTATGAAAATAGACGGATCAATATACTCACAGACAGCCAAGCATCACTGAAGGCACTAATGAGCCCGAAAGTGACGTCAAGGCTGGTATGGGAATGCCGGCAAGAACTGGAAGAACTGGCCGAAAGAAATAGTGTAACTCTATTCTGGGTGCCAGGACACACCGGGATAGACGGTAATGAGAAAGCAGATGAGCTGGCAAGGAACGGTTCATCAACTTTATATTTTGGCCCAGAACCTGCTCTAGGAGTACCTAAAACAATAATTAGGGGACAAGTCAGGGAATGGGTCAAAAACAAACACAAAGAATACTGGGGGAACGTACCTGGTCAGCGACACGGGAGGCCCTTAATAAGGGAACCCTCAAAACGGAGAGCTGAGGAACTAATAAAATTACATAGGAGTCAGCTCCGCATAATTACAGGTCTTCTCACGGGTCACTGTGCCCTAAAAGGACACCTGAATAGAATTGGGCTGTACGAAGGGAACCTTAACTGCAGACTGTGCAATAGGGGAACTGAAACAGCACATCATGTACTGTACGAGTGTGAGGCTTTGGATCACAAAAGGCAGGCTATTTATGGACAACCAAAATTAAGTCCAGCAGAATATGCCACCCAACCCATGCTAGGGATGTACAATTTGGTACGTGGAACCAAGCTTGTGGATTGGGTGACATAAAAGGTAGGATGGTTGGCACAATAAGCCCATGAGGCTGCAGTGCCATCGGAGACATATGTCAGACGACCTCCAAAAAAAAAAAAAAAAAAAAAAAAAGATGAGCCAAGGTTTAAAATAGAGTTTTTTGAATTTTGGTCCGATTATTTGTTGCTTCGGATATTGCAAAATAAAACTAAAATTTCGAAAATAAAAAATTTGCTATAACTTTTGCGAGAATGAATTTAGGACTTTCATATTGCATGAAAAGTCGAGTCAAGCAGTCCATACAATGCACAACAAATTTTAAGACGATGCGTCAATTAGTTTAAATTTTATTCACTTTGTTTTTCCCAAAGAGCTTTTTTTTTCGCAATGTTACTGTTCAGAAAATAATAATGATACAGCAATTCTGTGAAAACAACATGAAATAAGAATAGTTATGTTTTCAACGCATTTAAAAAAATCAATAAAAAGTTATTTTTATCACTCAGAAAACATTTTACTAAAATAGAGTCATTTTTGGCTTATAAACAATTTGAATAACTTTGTTAATATTGACTGAAAGCTAAAACTACAGTAGAATTTGAAAAATTGGTATTTTTATACGAATTTTCAAAAAAAACTTTTCACCTAGGTTAATTACGGTCAAAGTTAGCCACTTTTTTTATTTAACTGACGGCTACTTTGTTAATAAAAATTAAGCAACCTAACTAGAGCCATTTTGAAGTTGAAGATATATAGGTTATGTGTAAAAGTTTGAGTAAACTTTGTACCTGAACAGAGTGGTCAATAAAGCTTTAAAAATGGCGTCCGAACGGAATTAGTTCGTGATCGGTGGAGCGGAATTACTAAAATACGTGCACTCAAAAAACTGATTCTGCAAACATATGCTGCAATTAATATCGCTGGAACTTGTTGATGGATTTTGATCATAATATTTTTAATTTGTATGTACTCGTTGTCTTATAGAGTACGTTATGTACACACAGCCCTGCCTAACATTACAAAATGTTAGGGGGAACTTCCCTTATCACTCAGGGACATGAAAAATAGATTACGACCGATTCTAAGACCTACCGAATATACATAATAATATATAATTTCATAAACATCGGTCAAGCGGTCTTGGAGAGTAAAAACCTTATTTCTCTGGACTATTTCAGTCACAGAGTCTTAACTCTCGTTTAGCAGTCGACCCAAGTATTTAAACTGTCTGACTTGTTCGACTTCTAACCACCAAGTTCTTTTACTTTCTAAAATAAGGTACATATTAATGAAACTCTCAGAATATTAGTATGTCTTTATTATATTTTATTTATTTGACAATAATTATGTAGGAAAATTATTGTCAATTAATGCTCAAAATCTCCATCGCATGCTCCAGGAATAGTTTTGAAAGTAAAAGAGAATTCTGCGGTTTGAATCAAATATTCAAACAACTGAAGTTAGAGTGCTCTAATAGTTCCAGCCCGGCATGATTACAGGTTGCAAACTTTGCCAGGTTGAATTCGACATACGAAACTTCATTTTGTAAATTCAAATTGATACACTCCAAGTGTGGTTAAGGATTAGCTGGAAACTATTATAAACTTTACTGAGTAGCCGGTGTGAATTTGAATATATGTTATAATAAATACAGATATATGTATCTATATACAGGGTGAGGCAGATAAACGGCCTATTAAAAATATCTCGAGAACCAAACGCAACAGAATAATGAAAATTGAAATGAAGGGGTTTTGAAGAGTGGCCTATTTAATAAAAATACTTTCAGCTTCTTTCAACTTTCCGGTTATACCCGGAATATATATTTCGTTTTTTTGTTAATCGGATACCCTGTATATTTTTGCATTTATGGATTCTCCACGATGTCTTCATTTTTAAAATACGATGTTTTGTAATGTTATACAGGGTAGTTTAAAAGATAATTAAGTTTATTTTCTTAATTTCGTAGCAATATTCAGACCCTGTAAAATTGTAGTAGTTTGACATCAAAAACTCTATGTTCAAATGATTTTTAATACAGTCTACTATTGTTAAGGATTGTTATTATAGCTAAATTTTTAATTTTAGTATTCAGGGTTGATCGAAATTCGGAATGAGTATTTTTAAACAGAACACCCTGTATTTTAGTACTGTAATGTGCAGAATATATCCACGTGTAATGTGGACAAGATAACCAACGAGACCGTATTACGAAGAGTGGGCAAAGAATGAGAGGTGATGTATACCATTAAAAGGAGAAAGTTAGAATATCTTGGGCACATGAGAAACTGCACTAAATACAGATTACTGAAGGTAATCTTTTAAGGTAAAGTATTCGGAAAGCGAGGAATTGGAAGAAAAAGAATATCATGGTTAAAATGGGGAACCTGAGGAAATGGTTCTCCACAACAACAACTAATCTACTTAAATCATCAGTTAATAAAATAATTATAGCCAGAATGATCGCCAATATTTGAAACGAATAGACACTAAAAAAAGAAGAATGTGGAGAACGTCCGCTTTGGTTTTGATTCCCAAAGCGTTTCTCCATCTCTTAGTTGAAGAAAAAGAACTTCTTTATTCCTTAACTTTTAACTACACGCGCCGGCGTATTTTGTACGCCAGATATAAGAATTCTACTGCAAATATATTTAAAAATTTAATTTTTGACCTTATTTATCTCTTTAACCTATCACTGGAATGTGCTTTACAATTTGGTTTTAGTTTCGTTATAATCGTATTTCTGGGAAGATCGTAATTTACAGTTTATTATTTGTTGTTTCCGGTGGTCGACAATGTACGCCACGATTATACAGTGCGTCCATAAAGTAACGCATAAATTCATTATTTCGTAAACCGGAGACTTTAAGGAAAAATCACGAAACAGGTCGATTTTTATTTTTAAATTACGATTTTTTGGCATACATATCATACTAGTGACATCATCCATCTGGGCGTGATGACGTAATCGATGATTTTTTTAAATGAGAATTAGGGTTATGTAATAGCTCATTTGAAATAGTATGTAATTCTCTATTCAATAATATACCAACTGGACTGGCACTCCAGTTGGTCTGTGCCCATTGAATTGGCAAGTACCTAGCATCTTCGAGCAGGGAACCATGGCCGCCTTTTAGCATGTGTTCCACTTTATCTATCAACATCGACTTGTAGTCATAAAATTTTAATATATTATATTATGTAAACTATATACGATGAGGTTAACACTATTTACAGTGTGCTAGTTTCAAACTACTCGGCAGGATGCACTGAAGATGTTCTGTATAGAACGAAAACGTTTTGCAATCCATCAGATTTTATAGTTTTAAATAAACGATTTTATACCAGAATACATCTCGAAGTTTTTAATTCTGTATTGGTTTTTTATATAATATATAATTGTACTGTATTAGCCCTAGCTATTCTGCTAACACACACACGTGCTCGAGACGTTACAACTTTAAATAAAAGCCGGACATTTAACAGACTAGTTTTATTGTACAGTTGAAGTAACATAAAAGAGGTCGATATAGGTTACAAAATTGCCTTTCATACTACTACAGTGTAGTGGGATGATCACTGATGTCAAAATGGGCAGTGACACCGCGCGAAATACGAATAACCTGAACCTAGTATATCACAATAATGAAAAAGAAAATGTTCGTTTTTAAATGTGTGTCAAGTTGACAAATATTTTTTCGTGATAAAGTCACTGTCATTTTTTTATTCATTTTTGTAGAAGGCCTTAAGGTGATACAGTAGCTATCAACAGGTAGCAATAACGCGTTGCAAGATTACGGCTATAATTTTGAATATTTTTTAGAGATATTTGGCACACGTATTCGTAATATAACAAAGGATGGCGGTACAGAGCCCAATTTAAAAAATATATTAATATGTGGAAATTACTCTGTAATTAAGTACAATATTAAAAAAACGAGCCTGTACCGCAATTAAGAAGAAAAAAAAATACACTTTCTTCAAATAAATTTTTTTCTTATGCCTAGATTTTGTGTTATTTTGGAACTACTAAAATTTTTTAGTTCATTAGTATCTCCAAAATGACACAAAATCTAGGCATCGGATAAAAAAGTTTATTTGAAGAAAGTGTATTTTTTTGTTCTTCTTAATGGCGGTACAGGCTCGTTTTTTTAATATTGTATTTAATTACAGAGTAATTTCCACATATTAATATATTTTTTAAATTGGGCTCTGTACCGCCATTCTTTATTATATTACGTATACGTGTGCCAAATATCTCGAAAAAATATTCAAAATTACAGTCGCAGTCTTGGAACGCGTTTCTTCAATCTACTGTTTCCTCTTAAGCGTGTATATGTGATATAATTTTAAGGGCATAATAAAGCAAAATAAATTAGTTTATTTAATGAAGTTTCAACATAACGGAATCACATTTTACGGTACTTTTTTATTTCTTACGCATTCATTCCCTACACCTAACCACTTTAATTTGTGAGTTATTGGTGATTTAAGGCAAACATTAATTTCAACAAAAAATACGTGAAATTTTATTGGGTTGACCGTGAAAATATTCAATCACAAATAATTTTTCAGACATAAATACATATTAATCTAGACTGATGCTTAAAATTGTCAATAATGGTTAAGCTACCAAAATACCTACGTAGTTAAGATTGTTGGTGCAATTAACAATTAAGCACAAATTAAAGCAGTTAGGTATAGGAAATGCTTAAGAAATAAAAAAGTACCATAAAATATCATTTCACTACAATACTAAAATATAAGGTTTAACTGGAGGGCAACTGTATATATGTATTTCGGAATTATTGGTTCATCTTCAGTACAGTGTAGCCCAGGTAGTCAAGGAATATGTTAAGTTGGGAAAGGATCACTACAGAAGTCATATTGTTAGAAGACCCTGCTATCTACAAGAAGGCAAATAACGCTGCCAAGGAGGTAAAGCTACCTGAGGAAATGGAAATCCATAATGTTATTAAATAATTGATGTTGAGTTATTTGAGCTTTTGCCAATAATTTTCCTTATCTATGTACTTGCTTACTTTATTTTAATGTTTACTCTTTTAATATTTGAATGGCCATAAATTGCTATATATTATGTAATCGACAGGACGTCATCAGTTTAGGCGTAATGACGTATTCGAAAGATTTTTTTAAATTTAAACTGAGGTCACGGGATACTTATTTGAAAGGTCTTCTAATCGTATTTGACTACTAGATTGACTAATATATTATACTTAGTTAAGTAAAATGGAGTTAAAATAAATACTCATTCACTAAACTTAATTACGTTGAGAAAGAATTTACTTACCGTTTTTCTCATTTCAATATTTCTTACAATTTTATTGTAGATTACCAAACATTTATTTAAAACTATTTTAAAAAACTCTAATTATCGGTCAAAATCAACTTCTGATATTTCTTGGTGGTTTTGAATTTTATAAAAGTGAAATTTATTTTGTTGTAAAATATTTTTTACTGTTTTACTGCAAATACTATGATTTCTAGATAGTTTATACGTATAGTATTTTTACTACAAAAGCGATATTACGTAGGTCAAAATTTTTGACGTAAGAGAACTGTCAAAACATTATAATGTGACTTTTCATTATTGCCATGTTTATTATAAACATGGCAATAATGAAAAGTCACATTCTAATATTTTGACAGTTCGCCTACGTCAAAAATTTTGACCTACGTAATATCGCTTTTGTAGTAAAAATACTATATACAGGGTGTTTGGTAACGAATGAGCCATAGCAGAACCTTAGATTTATGAGTTTAAAATAGGTCGATTTAAGCTAACTTACTTTAGTACGAAAGTTGATAATAAACAAAATACTGGGTGTCTAAGTTAAACTTTTATTTTATTTATTCTTGGATATTTCCTGACAAGCATGGGGTAATAACACGAAATTTGGTGAGCGGGGGTTTTTTGGGATGAGAAATCTAAATTCGCCACCAAAAGTGATATATCCGCAGAGGGCGCCACATACGTCTTTCAGTGTTTACTTAATACGTTAAATTTTTTTTATCCCACACTCTACATACTTTTTGAATCAAAACTTTTATTCTCTTAATATTTTTACTTAAAAAAGGTGTACTACATTCATCTCGCGAAACTCAACTGTTTTCAAGATAAACGCATTTTAAATCTGCGATACAACATCATTTTTTGAATTATATCATTACCAGAGAACGGCAGTTCTCGCCAGTGGCGCACAATACCCCTACATGCGACACTATATACAGGGTGTTTCATTAATAATTATCCATATACTAACTGGAGAAACCTTAGCACAAAATACGAAGATTTAACCTAAAACACTTAAATAAAATGCGGTTCCTTACTGAGTTAGAGGGTGTTTTATCTAAAAATTTAAAAAGTATTTTTGCTCAGCATTTTAAAACTATTCGGCGTATCCATTTCATACTTGGCAGGAAGTATAAGTATTGTACAAACTACTAAACTATGTTTATTAAATTATATTTTAGTACTGATCATTACCTTTCCAATGCATGTTTAATTTTGAAAATCGGTTATACTATTCAAAAGTTACCAAGCTCAGAAGTATGACTTTTGACCAACCACAAGCCAGCTATAGGGCTAAGTAGATACAAAATGGCACATTTTTTGATCGTTTATATCTTAGGTTCATGGAGAAACCAGAAAACTGCAAATATACCAAATCAATAGCGTTGATTTAATCTTTCATGTGGTGCCTAATCGGTCAAGATCATATCTAAACATGGCTCAGTATAGCCGAAAAACTGAAAAATTAGACTATGAAAATTTTGGTTTTTCGACAATTACTCAAAATTTCAACCTACGAATTGCGCCAATAATTGAGCGTTTGTAGAATTACTCTCGACGCGTCTAACTGTGTATACCTTATATTTGAGAAAATTCGAATTTTTAAGTTATAGGCTTCATAAATATGATCAAATCAATTTCTTAAGGGAAAACGGGTTTTTAAGCTCAATAATTCTTGTAATACTTTTAGTTATCATACTTGACCTTAGATGCATTAGACCCTACTTGTCAATACGTTTCAAACTCATGTTTAATGATCAAAATCGGCTAAGCCATTCAAGAGCTATCGAGCTCCAAAGGTATAAACCATTTAACCATTATCGCCGAAATGGTTTATGTATTTGTAGTGGTTACGACACTAAGTTTGATATTACGATGTCTTATCTCGGATTGACTTATCACAAGTTTAGTGTCGTAACTACTAGATCATTTGTGAGAGAATGCGACAAAGGGGACCATTTATAACTCTTAACGTGTAATCGAAAAACGTTACATTCAACTTCATACATTTAATTTATAAAAAACTTTGAATAACTCCTGGTACAAGAATAAAAAACCGCTAAACGCCGTAAAAATAAGTGGCGCATACAATATTCCAGCTACAAAAAGCTGATATGAATATTACGTGGCCCGAAAATGTATTTTCATTTTGATGGAAAATAAAATTTTAGTTTTATTTTAAAAGTTGGTTTCCATAATATTTGCTAAATTTGAAGTAGAGCGCGCCACAAAAGAGCCCCAAAATGCAAACTGTATCAAAGTTACTCATATGTGGCGCGTTTTACTTCAAATTTAGCAAATATTATTGAACAAATTTTTCAAAATAAAACTAGAATTTTATTTTCCATCAAAATGAGAATACATTTTCGCGACAAGTAATATTCATATCAGCTCTTTTGCAGCTGGAATATTGTATGCGCCACTTATTTTTACGGCGTTTAGCGGTTTTTTATTCTTATTCTAGTTGCACCCGAAAAATCAACTTGAAACAATAATAATTGTGCCAGTTCCCGTATTTATGTCATTGCATCGCAAATTCCAGTTGAAGAAATCTGCAATACATTTTTGTAAATTTTTATGGTTTTAAGTTGTTTTTCGGGTGTAACTACAGTGATATTATGCAAAAAATTATGCTACCTCGCAGATTTAAAATGCGTTTATTTCGAACACGGATGAGTTTAGCAAGATGAATGTAGTATACCTTTTTTAAGTAAAAATATTAAGAGACTAAAAGTTTTGATTAAAAAAGTATGTAGAGTGGGTAATAAAATAATTGAACCTATTAAATGAGCACTGAAAGAGATATGTGGCGTCCTCTGGGTAATACATAATTTTTGGTGACGAATTTAGATTTCTTGTCCCAAAAAACCCCGCTTACCAAACTTTGTGTTGTTTAACTTTGTTAAAGTGTGTCAAAGTTTAAGTTTGACAGTATTTCGGTATTATCAACTTCAGGAATTTAAGGTTAAGCTATGGCCCATTCTTTACCAAACACCCTGTACACGAATTTTAGGATTTTCTTGAACGTCTAGATAGCCTCTACACACTTCATTAGTTGCAGTTTTTGGTCTGTCAGACTTTGGGCGATCTTGTACATTACCGGTTTCATTAAATGTATTAAAACTTTTAGAAACCGTTGATGTATTTATAGGAGGTCTTTCAAGATTAAAATTGATAAATGTTTTTTGACATTTTGTCAGTGCCTACAACTGGTTTTAGTTTTAGATTTTCTATAGAGAGATATAATAGAGATATAGAGATTAAGATATAATATATTTGTTCATATGTCATAATATGGTATTTTTTTGGTATTCCTAAAAAATACAACAACTAAGCTTTTCTATAATGTATCACTTGACCTAGTGTCTCATTAAAAAAATCAAGATGGCGGCGATACTCCAAACGCTGACGTCATATTTTGAAATGTTCTCTATAAAATGCAGAATATCATAATTTCAATAATGATCCTAGAATTTCATAAATATACAGGGTGTAACAAAAAGGCAGGTAATAAATTAAATGACACATTCTGGGACCAAAAATAGTTTGATTGTTCGATTAACTTACCTTAGTACAAATAACGTCCTCATAAAAAAACTTACAACCCTTTGATATTATAAAATGAAAATATTTTTTTCCAATATATCCAAAATTATTAGAGATTTATTATTGAAAATGAACACTTGGCAATATTAGGGCAGAAACCTCTTAAAAAAATTATGTGTGTACTTTGTACGCACGTAAGAAGTTATACTTCTATTATATGATTTCAACGAAATCAATATACTTTAAACAGTTTCTCTACTACTTTCCAAAAATTTTTATTAAAACAATACCAAAAATTAAAAAAATAATAGAATAAAACACACACAAACACATTGAAAAATGCCACAAATGATTTCTGAACAATAATTGTTGCCAAAAATTTTAATTAAATACGTATTTTCTGAAAAAATTATATAATAATATACAGTAGAACCCCGTAAATCCGAACCCCGCGAATCCGAACTTTCGGCAAATCCGAACCAACGGAAAGTGAAAAAAATTTAAAAATTCAAGACACAAACTTAAACATGTTTATTATACAGAGTAAAGCCAGAAAATTGGACAATGTAGGATTACTAGGACTTTGACATTTAAAATTTCTTAAAAATAAATATTATACTTTAATATATAGGTTTATAAAGTGTTTATAAAGGTTAAACACAAACTTACTTTGGTTCTCTCGTAGTCAACGTGAGTCCAAAAATATTGTCCACACTCTTGCGAGAACGTTTGGCTACTCAATCACAATGAAAGCTTTGAACTACTAGTTAAGGCTAACTTTCGGATAATCCGAACTTTTCGGAATCCGAACAGGCTGTCCCCAATTAGTTCGGATTTGCGGGGTTCTACTGTACTTACAATCATAAAATCTATAAAAAAAATAAAAAATAACAACTTGCTTGGCACTTGAACCCACTTCAGGTCTATTCCGCCGTACGAAAGTTAAAGCGATTTCAAACTGCACCACCTTCGCTAATACGTCATGTGGGAATATACACAAACTAAACGTTTACACCATAAACTTTTTGACATTTTCTTTATATGAATTTAATGAAATTATTAGTTTGATTTTTGTCTTTTGAAAACGATATATTAGATGAAGATTTGTAGAAAGTTTGTTCGTAATCAGATTATATAAATTAAAGCATTGCCTACTAATAGGTAACTACATTATTTTTTTACATTTTCCAAATAGATAGGTATGAAGATAATTTTTTATTGGAATACAACTGAAACATTTAGAATTACGTACCTGTGGCTTTTCAAAACTATTTAAAAAGTCACTATAATTATAAATTTGATTTTATTTCCGTCCTCACAACAATCAAAACTAATATATACAATACTTTTGTTTACCGATAACCTCCATATTGAACAAATATTGACAGATCATTTCAACACCCAATCAGAGCCCGTATAACGACTAATACCATACTGTCGCTGTGCGCATGCGCGCAGATCAATAAAATTTCACCTTCAATGAAATCGCGCCTAAAGAAGTATAACTTCAAAAATAGCAGTGAAATTTGTACACCCAATAAAAATTTTATGGAAATTTTGTTTCCTTAAACCACTCCAAACTTTTGTGTACGTCCAAATTATATTATTGTGGTGGTACCATTAGTTAACCCGGCACTGGTCGCTAGGTTGGTTTTCACGTGAGTGGTCGCGCGTGAGATATTGTCTCACATATTCAACTTTTGCCATTTTTTACGAAATAAAATTTTTAATAAAGATTTTAAACTTTTTTTTTTCTATGGATGCTATAAAATATGCAACTTCTCTCACTACTTACATACATTCAAAACGAACAATTTCTCAGGCAGTGAGAAAAGTCGGCCATTTCAGTGAGAAATATTTTTTCTCAAGGGTTCACTGCCCGTTTAGATACATATGATCGCCATTTCCATGGTAACATGCACAATACAAACACAATTATTTTTGTCAAACAAAATGTGTTGACACTTGTCAAAACTGATCAAAAATTACCTTTTATAACACTGTTCAACTGTGAATTATAATGCTAAATATATAAATATTAAGAATATTAAATACCTATGTGTATATATGTATTTTATTTCAATTTAGGCATATAATATACCTAAAAGCACCTAAATTATTTAATTTTGAAGTTTTAACTCTTAACAAAAACGCATCCATAGAAAAACTACAGTGTACAACACGAGAGAAAATGACATATTTCTCTCTCGCTTGATTTGCGGCACTCGCCTCGTGCCTCGGCTCGTGCCAACAAACTTCTGCGCTCGTGAGAAATAGGTATTTTTTCTCTCTTGTTGTACAATATACTATTTATTAACTAATGATAAGAATGATAATGAATAGCTTTATGTACAATGTGACTGTTGATGCGCTTGATCATTTTGATCTAAAAATGTAGAAATAATATTAATTTTATTATTTCAATATAAATTTTGAATTTGTACAACATATTACCTTTATTCTTCTCTTGTGATTCCTATAACAGGCCAAGTTCTAAAATTCTCGATTTTAGATTCATAATAATAATAATAATGGAGTTTATTCGTAGAAAATAAATTATACATATAATAAACTCAGTTCCTCACTGAAGTGGTACGCGTACAACTTGTGCGTGAGGGTTCAATTTTGATTATCTTAAACAACACTAATTAATTTTAAAATTTACAAAAAGGAATCAAATAAAGTTTTTTTCGTTCATCTGTCTCGAAATTTGGGCTCCTTTTCTCACTAATTTAGTTACTATTACATGCTGTTTTTCGGACCTACGAAAATTTCTCATAAAATTCAAGAAATGATTGCAAAACGTTTTCAATGGGACTTCTCTGGTGGGACTTCGTTTTTTATGAGCATAATCATTACTTTTTTAATGTGTTTTATCTATTTTTACAATAATTTTTGCAAATTTAACACTTATAAGTGACATTTCAAAAAATTCATTTTTGACATTTTTTTTAAATAATGTAAATAAAAAAATAAAATAATGCTTTGTACACTACTTACTGAACCACCATCTGAGCAGACGACTCTATTCGATTGTAGAGGAAGGATAATTAGGAGACTAGAAGGAACTACAGCGTGTGTAATTTACAAAGGAAAAAGTTGTGTGCAATGCCGGGTTAAACACAATGTCTTTAAAATTTTTGTGGTTCTGAGTGTTTTTTAGATAAGGTATTTTTTATCGAGATATGGCTTCTTTTTTAATATGTTTCAAAATATGTATACCTAAAAAATATAAATCATAAATAAGTTGTCATAATGATTAAAAATATGTGTTTTATGCAAATATATGTATGCATTTTACAAAAATGTTCGAAATATCTCGATAAAAACTGGCTTATCGAAAATATGCTAAGAGGCAAGAAAGTTTTAAAATCATTGTGTTTAACTGATGTTATCACAATAATAATTTAATTGGAACGTACACAAAAGTTTGAGGGGTGTAAAAGAACAAAACACTCATAAAATTTTTATGGGGTGTACAAATTTCACTGTTATTTTTTTAAGATGTTCCTGCCACAGAAATGCCACATGTGCATTCTCAATAAAATATCACTAATAGTTTTCGATACATTGGCAAAAATAGATTTTCATTTTGTAACTTCAAAGGGGTGTAACTTTTTTACGTGCATATTTGTACTAAGTTGAGTTAGGTTCAATCGAACTATTTTTGCTCCCAGAATATGTGATTTAATTTTATTTAGGACCTGCCTTTTTGTTACACCCTATATATTCATTGGTTTCAGAAAAATTACCATGTTTCCATACTTTTTCGCTACCCTCTATAATAGAAATGACTAGTATTTAACTAGTTTAATAACTTAAAGCCCTTCAACTAGTTTCCGTTTGGACTGTCAATAAGCCGAAGGGGTAAATTAAACGTGTCCGTTGTGAGTAGGTACTAAATTCGGTTTATTTTCAATGCAGGGGTGGTTGCCGGCTGCCACCCTAAATTGCTTTCTTTCTGGAAAGCTTTCGGGAAAATAACTGATTCAACAAGAGGCAGATAAATTTTCTGGAACTGCGGTCACTTGAATCTACAACCAATACTTTCTTTCAATGGCGTTCCATGAAAGGAACAGTTTGGGATTATTTTTATAACTACAAAATTAGATCATAGTATAATAAAATTGATAAAAAAAGGCATATCCCAGACATCCAAAGTGACAGTTTTCCTCCAAAACCGAATTATTCTATACGGTCCACATATTGTTCAGTAAAAAGTTACACCATTTTGAGCGTCGGGTTTGGGGAGGAGTTCGGGGAGAAGTCGGTAAATTAGTAGTTTTTTACGTTTTTCATCAATATTTCTAAAACTATGCGGTTTAGTGTGAACAATGTTTTATACAAAAAAAGTCTAATGCATAATTCTAAAATCAACGGTTTCGGAGTTACGGAGGGTGTTAAGTGGAGGTTTTACATATTTTTTTTTTATTTTTTGGCCAAATTATATTATTATTACTGAAGAAACTATTTGTTTTAACAGGATTGTGTTTTATAAATATAATTTGCTATTTTAGTGGCCGGTGGTGTGTTACTGATAAGCCCATGAAAGAACGTCAGCCTCACCACCTTCAAGAGGCTTCTACAGGCATAGACCATATAAATCTGTGGTACGGAGAAACCCACTCTGAACTTTCTAAGGACAGTGTCGTATGACTATCTTTCCAACAGTACATTCAAACAAAATAATTTTAAATACCAAAAATATTTCTTGTATAATAATTATGATTATAATGAGTTTCAAGTAAACTTAATCATCAGTTTCAGTCGTCTTAAAATTCAACATTCTCGTATTCTACATCTTAGTTTATGATGGTTGTGTCCCTATTATTAAATTCTAGGCCTGAGAAATTTCTAAGTATTCTTGAACAGTTTAGACC
The DNA here is from genome assembly GCF_917563875.1 of Diabrotica virgifera virgifera. Classification (NCBI taxonomy): domain Eukaryota; kingdom Metazoa; phylum Arthropoda; class Insecta; order Coleoptera; family Chrysomelidae; genus Diabrotica; species Diabrotica virgifera. Next base: position 8,567,476 of record NC_065450.1, read on the forward strand.
ACTCTTTCGACACTCATAGTTACGGATGCATTCTTCTTTGCAAGTACATACTATGAGGGAAAGTAATTTCTCCCTCGGGAGCTGCAGCACTTACTGTTGTAATTGGTCTCACGTGTTCGTTACTCTTCTTTCAAACCGACTGGAGCTGATTTTTCTTCTCCTTCAGCCAGTGCTGTACCTGGTGGTAGCTTCTGAACTAATGCTGGCTGGTAACTCCTGAAGTGGGGGATTGTGCAGCCAACTTAAGCAAAGAGTGTATAGGCTGATTTGCAATAGCCTTTAAGTAAGACTGGTTGTGAAAACAATTTAGATCTTCCATGTTCCATCAAATATCGCAAAAAGAAAATGCTTTCCGGCTTTAGCTACTGCACTGGAGTCGGCTTTGGGGTCATTGAAGACTAGAAGTTTTCTATGATGAAATCGTAGATGAAATCGTCGTTAGTTTGGGCTTTCCTATACAGTGTAATTTTCCCCTTCTTGTAGATAGCGGATACCGTGTTACATCTTTTAAAGTAGTATATTGCAAGGAGTACATCTTTCATATTCCCAATGACTCGCTGAATGTCAGCAATAGTGTAAACATTTCCGGCTGAATTCATAAGATCAAGACAGTCTTTCTAAGCTTCATCAATAGCTGTTAAATCTATTAATATGTCAGCGTCACCCGATGCTTGATGAACTCTGCAACCAAATCATTCCAACTGCGCTGTAACAAATGAAATAAAGCCCATTTTGTTGTTAGCGTTAGCTAAAAATTCACTTTGGTTTATATTTAAATGAATTAAGTCTTCAACTTTTACTTCAGTGCTAGAACATGGCCTGAGTAGATGCTTTTCATCTTAATATTTCCTTGCTGGTATCCATCAAATACAACAGTCGCTGTTCCGTAATGGGTAATTACATGATCTCTGTATTGTTGTTCTGAAGCTATTTCCTTGTGGCATTTTTATGATTAATTATTTATATGGGAAATAAGCCACAATTAAAATGAAAAAAATTATTTTATTAACGTTTCGACGCGCAAATCGGGTGCCGTTGTCAAAATACAAAATATTACTAAAATAAACAAAAGTGTTGTTCCTAAGCAAAAAAATTCTTCTAATAATTTATTTAATCTCACTCATTTATATTGGCAATTCAGACATATATTAGACATTGGCAATTCAGACATATTAAAGTAGAAGACTTTAAAATGATATTGCCGATATTTATGAGTTGCGTTCCTGGGACGACTTACTGAAAGATAGTTCATTCGATTACATGAAATCAACCCCAACTCAAGAATATCCGTCATAAAAAATTATAGCATGTGATCTGTCTTTAAAAAGACAACCAAATGCAACGACAGTAAAATTCTCGTCTTAGAGACTTCATCGTAAATCACAAGGGAAAACCAGGAAAAACCCTGTGATACTATCCCGACATCGTAAGTATTTGGTTTTACATTAATTTACTCTCAAAAAATTATACCAAATTCTGACTTGTAACATGTTTAAATTATAAATGATATTAATAATACTAGATATATAAGTAATACTAAAATATAAAATATGTACTAGCTCGATATTATTGACTTACTAATCTTGGTATTTTCTTTCTATCGACTTCCTCTTTCAGTATGGGTAACCACATCCTACTGCATTCTACCGAGGAATTTGCGACACAATTGGTTTCATTTAGCATAATTAGAGCCGCTTCTTTGATTTTTCTCTTTTTACTATCTGATTCTTTCAGGACTATACTTGAATCTCTCCACTGAACTCTATGTTCATTATCCCATGCGTGTTGACATATTTGAGATCTCTCAAATTCTCTATTTTTAATATAAGATTGATGTTCACTTATTCTAAAGTCTAATGGTCTTGATGTCTCACCTAAATAAAATTGTTCGCATTCACAAGGTATTTTATAAATGCAATTCTTTGTTCTTTCTTGATCATTGTTAGGTTTAGTTTTAGATAGAATAGATCTCAATGTGTTTGTTGTTTTGAATGTTGTTGAAATGTTGAATTTATTTCCTATTGTTTTAAGTTTCTCGGATAGTCCTTTTATATATGGTATTGATATTTTCCTCGTATTATTTCTGGTGAATGTTGTAGCATCCCGTTCTAAGTTGTTCTGTTTCATTCGATCCAATCTTGACAATTCCTTATTTATAAACGATAAAGGATAATCATTTTTTAATAAAACAGATGTTAACAATTGTTTTTCTGCTAAAAAATAAAAAACTAAACGAAGACACTGAAAAACAAAATATATAGAACTTTATTCAAATTTTAAAATGATCTAACATACTATCAAAGAAAATTAATGACACCTCACTACAGTAAGACACCACATTTTTATGGAGTGCCGAAAATTCATAAAGCGAACATACCACCTAGACCCATTTGTAGTACCATCAATTCTCCTTGTAGTGAACTATCAAAATTCTTATTAAACATTCTAAAACCATTTGCTAATAATGATGACACTTTTATAAAAAATACAAAACATTTTTTAAACAAATTATCAACTATTGAATTTAATCCAAATAATATTTTAGTAAGTTTTGACATAAACAGTTTATTTACAAATGTACCATTAGATAAAACTTTAAACATAATCAAAACGAAATTAGAGAATGATAATACATTGGCAACTGGGACAAGACTAAATGTATCAGCTAGGTATAATGGAGTTATTGACATTATGTACCAATAATACCTATTTTCAACTAAACAATGAATTCTATAAACAAAATTTTGGTCTAGCAATGGGCTCTTCTTTATCTCCATTATTGGCTAATATATTTATGGAGGATTTCGAAACTAATATTATTTCTAAACAAAATTTAAAACCCACAGTATGGTGGAGATATGTAGATGATGTGTTTTCAATATGGCCTCATAGATCAGAATTGTTGGATACGTTCCTGAATATTATAAACGATCAAGAAGAGACAATAAAATTTACAATGGAAAAGGAATACAATAACAGCCTACCTTTCCTCGATGTTTTGATCTCAAAGAAGGATATTGGATATGAGACTCAAGTGTATAGAAAACCAACACACACCAACAGATATCTCAATTACAAGTCAAATCACAACATCAACGTTAAAAAGGGAATCATTAAATCCTTATATGATAGAGCCAAAATTACTTGTTCTAACGAAACTTCCTTTTTAGCAGAAAAACAATTGTTAACATCTGTTTTATTAAAAAATTATTACCCTTTATCGTTTATAAATGGAGGGTTTAGTATCAAACAACGTTAATTACAAAAACATAAAGTGGCAGAAAATGCGAAAAACTGTGTTGAAACTTAATATCAGCCAACAAATTTGTGATTACGGAGGCAAAATACATTACAATAGAAATCTGTAAATTTGTATAGTATTATTATGGTTTCTTTGACATGTGGTAAAAATTATTACAGTTTATTGTTATTGTACAGAGAAAAAAAATAGAATTTTTTTCTAATAATGACCTGATAACGCTTTTTGATATTACCGATATATATATTTTTTGTAACCGTTAACTTCGCACCTGATAATAATAGTTTTACTACAGGGTTAGCACTGCTGGGTGAAAATATTAAAATGTAATTTCCCTAAAATGTTGAGAAAATTTCACTGATATTTCCTCTTTTTTCAGGATATCCTTTAACTTAAATTCGCTGATATTTTCAAAATTTTCAGGATATCTAATGCAGCACTAACCCTGTATTATAAAAAATGTTATAAGTGTATTTAAATAAAAAACTTTATTTTTGTAATAACACACAAATATTAAACTTATGAAATGTCTAAATACTTATAGGTACCATCTTTAAACGTCTTCATCTTCTGAAACATTTTCATTATGATCATCACCCCTTCCTTGAAGATTCTAGTAAAAGAAGTGATATTGGTCTTTAATTTTTGCTCACAGAGTTCTACTAAACCTTTTAATTTTTTATTATTAATCGTTAACGGTTTGTCATATTTTCTTCTTGGCACAAGTTTTTAATTGAAAATGTTCGAAGTTGCCTTCTCTGTATTTTTAATTTCGTAAAGTTGTCTGATTTAAAATTATATTTGAAATAACTGTGTGCAGTGTCTTCTTTTATAATATGTATGTTGTAGCCAAACTATGTTCAACCATTTGCCAACATTTCCTTCAATGTCAGTTCTTTCATTTTTAATCATTTGAATTTGAAGTTCTTTAAAATTCAAAATGTTTTCCTGATCTATTTTAACTACTTCCTATTTTGATTTCTTTAAAGCCATTTTAATCACTGTACCTATACCATCCCGATGGATCATAAATTTCCAAGCCTTTACTCGCGTTTTCGATGTGGGCATGGACCATATCACGTTTCATTTGGGAATATCCGGGCTCAAAAAATAACTGGTCGATTTTTGAAATATTTAGTGTTTTAACAGCAAACAGAAACATTTTGGCCCGAACAACTTTCAGACACAAAAGCGAAGCCTTTCCTAGTAACTTCATTTTTCACTGTATTTGTAAGGCAAGAGGCTACTTCAGAGGATCCACGACCCGCTAGTGCTTCGTGTCAGTCAAAGTTTTGTGCTACGACTGGACATTTTTCTGTTAAACACTGACAAAATCAAAATATTAAATAATTACGACAAATATATACGTAACCGGCAATAAAAAATAACATATATGTTTTCTTTTAACTTCGGCAAAACTAAAAATGTAATGAGTAATCAGATTATTGTAATCATGTAATCATGTAATGAGTAATCAGATGGTAGAATCGAACAATATCGAAAATAAACAAATGTATTTAGCTATCCAGTATCAAAATGACGTTTTTCAAACAAATACGAATTATAATAATAACGCTGTCTACAATTACAGCTTAAAATATTAGTGTCAATAAACGTTAACAGTCGATAACTGTTTTTGATGTATCACGAAATTCACTGTGAAATAACGTTATCACCTCTTCGATGTTTTTGATATGAACAATTTTTTCACAATTGGTAGTTAACGTTTAACGTATTTTGTAATCTGCTGCAGACAGAGATACAGGTTTTTGTTACTATATGAATTCGAAAACGGTGAACTCGATTATAGATATATCTCAATTTCACAAAAAATGTAGATAACGTTGTTTGACACTAAACCCTCGAAATAAGGAATTGTCAAGATTGGATCGAATGGAACAGAACAACTTAGAACGGGATCCTACAACATTCACCAGAAATAATACGAGGAATATATCAATACCATATATAAAAGGACTATCCGAGAAACTTAAAACAATAGGAAATAAATTCAACATTTCAACAACATTCAAAACAACAAACACATTGAAATCTATTCTATTTAAAACTAAACCTAACAATGATCAAGAAAGAACAAAGAATTGCATTTATAAAATACCTTGTGAATGCGAACAATTTTATTTAGGTGAGACATCAAGACCATTAGACGTTAGAATAAGTGAACATCAATCTTATACTAAAAATAGAGAATTTGAGAGATCTCAAATATGTCAACACGCATGGGATAATGAACATAGAGTTCAGTGGAGAGATTCAAGTATAGTCCTGAAAGAATCAGATAGTAAAAAGAGAAAAATCAAAGAAGCGGCTCTAATTATGCTAAATGAAACCAATTGTGTCGCAAATTCCTCGATAGAATGCAGTAGGATATGGTTACCCATACTGAAAGAGGAAGTCGATAGAAAGAAAATACCAAGATTAGTAAGTCAATAATATCGAGCTAGTACATATTTTATATTTTAGTATTACTTATATATCTAGTATTATTAATATTATTTATAATTTAAACATATTACAAGTCAGAATTTGGTATAATTTCTTGAGAGTAAATTAATGTAAAACCAAATACTTACGATGTCGGGATAGTATCACAGGGTTTTTCCTGGTTTTCCCTTGTGATTTACTATGAAGTCTCTAACACGAGAATTTTACTGTCGTTGCATTTGGTTGTCTTTTTAAAGACAGATCACATGCTATAATTTTTTATGACGGATATTCTTGAGTTGGGGTTGATTTCATGTAATCGAATGAACTATCTTTCAGTAAGTCGTCCCAGGAACGCAACTCATAAATATCGGCAATATCATTTTAAAGTCTTCTACTTTAAAATGTATAATATATGTCTGAATTGCCAATATAAATGAGTGACATTAAATAAATTATTAGAAGAATTTTTTTGCTTAGGAACAACACTTTTGTTTATTTTAGTAATATTTTGTATTTTGACAACGGCACCCGATTTGGGCGTCGAAACGTTAATAAAATAAATTTTTTCATTTTAATTGTGGCTTATTTCCCATATAAATAATTAATCTCTGTATTGCTCGCAAATCTCTGTAGTTTGAAGAGAGCTGGGCGTCGTCAGACAACACGATGAAGAAGGTGATATTCATTAATGATGTATGCCAATTTCGCGAAATCTAGAGTACGTGATGATTCTTTGACATGAAAATTTGCTTCCTTTCTCATCAAACCAGCTTCGTCGAACAAAGTTGGACATACACATAGTACATATTAAAATATTTCCTCAAGTCTCTCATCACTCCTTACTGCGCACACCATCCGATGTAATAGAGTGTTTCTGTTTAAACATACCGTACCGTGGTGGTTGGTGGCGTTATTGTCATCGACCTAGTTACAGAGGCTAGCTGTTGACGGCGACCACAGCTTGTCTGACAGCAGCGCTGGTCCCAGTAGCTATTTCAAATAATACGCTGCTAACCATCTGTTGTGTATTTTATCCTTTATTGCATTGGATAAAAATATTATTGCACAATATGGATGTTTCATAAAATCCATTATTTTTTATGTTCAGCTTTAATTTACGGAAAAATCTAAAAATTACAATAATGTCTACATGTACAGCTGGTTCCTTAAAAAGCTGATACGACTCAGTAAGATTTGATCATTTTGAGCAGTGTATGATTGATCTGACATTATATTATATTTATTATGACAGACAAATAATAAAATAAACAAACAAACAGCCATTTTTTGAGGTTCAAGTTATCTGACCAATTTTAAGATTTGGCAGTAACAGTGACAGTATGTAAATAATAAGTATTTATCCTTCAAAATATAATAAATTAAATATAATTAATATATTCACTATATCACACCTCATCAAAAGCTTTTTACAAGAACATCGTCAGCGATTTTGATGTGGCTTAGAGCCAGACTACATCAAGATCGCCTATAAATCGTGCTGGTAATTGCATTGCAGCGAGACCAAAAACAAAAAGAAGAAGAAGAAGAAAGTACACTGCTCAATTTTCTACAAAATACGCTTTAAGAGTCGTATCAGTTTTTTTTTGAACCAGCTGTACAACCCTCCGTAACTTTGGAACCGTTCATTTTAGAAGGATTATAACATATAGGACCTTTTTCATTTCAAATTTAATGTAAAAGGTTTTTGTATAGAACATTGTTCACGCTAAACCGCTTAGGTTTACAAATATTGACGAAAATCTTAAAAAACTTGAAACGATACGTTGGGCGCCAAAGTGAAGCGATACGATAAACTACCCCAGATAATCAAAATAATATTGAATAATAATACTTCAGTCATCCATGATAGCTATCGTTGACCCTAGCCTAGCTCAGTCTCCCAAGGTGTGTGTTCGTCTTGTCCTCATCAAAAATATGAACAATGAAGAAATGGATTGAAAGCAAACAAAACAATATTTTAACTAATCATGTTTATTGTTCAATAAAGATATATAGACCGGGCAGTATCGTCGCCCCCGCTAGCGCAATTATTCCGATTCGATTTTTTTGCACACTTACTCAAAAAGAGGTCCTTATAACATATCCACAGGGTGCCGGGCGGTGCCGTGGTCGAAAAATTTTTTAAACAATTTTTTTCTAAAAAAATTCACAAAAATAATTTTTTTATTTCCAACAATTTTTTTTAGATAATCTGGGTCATTCTGAGCAAAAAAGGTCTCTTGTCATTTTTCTCTAAAATTGACTGTTGTCGAGTTATACGCGATTAAAAATTTGAAAAATGCGAAAATAGCCATTTTCAAGGCTTCATAACTCGATCAAAAATGATTATTATGAAATTCAAAAAGTGAAAGAATCAAGATTTAAATACCTTCTTCAGAGTTCTGAAGAGATTTTTGTCATTAATTTATTACAAAGCCGATATTTTTAGTTATTAACAATTAGCGCTATAGTGCAACTGTATCGTCGCCCCCGTTAACGGAACTATTTCAATTAGATTTTTTTGCACAAACTTACTCAAAAAGAGGTCCTTATAACATATCCGCAGGGTGCCGGGCGGTGCCGTGGTCGAAAAATTAAAAAAAAAATTTTTTTTAAACGAATTCACAAAAATTTTTTTTTTATTTCCAACAATTTTTTTTAGATAACTTGGGTCATTCTGAGCAAAAAAGGTCTCTTGTTATTTTTCTCTAAAATTGACTGTTGTCGAGTTATACGCGATTAAATTTTGAAAAATGCGAAAATGCCATTTTCAAGGCTTCATAACTCGATCAAAAATGATTATTATGAAATTCAAAAAGTGACAAAATCAAGATTCAAATACCTTCTTCAGCGTTCTGAAGAGATTTTTGTCATTAATTTATTACAAAGCTGTTATTTTTAGTTATTAACAATTAGCGCTATAGTCTAACTGTATCGTCGCCCCCGTTAGCGGAACAATTTCGATCAGATTTTTTGCACAAACTTACTCAAAAAGGGGTCCTCATAACATATCCACAGGGTGCCTTGCGGTGCTGTGGTCGAAAAATTTTTTAAACAATTTTTTTTAAACAAATTCACAAAAATAATTTTTTCATTTCCAACAATTTTTTTTAGATAACTTGGGTCATTCTGAGCAAAAAATGTCTCTTGTAATTTTTCTCTAAAATTGATTGTCACTTTTTGAATTTCATAATAATCATTTTTAATCGAGTTATGAAGCCTTGAAAATGGCAATTTTCGCATTTTTCAAATTTTTATTCGCGCATAACTCGACAACAGTCAAGTTTAGAGAAAAATAACCAGATACGTTTTTTACTCACAATGACCCAATTTATCTAAAAAAAAATTATTGGAAATGAAAAAATTATTTTTGTGAATTTGTTTAAAAAAAATTGTTTAAAACAGTTTTCGACCACGGCACCGCCCGGCACCCTGTGGATATGTTATAAAGACCTCTTTTTGAGTAAGTTTGTGCAAAAAAATCTAATCGAAATAGTTCCGCTAACTGGGGCGACGATACAGTTAGACTATAGCGCTAATTGTTAATAACTAAAAATAACAGCTTTGTAATAAAATAATGACAAAAATCTCTTCAGGACGCTAAATAATGTATTTGAATCTTGATTTTGTCACTTTTTGAATTTCATAATAATCATTTTTAATCGAGTTATGAAGCCTTGAAAATGGCCATTTTCGCATTTTTCAAATTTTTAATCGCGTATAACTCGACAACAGTAAATTTTAGAGAAAAATGATGGGTGACCTTTTTTGCTCAGAATGACCCAAATTATCTAAAAAAAAATTGTTGGAAATAAAAATATTATTTTTGTGAATTTGTTTAAACAAAATTGTTTAAAACATTTTTCGACCACGGCACCGCCCGGCACCCTGTGAATATGTTATAAAGACCTCTTTTTGAGTAAGTTTGTGCAAAAAAATCTAATCGAAATAGTTCCGCTAACGGGGGCGACGATACAGTTTGACTATACCGCTAATTTTTAATAACTAAAAATAACAGCTTTGTAATAAAATAATGACAAAAATCTCTTCAGGACGCTGAAGAAGGTATTTGAATCTTGATTTTGTCACTTCTTTTATTTCATTATAATCATTTTTAATCGAGTTATGAAGCTTTGAAAATCGCCATTTTCGCATTTTTCAAATTTTTAATCGCGTATAACTCGACAACAATCAATTCTAGAGAAAAATGACAGGAGACCTTTTTTGCTCAGAATGATCCAAATTATCTAAAAAAAATTGTTTGAAATAAAAAAATTATTTTTGTGCATTTGTTTAAAAAAAATTGTTTAAAAAATTTTTCGACCACGGCACCGCCCGGCACCCTGTGGATATAAGGACCTCTTTTTGAGTAAGTTTGTGCAAAAAAATCGAATCGGAATAATTGCGCTAGCGGGGCGACGATACTGCCCGGTCTAATAACAAAATATGACTTATTAAATGTAATAACAAATACATATATTCAAATTCTTGCCAAAAACAATTCTTGCCAATTTATACATTACACTATATATGGCTTTTGGTATTGGTTCGATTGTAACTTCTTAATGTCGAATGGTGCCGTTGTTGACTTGTAGACCTGGGCAGATGTTAGGGCCTCAGGCCCCTGCAGCTACAATGTTGGTGGTGTTGGTCGCTGCAGTCTAGTAGAGATGCATCTTGTCATGTTGTCGGCCTTATAGTGGCATCACCGGTGATGAAGGCTGGAGGCTCCCGAAGGGGGAAAAGTGATGTCTATCTAAAAACTAGAAGAAAAAATGTGTGTCAGTTTGACATAAAGAAAAAGATAAAGTACCTTGCCAAAAAATATTTAAAAACTAGCTATAGCAAGGGGTAAAATAAATGAAATTATTAATGGATCATTACTGGTTAAAATGACTTAATCACTACGACATGCATATTATTAATTAAGTAGGTACAATAAAATATTGAAAATTAAAATATCGAGACAACTTAGGTGGAGATTTGTAGGTTAGATACGAAAAAATGATTATAAATAAACTTGGTATATATGTAAGAATATAATGAATATAATAATTAGAATTAGTACCCCAAGAGAAAATTTGTTGAAATAAAATAAATCTATTATAAGCTCATTTCTTTACATAAATTAATTTTGCCCTGTCTCCATTATTGCCACTGTCATTAAAATATGACAGCGCAAAGTAATCAGGAGATGACAACCATGTTCCGTATTAAGAGACATATCTAGAAAGTAAGATTATAAAATACGTTCAGTATGTTCAGTTGATGATTTAAATGAACAAAGAGATAGAAAATAGAAGGATAACGAAAGAGGGCGAAAAACAAGTTTTTAACGAAAAAACAAGTTAAAACAAATACAGAAGATAAATTATTAACGAAATCTTAAAGAAAATTGAATAAAATAATTATTTAAAACGTTAATAACGTCTGTAACGTTATAAACTACTAATTTACCGACTTCTCCCCTCCCCCTTCCCCTAAACTCGACGCTCAAAATTGTGTAACTTTTTACTGAACAAAATGTGGACCATATAGACCAATTTGGTGTTGGAAGAATACTTTTATTTTGTACGACGTGGTTAGGACTTTTTTGGACCAACTATACTATCTCGATAACTCCGGAACCGTTGATTTTAAAACAATTATGCATAGAAACTTTTTCATTTCAATTTTAATATAAAACATTTTTGTATAAAACATTGTTTATGCTAAACCGCATGGTTTTAGAAATACTAACGAAAAACCTAAAGCACTACTAATTTACCGAATTCTCCTCCATCTCTCCCCGCCAAACCCGACGCTGAAAATGATTTAACATTTTACGGAATAATATGTCGACCATATAGAACAATTTGGTGTTGGAGGATAAATTTCACTTTGGATGTCTGGGTTTGGGTCCAGTTATACCATACTATCAGTAGGTAGTTGTTTCAATAGGGCTTTTCATCGATTGTCATTTGTTTCGAGCTTCTGTCATTTGTCGTCTAATATTAATATATCTACGTCATACGTTATTGGTATATTACAATGGTACAAACCAAAGACATATGACGTAGATATCTTAATATTATACGAGACATGACAGAAACTCGAAACCAATGACTTTGAATGAAAAGCCCTATTAAAGCAGAACGTACTTTTATTACCATAGTTCACTTACTGGCGGTTTTTGCTGTAAATTTCAGAGAACCACTTAGATTCACATAACATTTGGCATACACATAGCTAACATGTCAAAGAAAAAAAGTGATATTGTGCCGATGTGAGCTTTTGCGCGGGGGGTGATTCACCCCTTCTCGGTGGTGAAAAAATATACGTTCAAAATAAGTCGGGAATTGGATAAACACTAATTATAAGAAAGTTTAATTCTATAGAGTTTTTTAAGTCAATACTTTTCGAATTATTTGCGAGTGTATATGTATATTTTAATTTTTTAACAAAAATACCACGTTTTTAGACTGTTTTTCTAAAATAACTAAAAATGTAAGTATTTTATAGAAAAAACGTTGTCCTCAAAAATACAGCGAATAAAAAATTAAAAAATATGGTGTATATATGAAATTGGCCTAGTAGACCTGTAGACTTAGAAAACCCAGATTGTAGCTAATGAAAAGTAGGTTCTAATTCGTCAAATTTCAAATCAAATATTTCAACGTGAAAGAGCCAAAAAATAAAGCACTTTTTGTGGAAAATTCATCACAACTTGTTTAAAGTGTTTAAAAAAAATCTTTATTTAAGTGTTTTAAAAAAGTTTCTAGCATCCAAGGTAGGTAAGTTACGCTAAAAATAAAGCTGATCCTTTTTTTTATAAAAAAAAAATTGTAAAAATTACCTCCTAATTTGCATCCCAAATGAAATTAATCGTTACCGCTTCACAAATTACTTTAGTTATGTATTGTATGTATGATCTGTAAGTTTCATCGGTTAAATGTGCCCATTTTTGAAAAAAAAATTGTTTTAAGTAGAAAAAAAATAATTTTTTTATTTTTTTTTTTCAAAATAACTTAAAAATTATTAATGACACCAAAATCTCAAGCAGCAAAAAAATGTAGGTACATATTGCTTTATTAATATGTTGGATTTTTTGTTTTATTGCAAGAGAAAAATTGGTTAAAATATGGCTATTCAAAATTTACATACACTCAGGATTAGTGACTAGTGCAAGTTCTTTTAACTACAGCCTTTTCAAAAATAAGCACTTTGAATCGATGAAATGTAGATCAAAGATAAATGTAGATCAAGGCGGGCTTTCTCTTGATGGAGAGGAGATAGAACGAGTAAACCATTTTAAATACCTTGGCAGTTGGTTAAATATAAATTGCGATTGTGGTGAAGACATAATAACCAGGATTGAAATATCACGTAAGGCTTTTATGACCTGGAAACCAGTTTTATTTAACCGAAGCCTGTCGATGAAGATTCGCAAGAAGGTCCTAAAATGTTACGTGTGGTCTATATTATTGTATTGTTGTGAGACATGGACGTTAAAAACCACAATGCTAAATAAATTAGAAGCATTCGAATTATGGTGCTACCGACGAATCCTAAAGATATCGTGGGTTTCGCACACTTCCAATAAAAATGTTCTTCAAATGATGAATCTGCTCATAAACATCATAAAGAGGAGAAAAACAGAACACTTTGGCCATATAATTAGAGGGCCTAAATAACATCTCCTTCACCTTATAATACAAGGAAAAGTGGAGGGAAAGAGATGGATTGGTGGAAAGAAACTTTCACGGTTACGTAATATTAGACAACGGTGTAGTTCCACTTTAGAAGAATTATTTCGCACAGCACACGATAGAGAGAGGTTTCAGGAATTTGTAAACATGATGACAGCCAACGTCTGAATACGGACACGACACCTAAAGAAGAAGAAGAAGGTCGAACTCAGAAGCCTAGTGAGTTTAATATTAATTTTTATAATAATAATAATGATATTAGTTTTTGGTTTAATTTTACAAACCCAAGAGACCGAAATAAGTTTGAGCTTGTCTCTATACAAGAGGATCAGGGCACTAAAGGCAACAAAAAGTAGATCAACTTGCAAAACAAAATATCGAACGAGTGAAATGGGCTGTGACTTTGGGAGTACCAAGGGCTGCAGTACGCACGGCTATAGAGGACTGGATCCGAGAAAGTAATGAGCAGTATTGGGAGAGAACCCCAAAGCCAACACATGGGAAAGCTTTTATTGATGAACCATTGTCAAAAGAAAACAGAGGGATTGCTTCATATCAGAATATTAAATATTTTTTAAAAAATTTTCGATATCGAACATATTTTTTGCACTTTGTTAACTATTTTCTGTCCAATTAAAACTCTACACCGAGGGAAAAAAATTCTTAAAACATAAAGAAACTTTATTTATATTTAAGAAAGATCGACTTGTCATATTGACTAAAAAATATATATCTTTGTATGTAATATATAATTTTCTAAAATATTTCAAATAAATTTTACTATAGCCAAAGAAATATATCTTAAACATGTTTGAAATATCACTTTCTGGTAAACTTCAAACCCATTTATCAGGAAGAAATTACACTTGATGATAATTGATTTTATTAGTCATAAGAATATTTCTATTTTCTTGACATTAAAAACTATTCTTTCTTAGCAATAATATTTCTTATTAGCGAATATTATCTTACTATTAATAATTAATGTATTTAATGTTAAGAAATATATTTCGCAGATATAATCGTATGTTTAAAATTAAGTTAATATTTCTTGAAAATAAAGTGATATTACATACGGCGAAATAAATTATTGTGTTAAGGTAAAATCATTATTTATTAATAAAAACAAGATATAGTCGGTTCGCTAAACTCAGACGCAACTGGCTAGATGTTTTAGTCGACAATTTTTTTGTTTTTTGCCAATTTTGCAAAAATTGGCAAAATTACTAACTATTTAGTGATTATTAACTATTTAGTAATTATTTTTTGCCAATTTTACTAAAATTGGGAAAATTACCGAATAAAATATCTAGAAAGTTGCGTCTGAGTTTAGCGAACAGACTATATAAAACGTTATTATTACATACAAATATTTTCTCCACTCTTAAACCATTGACTTCTACACAACAATAAAAGGATGGGGAGGGAAATCCAACTTCCTCAATTTTTCCATCTTTTGTTAATAGCACTTTGTATATCAGCAATTCGCTAAAACAAAATCGTTATGTAGAAAGAGTAAACTTATTTTAATAATTTTTTTTATAAAGATATAGATGTTTATTTTGACACATTTAGGAAATACAAAAAAAAAAAACAAATACACGGCCTCACATAAGAACTATTAATACTAATAATAAATCAATCATATTTAGTTCAAACATGGCACATTACGTACTCCAACTTACACATCTTTGATTATTTTTTTCTTTTTGTTAATGAAATATTAATTATTTATTTGTATAATATTAAGTCACACAATAAACATTGTTTAGCTGAAACAAGAGGGAAAATATAACCAATGTAAAAATTGAAGCAGACATAATATGCAATTTTCTTTATTTTTATAATCTAAAAAAAAAACAGCATATCTAATCATTAAGAAATTTTATTACGGGAAATTATTATTAGTTTACATCTTAAGTCATTTAATACACATTAACTAATTCACAGTTTGCGGTAATAAAATTTTCTAACCATTAAAATATTTCTTTTAGGCTAACTGATTTCTATATCACAAATAAATGAACAGAAAACATCCTCAGAGTTGCACCCGCCATGTTTGATATAGCGTTGTATTCTATATTTTTATAAAAATCATTCAAATAGCAAATGCCCAACTATAAACAAACGCACGTATTACTATTCGCCCGCTCATTCGTCAAGAGGTTATTAAATCTAAGTTATTGCCATAAACGAGGCAGATTCTCATTTTACAGGTCTAAACTGGTCAGTCTGCAAATTCAAATTGTAGGTAGCGTGTTGGTTTTTAAGATACACTTCAGGACGACCATGTTTAGCTTCCATGTGCGTTTGTTTACAGTTGGGAAACTGTAAAATGAATGGACTTTAGAAGACGATACATTCAAGACACCTATTATAGTTGACTCATAAGTATACACATTTTTAAAAAGGTACTTCTGGAAGGCCCCGCAGTTGGTTAATAGCTTTTTTCTTAATATTGTTCTGACGCTATATATTATATCATTCTGCTCTAGCTTTAAATTGTGGCTTATTTTAAAGAATAATAAGATCCTTTCTTTCAGAGTTGTCCATCATTATACCTAAAATGCTTATAAAGATACTATTATGTTTCTTTTATAACCATTCGGATACGCAACAATATTATTATTATATAATTCCATTTATTAACAAAAATGCTTTGCTGAAGCAAATTAATTTCGTATTGCTTTAGCATAAACAACAGTAGGTAACAATAAAACAAAAAAAAAAGAATAACCTTTTAATAAGAGGCCATGTCAACCCGGCGAATCCGTAAAGCGCATTATTCGCCTGCACTGAATCGAAGCCCCGCCATCATAAAATTTAATATTTCAATGCTGCTAGAACTACCTATCCTCTCTTTCGTCTTGTGAATCAATGAAAATCTCTTTTGTGAGAGAAATGGTCAACAAAGGAACAAAGAGTGCAATTTTCTGCTGGAAATTTACTTTAATAATTATAAATGTGAAATAAAGTTTATTCTAGAGGAAAGTTGTGTGGATTAAGAATGGAGAGTATATATTTAAGTTCAACAAAGGATTTGTCTTTATTGTTTTTGATAACTGAAGTACAAAAAATAAATGCCGTTTGGTGAGTGTATTTAGTCTTATAATTATGTGTTTATTATTCATCTTCTTCTTTTTTTATATGGGCAGTGCTGCCTGTTTTTTTTTCAACGGTGCTTATGCCCCTAAATTGTCGTTATATTCTTTTCCTGGGGCGTCCTACACTTCTTTTGCCTAACGGTAACTTGTCATTGGCTACTCTTACTATACTTGGTTCAGATATCCTGCTTATGGGTTGATTCCACTCTTCTTTTATGTTCTTTATCCAGGTATTTATATTGTCTACCCCACATCTGCGTCTGATGTTCTCACTTCTTACGCTGTCGTGTAGCTCTTTTCCAGCAATACTTCTTAAGATCTTCATTTCGTTGGTCTCCAGATGTCTGTGTAGTTTGCTTGTATCTGGTTTTGTTTCGAGCGTGTAAGTCATAACTGGCCTAATAACTGACTTATATATTCGAGCCTTTGTTTCCACTCTTAGGTGTTTGTTTTTCCAAATTATTTGGTCTTTTACCTCTCTTTGGATATTGTTGTCGGCTGATAAATTAATTCCCAGGTATTTGAAAGTCATTACATGTATAATTTTATTGTCTAACTCCAATTTGCATCGTATTGGTCCTTTAGCTATTACTTATTAAGATTTTTGTTGTTTGGGCTGATATTTTCATAGATATTTATTTCTTTTGCGTTAATGTTGAATTCGTGCAGTAATCTTTGTAGGTCGTCTTCGCACTCTGCTACTAACACGGTGCCATCAACGTAACAGAGTAGTTTTATCTCTCTATCGCCCACTTTGTACCCTATTTTTATCTTTACTTGTTTTATTATTGCATCCAACATTATGTTAAGCAGTAGAGGACTTGGGGAATCTCCTTGCGTGATTCCTGTGTTTGCTTCTATTATGGTTTCTGTTATTATTCCATTGACTTGTGAGCATTTATATTTTATTTCTTACATAAATATATTATGTTTTATATCAGTTTTATGATATCCAGTGGTGAATGTTTGTCATATACAGTCGAACCCGCTTATTGGAATACCCTTCGTGCCAAGCAAAAATATTCTTATAACCGGGATACTCTAATAACCGATCGTTGGTGGCTGGCCGAAATAAATGTACCAAATATACGTAATGATAATACATACTATGTTAACATGTATATGTATATGGTTTTAGGTCTTTTTATGTCAATAATACAGTAGTGTAACTATTAGGTATTTATTTATTAAAAACAAAATTGCATTATATCATGTGGATGCATACAGGAATTAATATGAAATGTATACAATATATAGATGTGTAAATATTTTCTTATTAAAACACATATAAAAGAGTTATTTATTTTGTCTTGAAAAATAATTGGTAATTTGTACTTGTTTTTTTTGTTACATAAACTACTAATCAGTTGTTGCTCAAAATTATGCTCTGGATTCTAATCAGTTGTTGCTCTGGATTGACCCTCTCGGGATAGAGAAATGTGGGACGTAGGAGGATTTCCTGGTTGCGAAATTTAAGGGAGTGGTATGGGTGCAGTTCAATACAGTTGTTCAGTGCTGCAGCCAACAAAGTTAAGATTGCTGTGATGGTAGCCAACCTCCAATAGGAGACGGTACTGCAAGAAGAATATTGACCCTCCAGAAAACTTCTTACCTACGAGCGGTTAGGATAGCGATAGTCGATTAGCTGTTTCTAAAAATTTTTTATTACAGGAAAATGGGTGGCAATATGTAAAGAAATTGTTACGTTTTAAAAATTCAACCGTCTCAATATTATTTTTTTTTTAATAAATTATTCCACTTTTCCATATCGTTTCCCATATTTCTCCTATTTTCTTAAATAAATAATCGAATAGATAGCAGACTTTGAATTTGGCAAGAGTTGTCATGGATACGTTACGGTACACCGAGAGAACAATTTCTTTTCTCCTAAAACACCGATTTCTTTGAGCAATCTTTCTTAAATGTTAACATATCCTATTAACTTAAACATACCGGTTCACATATAAAGAAACGAGTTTTTTAAACACAACTCAATAATTTCTTACAGATAATTTCTTCAATACTAAGAAATGCATTAATGGTTACATTTAATTTTCTTATCCTAAAGTTTTTATTTCTTAAATTGAAAACTACAAATATTTTGCAGTATAAAAAATAATGTTAATCCATATTTATATTTGTGAACAAGAAATTTTCTTGCAATCAAATAAATATTTTAAACCACAAGAAATAATTCTTCAGAAATACCCTCTGTAGTAACTGTGGTTATAAAATAAAAACTTTGTCATTAATGCCGAAATGTTACTTGCAAAGAGATTTTCTTCCACAAAAGAATTGCGCAGATTAACTATTTATGATTTAGTCGTCAGTGTTTGTCAAGATGGCGTGATATGTTCATGTTCATATAGATGGATGTTGGATTTCTTGGTGTACTTTAAAAATTAACGGATATTTTGAAGGTACGTACATATACATATAGGTATTAAATAAAAGTAAATTGAGTAATTTAAGATGTAATAATAATATTTTTGCGTATCCGAATGGTTAAAAAAGAAACATAATAGTATCTTTATATGCTTTTAGGTATAATGATGGTCGACTCTGAAATAAAGGAGCTTATTATTCTAACTAGAAAATATGCCACAATTTAAAGCTGGGACAGAATGATATAATATATACATAGCTTCATACAATAGCTTCAGAACAATATTAAGAAAGGAGTTATTAACGAACTGCGGGGCCTTCCAGAAATGGTAGAACTTCATACATGTAAGTACCTTTTTAAAAATGTGTATACTTATGTATCAACTATAATAGGTTTCTTGAATGTATCGTCTTCTATAAAAATATACAATACAACGCTATATCAAACATGGCGGGTGCAACGCTGAGGATTTTTTCTATTAATTTATTTGAGATAAAGAAATCAGTTAGTCTAAAAGAAATATATGTTTATGGCTAAGAAATGTTATTGCCGAAAACCGTGAATTAGTTAATATGTATTAAATGACTTAGATGTAAACTAATAATACTTTCCCGTAATAAAATTTCTTAATGATTAGGTATGCTGTCTCTTTTAGATTATAAAATTTAAGAAAATTACATATTATTATGTCTGCTTCAATGTTTTACATTGGTTGTATTTTCCCTCTTGTTTTAGCTAAACAATGTTTATTGTGTGACTTAATATTATACAGATAAATAATTAATATTTCATTAACAAAAGGAAAAAATAAACAAAGATGTGTAGGTTAAATAATGCCATGTTTGAACTAAATATGATTGATTATTATTAGTATTAGTAGTTCTTACGTGGGGCCGTGTATTTGTTTTTTTTTTTGTATTTCCTAAATTTGTCAAAATAAATATCTATATGTGTATAAAAAAATATTATTAAAGTAAGTTTATTCTTTCTACATAACGATTTTGTTTTAGTGAGTTGCTGATATACAAAGTGCTATTAACAAAAGAAAGAAAATTTGAGGAAGTTGGATTTGCCTCTCCATCCTTTTATTGTTGTGTAGAAGCCAGTGGTTTAAGAGTGGAGAAAATATTTGTATATAATAATAACGTTTTATATCTTGTTTTATTAATAAATAATAATTTTACCTTAACACAATGATTTATTTCGCCGTATGTAATATCACTTTATTTTCAAGAAATATTAACTTAACTCTAAATATACGTTTATCCCTGCGAAATATATTTCTTAACATTAAATAAATTAATTATTAATAGTAAAATAGTAATATTCCTTACTAAGAAATATTATTGCTCAGAAAGAATAGTTTGTTAATGTGTAGAAAATATATTTTTATGACTAATAAAATTAATTAACATAAAGTGTAATTTCTTTCTGATAAATGGGTTCGAAGTTTGCCAGAAAGCGATAGTTCAATCATGTTTAAGATATATTTCTTTGGCTATAGTAGAATTTATTTGAAATATTTTAGAAAATTATATCTTACATACAAAGATATATTTCTTAGGCAATATGCCAAGTCGATCTTTCTTAAATATTAATAAAGTTTCTTTATGTCAAGATTTTTTTTCTCTCGGTGTAAGTCACTTTGACAGTCGTCGAATTCTAAAATTGGGGTGCTACTTGGAACATAAGTTTTCAGGCAATTGATCTTGGATAGATCACCCTCATTGGGGATATCGGCCTGAATTTATGTTAATTGAACTTGGCATATTGTAGTGTTGTAGCATTTTGTGTAGTTGGCAAGTTCACACCGTCAGAAACGGGACCTATTTTCAAAGCACCATTTTAGATAGGCTGTAACGATTCCTGAAGCCATTCTGAAGGAAAAGAACGTCAGGTATGTCCTTATTCGATTTCTTAAGCACTACTATAGGTGTATTGTTGATTTCCGAGCATTTTATTTATTCATTTCTCTGAGAGTTGTTATTTTTCTATTGCAGTTATTAGGCCTTAAACCACAAAATAGATAGGGGTAGATAGTACCTAGTTATTGTTGGAAATACTCTGTGGGAAGCAGAAGAGTTTTTTTTTTGTATATGTACCCCCTGGAAAACCCTTCTGGCCAAAGGTTAGTATAAGATCTTCTATTGTTTTCTTATTTATTGATTGAATCGTTGCTCTGACGTCATTTTGAAGAAATCTACATTAATTTACAGTTTTCATTTTTTTTCTTATTTGACATTGCTACTAAAATAGAATTATTTCTCTGACGTCATTTCAGTCAGTTTTTAGTTTTTATTTTTCTTAATATTAATTGTTATAGTAATAGACGTCATTTTGACAGTTCAGGTTAACTTAGTAATATTAAATTTAGTTTTATAGAATATGATAGTGTAAATACAAATAGATATTCTAATACAATTTTTCTATTTTAGGGTTTCCATTGATTCCGTTTAGTTCCATTTATTCTGATTTATTTCCGTTTACGTCCAATTACTTCCGATTTCTTCTTTCAGTATTAAGATTTGTTGTGTCTAAAATCGTTTGTTTACGTCGTTGATATATTACTGGTAATTCTTCTTATTGGAATTGGATACATCGTTGGATACCTCACTACAAAATTAAAATAAGGTTTTTGATTAATTTACTTTTTTTTGTGCGTTTATGTTCATTAGCTTTTATTAATTTTAGTTTATTTGTGAATAGTACCTAGTGTGTTTTCGGTTTGTTATACTGTTTTCTTTTGTTTTACAGCGGTTGCGCCTGAGCTCACGCGACGCTTATAATTTTCGGTTAATTTTGAGGGCTAGAAGCCCTATTTGCTTCATCGGAACTAGTTGCTAGGTAGGTTATAGTTGTGGTTGTTTAATATTCTTATATTTATTCAGTTTATTGTTTTTTTTTTTGTTAATTGTTGCATATTTGTGGACTAAATTTATTTATTATTTATTGATTTATTATGAATAGATAATTTTTACGTGAGTTATCGCTTAATTTCATTTGTTCCATACACCACATGATTGGTACTGCAACTATTTGGTAGGTTTGGAGTTGCAGTCTACTTTAGGCGTGGGCCGTGGGGCAAATCTGCTGGCGCCCAGTTAACATCTATATTAAGGTTGAAAGAGAAGTCTCAACGAACGCCCCCATCTCCACTAGAGCATAGCGGGCTACGCCTTTGTTGTCATCCGACAGCCGGTGTAGCAACGTAGCGTCCGCGCACGAGCGGCGAGGCGTTGCAAAATTTGCAGACAAATGAAATTATTTTATGACCTGTGTCGGCGAAAGATTGAATTCGTACTCATAACAAAGTAATAAAGTAATGAAGTGTATTGCTTGACAAACCCTAAAAATATATTAAACAGCACCATAGGCCTTCGAGGCCTTTGTCGACAATCCATAATACCAGACATAATTTAAATTTTTAGGAAATTCTAAGTAAGAATTTATTCATTGACATGAAGAATATTCTATAAAGCGGTACGATCTTACTAAATCATATTCCAATAAACGGATAAATTTATTGAGGAGTAAATGGGAACGTTTCGGGACATCAAATTTTTATTCCATAAACCGGGACATTCCTATAAGCGGTATTCTAATAAGCGGGTTCGACTGTAGTAGGTGTTTATTATTAATATTATATACAGTCTGAAAAATGAAAGAATATCCATGAACGATCACATCAATCACTAATTTTGTATTTAACTTGTACAAATGTGCACATACAGGGTGAGTCATTAGGAACTGTACATACTCCTACCTCGTATAGAGGTGTATTAAATAGTGTGATGTTAAAATGCCTTTTAGGTCCAAACTAATTAAAACTCTCTTTCTTGGTTCAGATACATTATATTTACATTCAAGTCCATCAATGACTAACTATAACAACGTGTTTACATATAACAGTAACGACCTAGTACAATAATTAAATACTGAGTATAATAATCTTTCTCCACCGAGTTAATGTTTATATACACATTTAAATAATAACAAAACATGACAATTCAATGTTACTTGCGGTTATTGATACAAGAACAGATACTACATGGATTAATGACTTTGAATGAGTTTTAAACATATTTTGTACAGGGTGATATTATAATACCACACCTCCTCGTTTTGTTAAAATTACATATTTTTAAAATAAGACTGATTGTCTATCACCGCCGTTTTTTAAAAAAAAAGAAAGTCCTAAGAAGAGAAGAAGAATATCTGAGTGTATATCCCTCTTTCCTTTTCACAGAGTGTTTATGATTACCTAATACTATTTTCAAAAATTAAATTTCCTAACTATCCTAACTAACTGTAACATGGTACATTTCAGATCAATCGATTTTCCCTAAACATGTATATTCTTTTTCCTATTTTACACAAAAGTTCATATTTTCCCTATACTAAAACTGGTATTTTATAACCTATTACCAGTTCACGTACTTTCACGTCGTGTCTTTTCGTCCTTTTTTTTTCGTTCACTAATTCACTTCATCAAAACAGTGTCCACAGTGAATGAAATTGATCCTAACTTTTAAATAGTCTTTTAGTGCCTATCAGCCGTAACTAATCTAATTGTAATAAAATCTCGACTTTAATACTTCCTAAGCTAAGCTAATATTACCTAAAACTCTATTAAATAGTATATATATTATGGTATAAAAAAATAATTTAACGTTACTTTGCTATTTCATCTTATTATTTCAGTCTTATTGTGATTTATTTATATACACCTTAATAACTTTAGAATAATGTACCTATAATATTAATGTAATCTCTCTAAAAAACTTCAAATGTGTCTCTAAAAAACTTCTAATAACTCTCTTGTACCTATAATAAAGATTTAATCTCTCTAAGAACTTCACTTTTTGTGTCCCTTTGCTTACTATCTACTAACACTTATTGTAAGATATTGTATATCCTTAATTCAAACACTTCCATTTTACGCGAAAATTTAACCTGAATTCATTATATACATTTAAAAATAAGTTATTTATAATTTACATTACTTTAGAGAAAAAAAATTTACAGCTTTAATTCTTAGACATAATTCAATGATTAGCTACTTATTTGCTTAGTATCTTCTTAATTTTGCTTGTTTATTTTGGCATTTTTTATGTTTCTTCTTTCATTTTTCCCACATATTTTATTAAAAATTCTCTTTTTTTCTCTTCTTCTTCTTGTCTGGTACTATAACTATATTTCTTCATTTTTCTCCACATAATAACACTTCTACAGTGTACATAATTCATCTTCATATAACAATCATTTTTCATTTAATCATCAATATATCATTTCATAATATAACATCATAATAATCACTTCCTTTACTTATCCCTCAATGCCTACGTTCGACTAATCAAAGTGGCTTTACTCGAGAGAAAAGTTCCAATTCTTCTACATATTCCATATAACAATCATAATACTCAATACTAGCCACGAAACCTCTACAATCTACCTTAACAGAAGCGGGTATAACATCGTTGGCTAGATCAAATTCTTTTACAAATTTCACAACCTCAATCCCTTGCTTTGAGGCCGTTGTTTATTCACGAATAATCATGAATAAAATAGGTACTCTCAAAACACAGAGTGGGTCTCTAATAAGCTTTCAAGCTTCTATAAATCATTAGTACCTTCCTAATTTGACAAGAGCAGTGGGTTTCTTATTGTCTCAAGTTGCCTCATAATATTTAGCTTATAATATTGTTAGTTCTTCTTCTTATCTATATAGTTCTTCTCCAAATTCTTTATCTCGACTCATCAGGTCGGTTCGTTAAAAATGTATTTTTTGTTTACAGCAAAGTTTATCTTAAGCTCTTATATCAACGTATGTCATCACTAATCATTATTCATTAAAAAATATCATTTATATATCATTAGTCACACAAAAATTATTAATTCAGGTTCACATCATACAAAATTTAACACAAAATCGATAAAAATGTATCTAAAAGATCAATAACAAAAACAACTGCTAATAAAATTCAATAGTAGTATACATATTCGAAAAAAAAATCAATAAAAATTCAAAAATAGCATATGCAAAAGTTAGATAAAAATATTAAAAATCAGTTCATATCTCAAAATTCGATAGAAATTTTTGAAAAAAATTTCGAGATTCCATAAAATATTCAAAAATAACCGTACTAGAAATAGAAATCGGATAGAGATTTTTCAAATAAATTCGATAAAATTCAAAATTCAATAATAGCATATATAATAAACTTTGATAAAAATATTCAATTCAAAAATCACTTCATATTTCAAAATTCATAGATATTCTTAAAAAAAATCGATACTTCATAAATTATTCAAAAATCAGCAAAGATAAATATTCAATGTTCAATAATAATATAAAAACGAGGGAAGCATTTTTAATAAAGATAGACATTCTTACTTACATTTTATCACTTGTGTCTTTTTTCACTGGGTTCTCTGCATTCTTCCTGTCCTGGTCTGGTCCATTTTCCGCCGTCGGTGTTTCCAATCTGGTGCCGCCATCTTTGTTCCTTACAGAAGATTCTCCTCTAATCTGCAGGATCAGCCATGTATTAAATAGTGTGATGTTAAAATGCCTTTTAGGTCCAAACTAATTAAAACTCTCTTTCTTGGTTCAGATACATTATATTTACATTCAAGTCCATCAATGACTAACTATAACAACGTGTTTACATATAACAGTAACGACCTAGTACAATAATTAAATACTGAGTATAATAATCTTTCTCCACCGAGTTAATGTTTATATACACATTTAAATAATAACAAAACATGACAATTCAATGTTACTTGCGGTTATTGATACAAGAACAGATACTACATGGATTAATGACTTTGAATGAGTTTTAAACATATTTTGTACAGGGTGATATTATAATACCACAGAGGCTCCTATGGGGAATAACAAATTACCATTAAAAAGTGTCTGCTCCCATTGTTTAATAATATACAGGGCGAGTTTCGCATTTTGACAAAAATTTGTATTCGTCATAATTTTTGAACGGTCAGATCGATGTGTCTCTTATTTTGGTCAATCGTTACACTATTACCTCCTAATGAACTGATTTATTCAAACTAGAAAAAAATCAGGTCCGGCTTTAAAAAATTAGTTCGATTTGGTCTTAGTAAAAATTTCACCCTGTATACGCTTTTTGCAAACTCTAATATGAATTTTACAAATTAGACAAATAGGCAATTAAAATGGCATATTTATTTTTCCCCACACGATTACTTCATTTTTTATTAAAAAATCAAATTTGCCAACAACGAAATTTTAACCTAAAAATGAAAAAAAAAATGAAATCACAGTTTAACTCGCTACAACATTGTTCCATTTTAACATTTTTTTTTCTGAAATTTTTACAGCACATATCTCTTAGCATTGTGAAGACTATGAAAATTGTTGTAGACTTTCAGTCTTCTTCTCGTAAAAGTTATGAATTTTTAAAACTAAAAGGTGCAGATTCGTGAATTGCAAAGTTAAATCGCAAAAATTAAGTGAACAAATTTAAAATTTATCTATTTGATCACGTCTATGTTAAACTATACGAGTCCAAAAAAGTGTTATGGGTGTTATAGAAGTGTTTTAGAACTAGACGTTTTATAGAAAATAAAAATGGTAAAACTTTTAATTTTAAGAAAAACGTTGTTTTTGTAAATTAATTTTTGTAAAAAAAGTTAATTTTTTTAAATCTATGCAAAAAATTTGCCAAACTTTTTATGCATAGTCAAATTTGATTTTTTTAATAAAAAATTAAGTAATCGTGTGGGGAAAAAATAATTATGCCATTTTAATTGCCCATTTGTCTAATTTGTAAAATTCATATTAGAGTTTTCAAAAAGCGTATACAGAGTGAAATTTTTTCTAAGACCCAAACGAATTAATTTTTTAAATACGGGTCTGAGTTTTTTCCAGTTTGAATAAATCAGTTGATTGGGTGGTAGCATAAATTAAATATTTGTTAAAAAAAATTAATTTTGGTAATAAAAGTTAATTTTTTTAAATCTATGGTTTACTTTACCAAACTTTTAATTATTCATAGTCAAATTTGATTTTTTTTATAAAAAGTTAAGTAATCGTGTGGGGAAAAAAATAAATATGCCATTTAGTTGCCTATTTGTCTAATTTGTAAAATTCATATTAGAGTTTTCAAAAAGCATATACAGGGTGAAATTTTTTCTAAGACCAAAACGAACTTATTTTTTAAATCCGGGCCTGATTTTTTTCTAGGTTAAATAAATCAGTTGATGGGGTGGTAACATAAATTGGATATTTGTAATAAAAGTTATTTTTTTTAAATCTATGGTTCACTTTACCAAACTTTTAATTCATAGTCAAATTTGATTTTTTTATAAAAAATTAAGTAATCGTGTGCGGAAAAAAATAAATATGCCATTTTAATTGAATATTTGTCTAATTTGTATAATTCATATTATAGTTTTCAAAAAGCGTATACAGGGTGAAATTTTTTTTCCGAACAATTCCGAAGACCCGAACGAACAATTTTTTTTAAAGCCGGACCTGATTTTTTTCTAGTTTGAATAAATCAGTTGATTAGGTTGTAATTATGTAACGATTGACCAAAATAAGAGACACATTTTCAAGAATGATCGATATTGCTAATTTTCTTTATATCACATACAGGGAGAGTCAAAACGCAAGTACATTATTTTCTCAGTAATTTTAAATGGAACACCCTGTACTTTATATCACTATTGAAAAGTACCATTACCGTACTTTAATTTTTAGATAACATTCCCTTTGTCTAAATTTATTAGTTTTCGAGATATTTTCATTTTTCAATGGACCAGTAGCGTGGCCACCCAAATCACTAGAATTTAATAAACTGAACTGATTTTTTTGGGGTTACGTTAATAATGAAGTTTATAAAATACCTCCAACCACAAGGGATGAGATGAAAAATAGAATACAATGTGTATTTCGATGTGTTAATTTACAAATGCCCCGTAGAGTAAGTAGTTCATTCAATGATCGTTTTTAGGCGTACATAAATGTGTTAGGAGATAATTTTGAACATCTTATGTATTTAAATATTAAAAATATTTTATTGAAAGTAGCTTCTAATTTTTTCAAACATGTTTATTTGCAAAATGTATTACTTATAAATTATGTTTCGTTCTTTACTTGTACATTGTTACATTTACATAAAAAAGTAGTGTTTAATTGTCTTCACAAAATATTGTATTTTGTGTTTGTGTGTTTTTTTGTAAAATTTATTACTAATTTTCTTCGTTTGTTTGTTGCATTTACATAAAAAGATAGTTTTTAATTGTTTCAAAAATGTTGAATGTAGTGGTTGTGTTTTTGTTTGTAAAATGTATTACTAATTAATTATTTTTATTTCTTTATTTGCTACAGTGTTACACTGATTACCGGATTGATAATCGGTAATCTTCAATTGTCAATTCAGTCATGGCTTACTTAAAATTTAGATAAATTTAAACACCTAAAATAATTTGCTTTGAAAAATGAAAATATCTCGAAAACTAATAAATTTTTGCATAGGGAATATTATGTAAAAATTAAAGTACGTTAATTTTACTTTTCAATAATGATATAAAATACAGGGTGTTCCATTTAACATTACTGAGAAAATAATGTACTTGCGTTTTGACTCACCCTGTATTTGATATATCGAAAATGAGCAATATCAATAATTCTTAAAAATTTTGACAATAAATATAAAAATATGGCATTAATAAACCATTGCTGTTGTGCTTATTTCTATTTATACAGGGAGTTGAACTTGTTACGATTTTCATACAAAATTGGTTATAACTTTGTAAATACCCTGTATAACATACAAACCTTTATATTTTTGTAATGGAGAAGTTAACAGGATTTCGAATATAACATAAAGTATAGGGTGTTCCGTTTAAAAAAAACATAAGTTAGGTCTGCCACTGTGTTATAGAACACCCTGTAACATTCTAACTAATTTTGTAATGTGAAGCTCAAAGGTGGCTAAAATTTTTGTTATTAACTTTTATTGCTATCTATTACTATAGCGGAGCTATTGAGCCTTACCCTACTAATCAATCACCCTGTAGTGTCAACTCAAAAAAAATTTTTTCCACCTACCTCTACCGAAAGTATACTTTTCCTGACCTAATTATAGGGAGGAAAAGTAAAAGTGATGTCATGGTCTTTCATTCATGAAATATAACTTATTGACGCCCTGTACAATATCTATTTTCTATTACGTAAGTATCTATACATTTTAACGTTTATTTATAAAACACCCTGTATTTTGCAGAATGGAAAAAACAGTAAATTGTTTTTTTGATTTAACAATGTTTACATTAATAATTTGACTTATATTTGACAGTTGACTGTTATATTGTACCTACTTTTTAGTTTTAGTTTTAATAAATTTTGTTGGTTAGTTACATAAATAAATTAAGTAAAAATGAAAAATGGCTTGTTATTAATTTGAGAAAGGTGGAAAAACCATATGTATAACATGGGAGTAAAGTGCCTTTGCCTCCCTTGAATGATTACTGCCCTCCGCTACGCGTCGGGCAGTAAACTTCATTCTCGGGAGGAAAAGTAGCACTTTCCTCCCTTTTTATACAAATAGCTATTTTCTATGGATGCTATACAATGTGCAAGTTCTCTCACTACTTACATACATTCAAAACGAACAATTTCTCAGGCAGTGAGAAAAGTCGGCCATTGCAGTGAGAAATATTTTTTCTCACGGGTTCACCGCCGGTTTACATACATAGGATCGCCATTTCCATGGTAACATGCACAATACAAACACAATTATTTTTGTCAAATAAAATGTGTTCAATCTTGTCAAAACTTATCAAAAATTACCTTTTAAGATCATTCAACTGTGAATTATAATTTTAAATAAATCAAGTATATAAATATTAAGAATATTAAATACCTATGTCTATGTCTATATATGTATTTTATTTCAATTTAGGCATATAATATACCTAAAAGCACCTAAATTATTTAATTTTGAAATTTGAACTCTTGACAAAAACGCATTCATAGAAAAAGTGCAGTGTACAACACGAGAGAAAATGACATATTTCTCTCTCGCTTGATTTGCGGCACTCGCCTCGTGCCTCGGCTCGTGCCAACAAACTTCTGCGCTCGTGAGAAATATGTCTTTTTTCTCTCTTGTTGTACAATATACTATTTTTTAATATTTTTAGCAAAATTAATATATTATTTCGTAGAGCTACAAAAACTTTTGTAGCTGACTAAAATAGTCATTATACTCATTTTAACAATCTTTGAATTAAACCCGGAAAAGTTGTAGCACTAATGTTAAACGTCGTTTTCTCAATACTTTGCTTTTTTGACTTATGTAACTTTTTGAGCGGAGGTGCGATATATGTTAATCAATATTACAGCGTCTTGTAGAAAAAATGTTGAAATATTCTGATGTATAACTAACATCCTCTTTCTTTCTTTAAAAATGTGGCATTCTAAGCTGTGAATAATTGTTCTGATGACAACTTTATATCATTCCACCTTTCAAAAATTACGAGCCTTGCAAACCTCTAGGGGAGAGTTGTACAAAATGGGGCCGCTTAATCATTTATTTTTTTAGTTTATAAATTTATGAAGATATTGTGATATTAGGTGTTGTGAACTGCTTGTTAACTTTTAGGCTATCATCTGCAAGTAGTTTTTCTCAAAATCACTTAAACTAAATGTGTGAAAAAATGTTGAGCAAAAAAAGTCAAAAGTCCCCATTTTATACACCTATATGGGTCAAACGGGGTACCCTTACAAACCTTGAAATATACACTTTTTTAACGAAAATCTGCTTTAATTACAAGAATGTTATTTATTAGATGATTTGAATATTTAACTAACAATTTACAATTTTTTTTTATGACAGAAGAGTTCAAAATTTCAAGGCACATTAACGAGATTGCAGAAATCAGACACAAATGTAACGTCTTCTTCCTCCGCATTAGAACAAGCTTCGTGGGCCCAACCACCGCATCCTGAACATTGGATTCATCCCTCCTTTCCCTTAGAGTTTGAATACAATCGTTGCAGAAAATGCAAGCAATGTCTTGATATTTTTCGTCGTCTTATGAGGATGATGATAGCTTTCCTTTTTCAAGTTCACTTCTATTTCCTTGCCTCTACTTGTTAAGGATGTTTCCTGAAATTCAAATAAGTTCTTCTTTTGTTTATTCTTTTTTTCCTCTTGTTCCTTTATTTCAGCCTCCAATTGATTTTTATATGAAAATGAAGTTAGAATGACGGTTTTCCCACTTCTTTTATCATTATCCGTTTTACTTGTTTTTCATTCTCTTGAGGAGGAGGCATAAGTATTTTTGGGGAAATTTGAAACAGACAGTTTTAACAACTAACTCCAGGTGTTTAAGGTTGGGGAGAACTAACTCTAGAGCTTGATGTTTGGAGAGAACTAACTCCAGATACTTATGGTTGGGGTTCATCAGCTGTTGTCATTTGCTTACTAGAACCAGGAGAAGCAACGGTAGCAGTTTGTAGAACCAAACTTAAAGGATTTTGTTGAGAATTGGTTTCTGAACATGACGTTTATCTATGGAAAATATTTTAAGCTTTAACAAGAGGCCTTTCTGTAGTCTCAGATGGTGCAAATAAATGATCAGGAAATCCATCCCTATTATATAGACAAACTCCGGTCTTTTCAAATCCTTTCACAGCACTTTCTTACGTCCTGTTCGTAAAAAGTGCTCAGAGGAGCCATGAAGGTTACATCAAGAGCCTGTAACCTATGAGTTGTGTGTGGGGAGAAGCACAGTAAAATCACATCTTTTTCGCGTGCTAGATTGATAAGATCAAAGTGCTTTGTGTGCGACTTATGCCCATCAAGTAGCAGTAATACTGTTTTTTCAGGAGTTGGATTTTCGAATTCCACAAATTTGTTAAACCAAATCAAGAAGGAATCTTTGTTTATTGAGATAGATGTCAATTTTATTGAAATCGAAAAAGCGTTGTGTAAAACGGGGACGTCTCCATTTTGCACTACACGGCATGTCCCAATTTGAAACGACTGTGTCGTTATCTAATCAATATGGCGTCTCAGTGATTGTAGGTGGAATAACCTTATAACTAACACATGAAAATGATTCTTCCATAATACAGCTAAATGAGATGATGCACTCACTTTATTTCTTTCTGGACGTGGTATGTATTTGTATAATGAAAAAGCTTATTATGAAATTGTAAAATAAAAGCGAGGGAACTTTGATTCATTCTACTGTCTGAACAAACAAACACAGGACACTACGAGTCGACTCAAACTGCCGTTGTAATGGCCAAGGATGTTAGTACTGCATTCCACCGCTTGTAGCCGCACTCATCAGAGAGTTCCCAACTGTCACCATTTTAACCACTGTCCCCATTTTGTACGACTCCCCCTACACTCTACAGTCATCGAATTAGATATTTTTCATACTTTATAATATTTTTGTCTGATAAAATTCACTGTTATTTTGGCAAATAAATAGGTCATAGCCTCAGATTGTTTAAACACTCAAATATACAAACCATGCTGAAGACAAATTAAAGACACACTCAAACAAAACATGTCTAAGAAAAGAGTAGATTCTGATCCATCCAACATCGATAATTTCTATTCGATTGCCCAAATTCAAGTATTTGACATGCACACTGACACCTGTTCTCAGATGCTACCGCCCTAATATAAATTAATATACAGGGTGATCAACTTCTGTGACAAAGTCCAATATATCTGTTATTATACAATATATGAAAAAAAGTTGTTAATAAAAGTTATAGACACCTTTAATTTACACATTTTAAAATTAGTGAGAAATATACAGGGCCCTCCATAACACGGTGCCAAACCAAAGTTTTGTTTTTTTAAATGGAACACCCTGTATTTTATTCAAAATCTGGTTTCTCTATATTTTTCTGATTCTAGAAATATAACACTTGTCTAAGGTTATACTGAGTGTTTCAAAGTTACGAGCACTTTTATTAAAAAATCATATCGATTTGATCGCCCTGTATGTTTCTAACGGTGTAATATAAACTTATTTTTTTAATGCTTTTGACTATTAATATTAAAGTAGTTTTGCAACAATGTACAATTTTTTTATAACTACACAAATTGTATACAGGTTAAGTCAAAATATAAATACAAGATTTTCTTCATAATTTTAAATGGATCACCCTGTATTTTATATTATTTTCGAAAGTTTCTATCACTATACTTACATATGTTTTAAATATTCCCTATACCTAAAGTTATTAGTTTTCGAGATATTTTAGTTTTATTGTCGATAACAGCATGTATTACTTAGTTATTAATAACAATACTGTTATTTATTAAAATTTATTAAAAAAACTAAATTAAATAAAAAAAATGTTCAACGTACTTCTTATGTTATAAAAGGTGTTTAAAATGACCTCCCATAACGTCTACACAAGCCTGGAGACGCGTTTCGAAAGACCTACCGATGTTTGTAAGCATTTGTTGTGTGACATTTTTAAAAGGCGTTTTGAATCCTTATTTTCATATCGTCAACTATTGTTGGATGTGTACTATTCACTACGTATTTAATATAACCCTAAAAAAGAAGTAATTTCGTTTAATTCTGGTGATCTGGTTGGCCAGCGAACTGGCCCATCTCTTCCTATCCATCTTTCGGGAAATAGTTCATCGAGTTCACCGTTGACAAGTACGTTGTGGTGAGCAGGGGCTCCGTCGTGAAGCTACCACATATGTTGGCGGATGTTTAATGGTACATTTTCAAGTAGAATAGGTAAATGATTCACTAGAAAATTTAAATAAACCTCACCATTTACCGATACCTCAAACAAAAAAGAACCTATAACGTAATTGCCTATGCTTCCACCCCAAATATTTAAGGACCATCTCGTTTGACTATGTGTCTGAGCACAGTACGGATTGGTTGTGGAATAATAATGAAAATTGTGTCTGTTTACACTACTGTTTTTGTGGAATGTTGCCTCGTCTCCAAAAAAAAAGAACAAACTCAAAAAAATCTCTCTGCATAACTATTTGTTGTTGTGACCGTTGACAAAATTGTACTCTTCGTTCGAATCATCCCCAACAAGTGCCTGATATAATTGTATATGATATGGGTGCATGTTGTTTTTCTTGAGTATGTTTTGGATAGATCCATAACTTATATCTTGCTCTCTTGTAATATTTTGAATACTTGTATGAGGATTTTCTGTAACAGGCAGTAAAATATTTATTTCATTTTCATGCGTAATAATGATTTCTGCTTTTTCCTTTGCTTCATAAACAGAACCAGTACGATTAAACATGTCTAATAAGTTGTCAAATACTCTCTTATTAGGTTGTTGACGCTATGGACACCGTTCCTTATAAATTCTTGTGGCAACTAATGAGTTTTTGAAACACTCTCCTAAAATCCATATCATGTCTGTCATTTCTTCACGACTAAAATTCATTGTTAGGTACCAATTATAACAATATGGCAAACAATTATAATCATTAACAAAAATAAAAGCGTACAGATAATTAAAATCTTACATCTGACAGTTCTTGTGTCAATTATTTCAAAGCCACCTTAAACAAGAACTTGTAGCAATTTATAGTTCCCATTTCTTCGCGTAAAATTAATATCATTTTGTTATTAAATATAAAATTGTCGATATTGTATAGAATTTACCATAAACTTGGAGAAAAAATGAAATGCAGTCTAATTTTAATTATCATTAACAAACTCATTGGAGGTTTCTAATATTAAGGGTAATTAATTTACTGCAATAAACGTATCTATGAGTTATCAACAATAAAACTAAAGTATCTCGAAAACTAATAACTTTAGGTATAGGGAATATTTAAAAGATATGCAAGTATAATGAAAGAACTTTTCGATGGTATTATAAAATATAGGGTGTTCCATTTAAAAATATGAAGAAAATCTTTTATTTGCATTTTGACTTACCCTGTATACAATTTGTGTAGTGATAAAAAAATTGTACGTTTTTGCAAAACTACTTTAATATTGACAGTCAAAAGCAGTAAAAAAATAAGTCTATATTATACTGTTTGAATCATACAGGGCGATCAAATCAGCATGATTTTTTGATGAAAGTGCTCATAACTTTGAAACACTCAGTATAACCCTAGACAAGTGTTATATCTTTTTAATCAGAAAAATGTAGAGAAATCAGATTTTGAATAATATAGGGTGTTCCATTTAAAAAAACATAACTCTGGTTTGGCACCGTGTTATGGAGGACCCTGTATATTTCTCACTAATTTTAAAATGTGTACATTGAAGGTGTCTATAACTTTTATTAACAACTTTTTTTCATTTATTTTATAATAACAGATATATTGGACTTTGTCGCAGAAGTTGATCACCCTGTAGAAAAAACGATCCGTACTTCAACTGTCCTCAAAGTTTCTTTGCCCTACTTCATAATCTAATAACTTCTCTAGTCGCATGAGCATATTATAAGGAGCAACTGAGTAAAAACCAATACGTCTAATTTTTGACATTTTTGAAGTAAATTGCACATGTAATGAGAGGTCCCAAATGTAGGTCGCTACAAAATATTATGCAAGGAAAAATAGCATCCAAACGCAGTCCAGGACGAAGAAGAACCTCATGGTTGAAGAAATTGCGAGATTGGTATTGTGTTGATACAAGCATGCTACTTAGGGTGGCAGTGAATAAAATTAAGATAGCTATGATGGTAACCAACCTTCTGAAAGGACATGGTACATAAAGAAGAAGAGAAGTAAATAGTACAAAGTACTTTGTTTGGTTCAATATATTTTGAGAACTATTCATTTCAGGCAATTTGCTTTAAATCCAATATATATTGCTATATGATTTATTCAAACCTAAACAAAAATGCATTAAATCTCATTTTGAGATAAAGCAAACTGACGTAAATCCATTATTTTTAACCAAACTGCAATTAATCCTTGAAAAAATATTTATTGGGAAGACTAAGAAGACCCTAAATGCTATAAGGACATTCTAGAAAACCAAGAAGATGATATTGATAATAAAGGTGATAAAATTGAAAAGGAATGCGATTGTCTAGAAAATGATATAGGCCTGGTGTTTTATTTTCGACATTTAGGTATTTACTTATTTGGCAAAAAGACATAGATCCTACCAACAGTTCAGAAAAATGAAATAAATCCATTTATATGGAGAAAAATGCCATAAATCTACATAATGTTTAAGCAAACTGCGATAAATCCAACAAAATAAAAGTTTTAAAAATTGAAAACTGAAAGCTTACTATCAAAAATAATGTAATTAATAAATTTATTTAGTCAATAAAATATTTTTTACTTTTAACTAGGTTTAATTCGATTAGTTTTTTTGTAGATAACTCAAAATCATATATTTTGGATTTATTACCTTTTGCTCAGTTGCTCCTCGTAATAGACTTTATATAGAATGTTGATTTTGTTTTTTGGTCTTCGAAATATAGAGATCTCAGACTTGTGATGCCTTCAAACTGAAACATTATTGACCCCTGCATACAATAACGTTGTAAATAACATTTCTGGCGAATTTGAGTGTTCTTCTTGTACCTACAACTTTTTATGCTCTATCTGTTAATATGGTCGGTGTGCCTGTAACTGCATTTATAAATAAGAAAGATTTTGAATTGAGTATTACTGTAAATATGAAAAATATTTGAATTATTTGTAAAATAACCGAGTAACTACAGACACAACGTTGAAGCAAATATAATTTATTCGAAAAATACTGCATCTTACCATAGTGTATCAAAATAATTCTCATATTTCAAAAGCTACACCGTAAGGGTTGTTACAATTTTATTCTCCGCGTTGGCTGCTAAGTTTCGAGAGGTGCAAGTAGATCATGTGTCTCAATATTTCCAGCATTATAGTAAAGATAGTAGGGGTAAATAGACCAGACAGATCTTAAACACAGCCTAAGAAAACCACGGTTTATTATGCTGTGTCTGGATGTTTAGTTTCCAGTTGAATGGTACACAGTGCAGGTTTTGTTTTTTAAAAACATGATCAGAAATTCAACATATAACGAGCAATAATTTGAAATTCATATTAACATTTTCGATAGGAATCTACTTAGTTCCTAATTTTGGTGCATTATCTCGATCATTAGCGTCACAAAAAAAAAATAAAATCCGCGACTTTGACCCCAAAAAACTACCCTCGTCCCTGGCTCTGGTGCCCGCCTTTACAGGAAAGTCATGTATAGTCTTTTTACTACAAAAGCAAGATTTACGTAGGTCAAAATTTCTGACATAAGAGCGCTGTCAAAACATTAGAATGTGACTTTTCATCATGGCCACGTTTATATCATTACTATTTTTGTTTTTGTTTACTATAAAAATAATATCTATTATTTATTCTAATTAATGATGTCAATTGGTTTTGATTATTTGCCGAAATATATTAATTAACAACAATATTATCATAGTGTACGTATAATCAGTAAAATAGATTATTTTATTATTTTTAAAACTAATTTATAAGAAAATTTTCTTATCTTTAAATATAATAATAATCTTATTTCTAATAAACCTAATCTAAGAAATCTAAATTCTTAAAAAAAAATAAGTTTTCACTCTAATGGCATATAAAACAACATAATGCTATTCTACACCCCACCAGAATAAAAACAATGGGAACCTTCTCTGGTTACACCTCCGAGGCTTCTACAATTTGCAAGCCATACGGATGCTGAGACTAAGGAAGATGAGGGAATTCTACAATTTACAATTCACGTCCCATCTGCTCAGCGCGGTAAAGTTCCAACGCTTTTTATATGCCATTAGAATGAAAACTTAGTTTTGTTTGCTAGTAGTTGCCGCTAGGTCATCTATGCCATTTCGTTCGTTGCAATCCGGGACTGAACGCTGGGGTTTGTTTTGGTTGGATCGGGGAGAGCAGCATATGTGCCTCCTGATGAGAGACTAATAAGTTTCGAAACCGGTAGGGGTGCTTGCAGCACTCTCTGATTGGACTAGAATATGGTTTGGCTGTGTTTTCGTTTTGCAACGAAATTGAAAGTGGTTATTCATTTTTGATTTACATTTACTCTGTGTGGAGTATGAAGGGAACCATTCTCGTTGGAACTTTACCGCGCTGAGCAGATGGGACGTGAATTGTAAATTGTAGAATTCCCTCATCTTCCTTAGTCTCAGCATCCGTATGGCTTGCAAATTGTAGAAGCCTCGGAGGTGTAACCAGAGAAGGTTCCGATTGTTTTCATTCTGGTGGGGTGTAGAATAGCATTATGTTGTTTTATATGCCATTAGAGGGAAAACTTAGTTTTTTTGCTAGCAGTTGCCGCTAGGGCATCTATGCCATTTCGTTCGTTGTAATCCGGGACTGAACGCTGGGGTTTGTTTTGGTTGGATCGGGGAGAGCAGCATATGTGCCTCCTGATGAGAGGCTAATAAGTTTCGAAACCGGTAGGGGTGCTTGCAGCACTCTCTGATTGGACTAGAATATGGTTTGGCTGTGTTTTCGTTTTGCAACGAAATTGAAAATGGCTATTCATTTCCAAATTCTTTAACTTATTGCAGTTAATGGTAAAAGGGAATCCCACTATTTCTTTCGTGTTCAAAATAATCTATTAAAGAAGCATTTTGATTTGACATATTTCTCAAAACACAAAACACAATAGTATAGGTACACAACAATAATAATTACAATAGTTTTTAAATTAAGCTCTATTTAATATGTAGGTATTTATAAAAACAGTAGTGTTTTTGAATCAAATTGTGTACGAAATAAAGTAAAAATTTAGCAACACAGAACTGTCATATCAGTAGCGTACGATTGTCTAATATATTTAAATAAACTTATTATTTTCTGCAGTATTTAACTTAAAGGATTCTTTCATAAAATTTATATTATTAATAATAAAAAATGTTTTTGGTTATTTAATTAAATATAATTCTAAAATTCTCAATGTAATCGCGATTACGTTTTTCTTATTATGTTTACACTTTTGCAAGTTCGGGCAGTTCCGTGTGGGTGTCGTATTCGCGGTGTGCAAGTACTTGGAAGGGAAACGAGAAACGACCGTGGGCGAGTCGCGGAGAAATATTGCAACTATCTTAAATAATTCATATTGTCAATTGAAATTGTCAAATTGACGTATATTTCATACCTTCTGTCATTGAAGCAGAAAAATTATATATTGCTCCATAATATTAATATGATATGCAATTATTATATAAAGGTAAATTTAATTAATTTTATTTTAAATGCAGTACTGCATTTTAATAACTAATTTTATTTACTACATACAATTGTTCACGTTTTGATAACATAACCTGAATCTTATTTTTTCTTCTTACTATTTTTTTTGGACTATGGCCTTGACAATTATCCAGTAACCAGGACTAACATAATTGGCCAATATAATTAAAAGTGCGAATAAAAGTACAGAGCGAAGAAATAGGGGTCGCTTTGCCGAACTTGCAAGGTCCCAATAGCTGTGCTTATAGATAAGAGCTGTGCTCTAGAAATGTCAATTTTAAAGTTGATGTTTATTTACGTTAATTAACATTACACATATTTCGGCGTATTATTAATATATTTCGGCAAGAACTGAAAACCGATTGATATCGTTAATTAGAATAAGGAATTAGAGATATTATTTGTACAGTAAACAAAAACAAAGACAATATCTGACAAGTAATGACATTAACGTAGCCATGATGAAAAGTCACATTCTAATGATTTCGCAGTGCTCTGACGTCAGAAATTTTGACCTACGTAATCTTGCTTTTGTAGTAAAAAGACTATACACAACTAATTCAATATATCCCCGTATAGTTTGTCCACATTATTTATCACGAGCAAAATCCGCTTTTATCTCTCCGACTACTAGGTATATGTATTCTTTATAAACATATGCTTTATAATTCGTGTGTAAACAATAAACATCATTTTGTTTCTTTCTTGGTTTATTTATTGTTTTTAGGGGAGTGCAATTAGAACGAAAAGATACAATGTTTCGGAAAAAATCAAACAAGGTTATATTTTTCTAAAACTTTTTTTGTTAGTTTATAAATATGTTAAAGTAAAAAGTTCTACTCACAAATTTCGCCGCTAATTGTTTATTAATTGTTTAAACAATAACAATTGTTTTGTATATAATGTTAAGAATATGGGTGAATTCAACATTTTATTTTGATAAAAAATGTTTTTATTTTAGTTTTGATTATGCTGAACCCGAATCTGACATTACAATTTGCAAATTCAAAATGGCGGATTAAGAATGGCGGATTTTTTCCTAAAAATCCTTAAAAAGTAGTTGTAAAATCCGATTTTTTTTATAAAACGTGTTTGTTTACATATATGTGGATATTTTTGAGAGGTTGCTGAACCTGAATCGAATTTTGATAATTTAAATTATAAAATGGCAGATCCAAAATGGCGGATAACTTAAAAAATAGTTGTAAAATCATAATTTCTTTACAAAATGTATTTATTTCCACATATATTTATTTTTAAGAGCTTTGATAAACCTAACTTAAATGTTAACATTATAAACTATAAAATGGCGGATCCAAAATGCGGATTTTCTAAAAAGAACATAAAAAAGAACATTTTTCTAAAACATTTATTGTCTTTATTTTTAACAGGTTGTTGAATCTGAATTATAGATTAAAAATTAAAATTTCAAAATGGCGAATCCAAAATGGCAGATATTTAAATGAAAAACAAGTAGAATCCAATCAAACAAATATGGAATTTCATTCTTAAAAAAAAGATAAACAAATAATTTTCACAATAATATTAAAAATTAAAATGTATTAGAAAGAATATTTAAAAAAAACAAATTTTCGATTAGAAGGATATAATTACATATTGGAACATAGTTTTTAATTCCAAACAACTTTTCTTTATAAAAATTTTCGATATTGTGAAATATAAAGGTACTTTACTCTTGAGTGAAATTCATATTTTTTGACATACCTCGTACAAAATTAACAAAATTTGATATTTGAGGGTTGCATCTTATGTTATATACGATGCAGAGTATTTTATAAAGAATAACTTTTTTTTGTAAAACTGATATTAAACAAGCTGAAAATGCGAGCATTATCATAACGAAAACTTTGTTTATATACGTATTTAAATTCATAATATAGAAAATTGCTATTACGAAAAGCTGTTTAGAATTAAAAATTATGTTTTATTGTGCAAGTATATCATTCCAATTTAAATGTTGTGAACTATAAAGATACTCGAAATTCATATTTTTTTACATACCTCGTATAAAATTAATAAAATTTTATTCACGATGGTTGCATCATAAATCTTAGACCGAGAAGAGATTTTTATGAAGAATAACTTTTCCTCGTCAAATTAAAAATACAAGAGTTACACCTAAATGAAAATGATGTTGGTGTCCATAATCTGAGAAAATTCGTCAAATATTTTTTTCCATTAGAAGGATGTAATTTCATATATCAGAACATACTTTTTTATTCCAAACCACATTTTAAATAACAATTTTCCAATATTGTAAAATAAATAATACCTACATGATAAAGACACTTTTTACTGATGAACTTTACTGATCGTAAATTCCACGGCTTGCGCCACGCTTCACGCAACCGTATTTACATAATTGTATTTATAGTTTTATAATCGTGCACTGATTCATTATTAATATAGTATAATATATATTATTGCTTTCAAAATACACTCAAATTATATTTTTACACATTTATTACACATATTATTTTATATAATAATTAAATTCACTATAAAATGTCATTTATATTTTATTAATAGCTAAATAAGTTAAAAGTTAGTTTGACATTCACGAAGTGTCAAACTCAAATGTAAATAATAACATTTGCTTTGCTTAACAAATTCAGGTTAAAAAAAGTAGCCTACTTCCTAATCAAAGATTTCATCTGACGTTTAGTGCGTGGTATGAGATAACCGGATTGTGACGTCACATTTTAGACTTTGACGTCGATTATCTCGAAGACGGTTAGATATATCGAAATGACGATTTCAGATTTGGATTCAGAAGACAAAACTACATGAGAATCCATCGATACATCTGCTCTAAGTATTGCAGGAGCGGCGACGCAATAACACACAGACTTTTGCAAATTTATAAACGAAAAGTTTTCGTTGAAAAGTTATCAATAGGTTCCAAATTACGCAGACATACTGTATAAGAGCTAAAAAAAAATTTTTTTGTTGAACATTTATTATTGTTGAAGCTTATTATTAAATGTATTTTAGGTAAGTTTTACAGAAAAAAGTTTTGATCACTCTATATATACATTTTTTCAGCTGGTAATTTTCGGTTTTTGTATTACATGTTTGTTATCTTTCTTAGTTTTCTCAAAAAGAAATTGTTTATTTCATTTTTAAACTAAAATAATTCAGTGTTTTTTAAATACTACATCCCAAGCTTTAAAAAAATAGCAAAAAGATTGTATTAGATTTATTCAAACTTGAGTAATACCGTCTTAAAAAGGTACATGTCACCAGCCCCCCCTTTTTCAATTTGAGGGTCAAAAAAAGCTCATTCGTTTGTACTGCGTTAGTACTGGATTGTATCACCCTTCATTCGTTTGTACTGCCCCCACTCTTTTAAATCTGCCTGGAGGGGCCGGTGACATGCCATCCCCCCCTTTTTCGATTTGAGGGTCAAAAAAAAGCTCATTCGTTTGTATTGCGTTAGTACTGGATTGTATCACCCTTCATTCGTTTGTACTGCCCCCACCCTTTTAAATCTGCCTGGAGGGGCTGGTGACATGCCATCCCCCCTTTTTCGATCTGAAGGTCCGGGATGGGTATGTTCGTTTGTACTGCATTAGTATCGGATTGTATCGTCCTTATTTTGTTTGTACTGGCCCCACCCGTCTAGATTGGCCTGGGGGGCCAGTGACATGCTACCCTCTACTCTGCACTTTTTGCCTTCTGAATGTCGAAAATAGGCTACTTCGTTTGTACTGCGTTAGTACTGGATTGTATCACTCTTCATTCGTTTGTACTGCCTCCACCCTTTTAAATTTGCCTGGAGGGGCTGGTGACATGCCATCCCCCTCTTTTCGATATGGTGGTCCGGGATGGGTATTGGAGGGACGCCGGTGTTCAACATTCCTCCATGGAGAGTTTGGAGTGGTTCCAATGTCTCTTTCCAGCGTTTTGCACTTGCAGTAAGTTCAATGTGTCGCTAAGCCTTCGATAGCTAAGAGGAGAACTTTTAATGAACCGTAGGATGATGTAATTCTGGCCTGTTGAATTGTTAATGTAAATAAAACACTTTCTATTTTGCTATGACTGTAATGAAGTTGAAAAGGGCAAGAAATAGAATTTTACATGTGAACAATTGAGTTAACAACTTATCCGTGAAAGACGCCACTACACATATATTCACACTTTGTACCGGCTTTTTGCTTAGCGGCGTGAAGAATTCTCTTCGAAAAAGCGTAAATGAAAAGAGGTTTTTGCGTACGTTCTTAATGAGTGTTGATAGTTGACTGACTGTTGCACCCCGCTCTTTCATCCCGTTAACAAATATTTCCGTTGGGTGCTTTGGGTAAAAGAGAGGGCGGAGATTAACATTCTTGGAAGTTTTCTTCAGGCACTGCGTAATGAAATTATTTATGGTTCTTACAGAGGCGGCGCGGAAATTTGTTGTTGGTGAAATAGAATTTATTTTGGGTGGAGAATACAGTTCTCCAACATTCCCCCCGGCGTTAGAGCCTTGTGGTCTAACCTACTCTTCTTTACCTTGATTAGGGAGAACCGAAATTTTAGAGATTGCCCTTGTGAATTGACCATCGATGGTCTTCAACTTGACCACTCTGACTTTGCCATCTTGCCCGGGCATTGTATCAACTATCCGTGCTAAAGGCCATTTTAGAGGAGGTACATTATCCTCTCTCAGAAGAACTAAGTCATTGACTTTTACGTTTTCCCTTGGTCGGGACCATTTTGGAGAATTTTGTAACCGGTTCAAGTAATCAACAGACCACTTTTTCCAGAAACTTTGTTGTATTTTTGCAATTTGCTGAAACATGGATAGTTTATTTTCCGGAATTTTTTGTAAGTTTTGCTCAGGATGCGCTGACAGGCTGGAGCCAATTATAAAATGCCCAGGACTGAGAAAGGTGTAATCTGAAGGGTCGCTGGACATGGAACAGATAGGCCTTGAATTCATCACAGCTTCAATTTGAACCATGACAGTGTAAAACTGTTCGAAAGTGAAAGAAGAACAGCCTATTAGCCTACGCATATGATATTTTGCGCTTTTTACTGAAGCTTCCCAGAGCCCAGCCCAATGAGGAGATCTAGGGGGGATAAACTTCCATGAGGTTTGATTTTCAGAAAGGTATTCCATAATGGTTTGAGAATTAGACTTATTTTGAAAAAATTTGTATAAGTCATAGAGTTGGTTTTTTGCACCAGAAAAACATGTGGCATTGTCACTGTAAATGACGGTTGGGTTACCACGTCGGGAAATGAATCTCTTAAGTGTTAATAGAAAGGAAGAAGTTGTTAGATCAGAAACAACCTCAATGTGCACAGCTTTGGTCACCATGCACACGAAAATGGCTATGTATGCCTTGATTTTTGGCGCTTTTCGGAGTGAAGAAGATTTTAACAGAAAGGGTCCACCATAATCTACACCCACTTTTTGAAAGGGTCTTGTTGTAATGGACAACCTATCTTCAGGTAAATTACCCATAAGCTGTTGTGCAGGAGCACACGAAAATCGGAAACATATGGTGCAGTTGCGAATGATTCGTTTTGCTTCCTTTAGACCATTGAGAGCCCAGAATTTCAAACGAAGATTTGAGAGAACTGTTTGCGCACCAGCATGTCCCAATCTGAGATGTTCATTTTTGATGATAAGATTGACGATAGGATTATTGGAGGGGAGCAGTATCGGATGTTTTTGCAAATAGTCTATGTCGGGACAGTTCGTAAGTCTGCCTCCAACTCTGAGAAAATTAGAAGAATCTAAAA
Organism: Diabrotica virgifera virgifera; assembly: GCF_917563875.1. Classification (NCBI taxonomy): domain Eukaryota; kingdom Metazoa; phylum Arthropoda; class Insecta; order Coleoptera; family Chrysomelidae; genus Diabrotica; species Diabrotica virgifera. The sequence continues at coordinate 8,612,358 of NC_065450.1, forward strand.
ATGGTTTTAGTGACATGAAGTTTTTATTCGAAATAAATTTGTTATTTTTAAGCGCCGAAATTTCTTTTGAAAATGCATCACCCTGTATTTTCTTGATGATGAAATCCATTGCATAATTTAACTCCGCAACAGAAAGAGGTTCAGAAATTTTTTGTTTTTTACAATTAGAAATAAAACGAAATACGTACGCTACTGTACGTTTTAAGCGTGAAATATTTGAGAAACGTGAGAAAATTTTTATCCAGAAATTTTCCACATTAGAATTTACCACGAGGCTTATTTTTCTTTCCTCGGGTAGGTTTTCGAGAACTTTGTCATTTACTAGATTGGAAACATTGAAATTTTTATCTCGCAAGCATTTGGCACCTTGCCACCAGAAGTCGCTATTGAGAATTTCAGAACCAGACATTCCTCGAGAAAGAAGGTCTGCGGCATTTTGCGCAGACTTTATGTGAAGCCATGTAAAGTTTTGAGTCAACTCTTGGACAAGAGCTACCTGGTGAGCCACGAAAACCGACCACCGACTTGGATGACTTTTACACCACGACAGAGCTACTTGGGAGTCTGACCAGAGGCTGACTGAATGAAATTTTATAGATTGATTTTCAAAGATAGAAATTATTTTTGCAACAAGTTTTGAAAGAAGAACCATTGCGCACAGCTCAAGCCTAGGAAGTGTTACCGTCTTTAACGGAGTTATCCTTGATTTGGAAGAAACTAATGCACAAGAGATGGTCTCATCCGAATAGAAAGTTCTTAGGTATACGCATGCGCCATAAGCTGCCATGCTGCTGTCTGCAAATCCATGAAGCTCAACCTTCAGAATTATTTTTTCAGAAAAATAGAAACGAGGAATTTTTAATTGTTTTAATTGTGACAAGTCCTGTAGAAAGTTGTTCCAATCGTTTAGAATAGTTTTGTCCGAAATTTCTGTGTCCCAGTGAATTTTTTGCAGATAGAGTTTCTGCATAAGCATTTTGCCTTTAACATAAACGGATTGATTAGTCCCAGAGGGTCGAAACATTGCGCTAACGCAGATAGGATTTTTCTTTTTGTTATTGGTGGGCAGAAATTATTTTCGGGGACGGAAATTGTTATTTGGTCTTCCGCAGGGTCCCATTTTAGGCCTAGAACCTTACCGGAAGTGGAATCGAAATTTAGGTCATATTCCTGAGTAGTATTTTTTGAATGTTCTGGGTTGATTTGTTGTAGGAATATGGATGAATTTGAATGGAATTTATGTAAAGTAAACCCATGGCGGTTTAGAACAGAATTTAATTGCTGAAGTATTTCGAGCAATTCTTGAATATTATTTGACCCACATAAACCATCATCTACGTAGAATTGGTTTTCGAAAAAATGCGAGGCCAATGGGAATTGAACTTTATTTTTATTTGAAATTTCTTGCAAGACTCTCGTCGCAAGAAACGGGGCGCTATTCGTCCCGTATGTGATAGTATTTAATTGAATACATTTTATAGAATCGTGGGTATCGTCCCTCCATAGAATATTTTGTAGAAAGCGTTCATCTTTGTTGATCCACGTCTGTCGAAACATTTTTTGAATGTCACAGGAAAATATGAATTTGTATTGCCTGAAACGAACCAGAATGTCGAATAAATCGGGTTGAACCTGATACCCTTTTAATGAAATGTCGTTCAGACTTTTTCCTGTAGAGCTTTTACAACTAGCGTCCATGACGACACGCAAAGTTGTACTTTTATTTTGTTCGTTGATGACACATAAATGTGGAATAAAATATTTTTTGTCCGAATTTTCATTTACGAACGAAAGAGGTACATATTCAGCATGCCCTAAAGAAATATATGTGTCAATGAAATTTTTGTACTCGAAAAATAATTTTTTATCTTTTTGGAATTTATTTTCGAGTGAAAGAAAACGCCGTTTGGCTATAGAAAATGAATCACCCAGTAATTGGTGTTCTTGTGCACTTTTTAATGGAATATCTACTTCAAAGCGTCCATTTTCAAGGATCTTTGTTGTAGTTTGAAATATTTGTTCGGCCAGCTCGTCAGCTTCCGACAGAATAGGTTTTTGAGAAAGTTCTTCCATGTTCCAGAATTTCGTGAGCAGCTCGTCCGTGCTACACGTAGAAAGTAGAGCAACATCTCCAGAAGCATTGTTACTGTAGGTGCCGTCAAGTGAGGAGCAATCACGCCGGCTATTGGGTACCCCAGATGAGAAGCCTGCAAAACTGGAAGCCTAGGGCCCAGAGGAATTATGTCAGGAAGAATTAAGTCGTAGTACAAATCAGCCCCAACCAAGATGTCTACCTGACTAGGTTTGTGATATGAATCGTCGGCGAGAAAAACGTCCCTTGGAATTGGTAATTTTTTTGTAAGAATGCGGAACTGTGGAAGATTGCAAGTAATATTTTCTAAGATGGCACATGAAATTTTGAAAGACTTTTTATTATAGTTAGAATGCATTTTTATGTTGACCATCTTTTTTGAAACCGAATTACTTTGGTCTATGCCAGAAATGTTTAGAGATATGTCATATGGCTTGTAGCCCAGCCTATCAGCGAGACACTGGGTACAAAAGCTATTTTGACTTCCCGTATCGAGTAACAATCGGGCCGTTAAAGGTTTCCCGTTTTTGTCGAAAATGGTTACTTTGGCCGTAGCTAGAAGTATGTTTAAATTTTTTACGGACAAGGCAGAAAAGGAATTTGTAAAAGGTTCTTGCCCTTGAAACGAAGGACCTTGAAAGTTTGAATTTGACGAATGTTCGCGTTCGTAATTGTTTGAATTTGTAGAAGTGGACGGACTTTCATTTTTATGGGTCGTAGAAAAAGTATTATGTTTACCCGAATTATTATTTGGTGCCAGAATGTGCAAATTTGTATTATGGCGCCTTTTACAAACGGTACATACATGTTTTGATGAACAATCTTTAGAATTATGCCTACCTAGGCAATTTACGCAGAGACCTTTTGAATTCACGAATTTTATTTTGTCATCATGCTGAATGTTTTTGAAAAAGTGACATTTGTAAATTTTATGACCTTGCTTTTTGCAGAAAATGCAATAATAATCAGAAACTAAATTATTTGACGTATTATTTTTATCTGAATCCTCTGATGTGTTATTACTGGATGCAAGATGTGAAACTTTTACGTTTTTGGCTTGCCTAGGATTTGTATTTTCCAGGCTTTCCAGAACAATGCACCTTTTTTCAAGAAATTTAAGAAGAACATCCAATTTTGGTACATCTGAATGATTTCGCTCAGTTTCAAAAAGTCTCCTTGTTGAAAAATCTAATTTGCTTTCTAGCAGGAAAACTAAAATTATATCAATGAGCTCTGTACTTGAAAATTGCAAATTTTTTAGCAATTGCATACTTTTTGTTACGGTAGTTAGAAAATTTCTGAGGGCTTGCGGTGAGCTGTTTCTCAGTGTAGGAATGTCTATAATTTCTGTTAAGTAAGGATTTATGATTGTGACCTTATTCTGATAGCGGTTCTTTAGAATATCTAAAGCAATCGAAAAATTTTCATTTGTGACTTTCAAAGAATCCACCAACTTAAGAGAATCACCCTGTAGGTAACTTTTCAAATAAAGAAACCTTTGGATGTCAGAAAGGGACTGATTTTGTATTATCAGTGTGTCGAAGAGCTCAAAAAAACTTTAGAAGTCCCCTATTTGCCCGGAATATTTGCATATGCTTATTTCCGGGAGCTTTACGGCCACTTGCTTAGCGGCAGCGACGCTCCCTGTATTGGTAATATCCAATGCTCTAATCGAACTTTGTATTTTTGAAAGAACCGCAAAATAATTTTCTTCAAATATGGCACGATCACATTTTTGAGAATCGTCCAGGAATTCAATTTCATCCTGTACGTTATTGTAATCAGAGAACAGGTCTTGTAATCGACCTTCTCTTGTTTTGAATGAGAAAACATCTTTTTCCGAGTCATGGTTTGCTTCTAGCCACGTTTGAATTCTATTAACAGAATCTAGAATGGAATGCTTTTTGTTTAATAATTTACTTAAACCTTTTTTGCTCATTGTAATAACTTTAATTTGTTTATTTTTGAATGAAATTATTATTTATTTTTGAATTTTAACAAGCATGCAATATTAAACCAAAAATTCAACCCTGAATAGTTCTTTAAATAGTGTTTAACTTTATTAGAGTAACATTTCGCAAGAGATCTTTGAAAATTAACTTTTTGAATTTACATATATAGAAAAGTTTATTTTGTACGTCACCCCTTGGCTCTTGGTACTTGAATGTGGGCTGCTTTTCCTGGAATCAGCTAGTTCTTGAACACCACTTCTTGAAGTAAACTATTATCACTGTTTTTGTTCACAGAATGTTTATTTGTCCGTAGAATAAATAACGCAATCACTTTGTCTCTTGGAATTATTGTCTATTCGACGAGAATATCCGAAAAACGCGACACTTATAATGTCTTTTAGAAAGAGTTGGCATTAGCCAGAAATGTTTTTTAACAAAATAATAGAATTAGATAGAAACTTGAATTGAGTGTCTTTTGGCCAGAAAAGTTCGGTCGATGGATCAAATGTGGCTCTAAGGGCCAAATTCGGCTCTTAGAAATAAAATCCGGTCTCGGAGGAACAAAATGGAGGGACGCCGGTGTTCAACATTCCTCCATGGAGAGTTTGGAGTAGTTCCAATGTCTCTTTCCAGCGTTTTGCACTTGCAGTAAGTTCAATGTGTCGCTAAGCCTTCGATAGCTAAGAGGAGAACTTTTAATGAACCGTAAGATGCTGTAATTCTGGCCTGTTGAATTGTTAATGTAAATAAAACACTTTCTATTTTGCTATGACTGTAATGAAGTTGAAAAGGGCAAGAAATAGAATTTTACATGTGAACAATTGAGTTAACAACTTATCCGTGAAAGACGCCACTACACATATATTTACACTTTGTACCGGCTTTTTGCTTAGCGGCGTGAAGAATTCTCTTCGAAAAAGCGTAAATGAAAAGAGGTTTTTGCGTACGTTCTTAATGAGTGTTGATAGTTGACTAACTGTTGCACCCCGCTCTTTCATCCCGTTAACAAATATTTCCGTTGGGTGCTTTTGGTAAAAGAGAGGGCGGAGATTAACATTCTTGGAAGTTTTCTTCAGGCACTGCGTAATGAAATTATTTATGGTTGTTACAGAGGCGGCGCGGAAATTTGTTGTTGGTGAAATAGAATTTATTTTGGGTGGAGAATACAGTTCTCCAACAGGTATGTTCGTTTGTACTGCGTTAGTATCGGATTGTATCGCCCTTATTTTGTTTCTACCGCCCCTACCCATCTAGATTGGCCTGGCGGGCCAATGACATGCTACCCTTCTACATTTAAAACAGGGGTGGATTAACGCTAGGAGTAAGGACACAAAATTAGCCAAAACTATTATAGTAACACCGCGGGTGTAAAATTTGGTAAATTCATCAAAAATGTAACGAATTACATTTTGAAACTGAAAAACAGGCTTGCAAGCCACTCTCCATGGGGAATGGAAAGTTAAACCCTCAGAGGGATCTCGGAGAAGTTCTACGCTACCGATTTGAAAAATGGTACATGTATTTGTTGGAGATATTTTGAACACCATTTTTGATCAGAAATCAGAGGAGCGACCTTGCCTTTTCCTACTAGGAAGAAATTTATCCATCCCCTCAATAAATTTTACAGTTTTAAACGCTATCGATATGAAAATTAAAGATCTCATGCGGCGCATTCCGAAATGCACTCTTCGTTGTACAATTTCAACCTCTCTGGATAACTGATTCACTGAAACATACATACGGCAGAATTCATTGGAATCGAAAATTATTAAAAGTATTTGGAACATTAAATGAAAAATTCCCACAATCAATGTCTTTCCTACCATCTAATGCGAGAGACCAGATAACAATAATTGCCGTTGCTATGTTATGGTAATTTGTTTTCTAGAAAGGTTTGTATTATTCATTTATGACTGCAATGAGATTCAGAATTTCCGTATTCCATTTGCAAAATAAATATAGTGTCAAAAACTTGCTTATACATTTGGCGCACTGTCCGTCAACGTGTTAATTGACTCTACAGATTCAGTGCCAAAACGAGACATTATTATAGAAAAATATTTGCAAATATATGAAATGCCAAACTGACCTATTAAATAAACAATGACAGTGCAATTTTCGATTTTTTTACTATGGAATTATCGCTGTATAGACAAGGGCGGATCTGTTTTGAAGTGGATGTGAGAGGTGGCATTCCGATTTTTGCAGATAAAATTAAATTGCAACTTCAGTAATTATAATTGGCTTATGATTTTTCTCAAATATGTCCGGAACATTAATAAAAACATTCAAATATTTAAAAATTTCGAAAAACATCGATTTTTTTCAACTTTTCAATCGTTTTTAAAACGATTCATTTTGGAACAAAGTCGTAGGGAAATAAAATAAAGATAATTGAATTTTTTATGATATACGACAATAAAATACACTTAATAGATTTTGCATAATAATTTTGCAATCTAAATTTTTTTAAAAAAGTTAAAATTTTTTATAAAATTTCTGAACAAAAAGTAGACCATTATTTAGAAATTTGCTAATTTTTTTACATATAAAGATACGCCCTACCTATCTAATACACTTTACAGAACTAAGTTGGTTTATTTAATCGGCCTCAGCAATGTTTTAAAGTTATACACAATTTTTTGGCTTATAAACAAATACAGTGAGGACGTTTGAGTTAATAAATACGAATAAATTCATTTTTCTGTTATTTATCAAATGAACATTTTTTTCTGTTTTAGGACAACAGTAAAATGTATCTCGAATTAACTAAATTAAATACTTTCTTCTATTTGTCTCAATTAATTAAAAAAGATTTGGACACCCTGTATAAATAATTATGTAATAAATAGAGAATTGAGTAATCTTTCAAATAAGCTAGCACACGACCCACATTTTCATTTAAAAAAATCCTCGATTACGTCATCACACCCAGATGGATGACGTTAGTAGTATGATAGATATCCCAAAAATTATAATTTAAATATAAAAATCGACCTGTTTAGGGATTTATCTCCAGAGTTGCCCATTCTCGAGAACATGAATTTATTCCAATTTAAACGTCCTCACTATATTTGTTTATAAGCAAAAAATTGTTTATATCCTTAAAAAAGTACTGAGGCCGCTTAAATAATCCGATTTTAATTTTGTAAAGTGTATTGGATTGGTAAAGTACCTCTCGATATGTAAAAAAATTAGCAAACTTCTAACAGGTCTACTTTTTGTTCAGAAATTTTTAAAAAAATTTGAACTTTTTCTAAAAAAATTTAGATTGCAAAATTATTATGCAAAATCTATTATGTTGATTTTAATGAAATTTGGTGGACGGATTGAGTATGCTGTAAGAATTTTTCAAGTAAAATACGAAGGTTCTAAGTCAACCAAAGTTGTTGAAAACCATTGAATAAAAAAAGGCTTATTTTGCCCTCTTATTTTGAATTTATTGCTATTTTGCAGAAAGGATAATCATTTAAGATATTTTATACCAGTCGTGTCGTATATCATACAAAATTCAATTATCTTTATTTTATTTCCCTATGACTTTGTTCCAAACTGAATCGTTTTTAATTTACCAGCAATGAAATTTGAAAAAAATCGATGTTTTTCGAAATTTTTAAATATTTAAATAAATTTTTTTAATAATGTTCCAAACATATTTGAGAAGGGGCATAAGTCAATTATAATTACTGAAGTTGTCACCTAATTTTATCTGCAAAAATCGGAATGCCACCTCTCACATCCACCTCAAAACAGATCCGCCCTGGTCTATACAGCGATAATTCCATAGTAGAAATCGAAAATTGCAATGTCATTGTTTATTTAATAGGTCAGTTTGGCATTTAATATACTTGCAAATATTTTTCTATAAAAATGTCTCGTTTTGGCACTGAATCTGTAGAGTCAATTAACACGTTGACGGACAGTGCGTCAAATGTATACGCAAGTTTTTGACACTATATTTATTTTACAAATGAAATACGGAAATTCTGAATCTTATTGCAGTCATAAACGAACAATACAAACCTTTCTAGAAAACAAATTACCATAACATAGCAGCGGCAATTATTGTTATCTGGTCTCTGACATTACATGGTAAGAAAGATATTGATTGTGGGAATTTTTCATTTAATGTTCCAAATACTTTTAATAATTTTCTATTCCAATGAATTCTGCCGTAATCAGTTATCCAGAGAGGTTGAAATTGTACAACGAAGAGTGCATTTCGGAATGCGCCGCATAAGATCTTTGATTTTCATATCGATAGCGTCTGAAACTGTAAAATTTATTGAGGGGATGGATAAATTTCTTCCTAGTAGGAAAAGACAAGGTCGCTGCTCTGATTTCTGATTAAAAATGGTGTTCAAAATATCTCCAACAAATACATGTACCATTTTTCAAATCGCTACTACTCCGAGATCCATCTGAGGGGGTAAATTTCCATTCCCCATGGAGAGTGGAGAGTGGCTTGCAAGCCTGTTTTTCAGTTTCAAAATTTAATTCGTTTCATTTTTGACGAATTTACCAAATTTTACACCCGCGGTGTTACTATGTGCAAGGTTTGGCTGATTTTGTGTCCTTACTCCTAGCACTAATCCTTCTCTTTTTTAAATGTAGAAGGGTATGGGTAGTACAAACAAAATAAGGGCGGTACAATCCAGTACTAACGCAGTACAAATGAAATAGCCTATTTTTGACATTCAGATTGCAAATAATGCATAGTAGAGGGGTAGCATATCACTGGCCCCCCAGGCCAATCTAGACGGGTGGGGACGGTACAAACAAAATAAGGGCGATACAATCCGATACTAACGTAGTACAAACGAACATACCCATCCCGGACCCCCATATCGAAAAAGGGGGGGATGGCATGTCACCAGCCCCTCCAGGCAGATTTAAAAGCGTGGACGCAGTACAAACGAATGAAGGGTGATACAATCCAATACTAACGCAGTACAAACGAAATAGCCTATTTTCGACATTCAGAAGGCAAAAAGTGCAGAGTAGAGGGTAGCATGTCACTGGCCCCCCCAGGCCAATCTAGACGGGTGGGGACAGTACAAACAAAATAAGGGCGATACAATCCGATACTAACGCAGTACAAACGAACATACCCATCCCGGACCCCCAGATCGAAAAAGGGAAGATGGCATGTCACCAGCCCCTCTAGGCAGAGTTAAAAGGGTGGGGGCAGTACAAACGAATGAAGGGTGATACAATCCAGTACTAACGCAATACAAACGAATGAGATTTTTTTTGACCCTCAAATCGAAAAAAGGGGGATGGCATGTCACCAGCCCCTCCAGGCCGATTTAAAAGGGTAGGGGCAGTACAAACGAATGAAGGGTGATACAATCCAGTACTAACGCAATACAAACGAGTGAGCTTTTTTTTGACCCTCAAATCGAAAAAGGGGGGGCTGGTGACATGGACCTGTCTTAAAATGGTGGGAATTCTGTAAAACTACGAAGTTTTCAAAAATTACCTTTTTTGAGACATCGTATTATTTGAATTAAATTTTTCAGATTTTTTTTGAATGAAACATCGTTTAGTAAGGTGATTGAGAGGTAAGTTGTGCAAATTTGAGAGTTTTATAAGCAAAATTGTATTAGTTACACATTTTTAAATCATTTTTAAACAAAATTCATGTAAGGCTCACTTTCCGCCCACACCGTACTTATGTCCATACACTTTATTTCTTTTTATTACGACTATAAGATAGCTTATTTCATCTTCTTTCATGTCCAATTTGTAAAATTTCTTTTGATCTATTAGTTAAAGAATTACATTAAAAAAACTCAACCGTGCACTTCTTCCAACGCTAGTTTACAGTGCGGCAATGTGTGTGAGAAGGGTGACTTTAGCGTTATAAATAAAAAATTATGGAAGCTAGAGATTTAATTTTAGAAAAATCTTTATATAAGGTTATTTTTGTAAAATTTTCTGAATTTTTCAATGGCTAAGTCAGTTTTTTTCTAAAAATTATATTTTCGGAGTTATTTAAAAAAACATCTAACTTCGCTGTTCATTTGTTTAATAAAAAATGAAGCACCCACTTCTCGAGTAGAACTTTTTGATATGTTGTTTATTAAACATTTCTTAATGAAATTACAAAAAGTTTTATCTTGTTTGATTTTTTCCGAAGTGAAAATCTAAATGCACTCCCCTATTTAGCCAAAGAAAGCATTAATATATTACTACAAAAATTGTTGAAAATTTTGTCCATTAAAATCTAAACAGACACTAACTCTACTCTTCAATAAACAAAACAACATTTTGTAGCATTTATAGAGTTTTTGAATATTGTAAATTAGTATTAAATAAGTACTAAAACATTTTGTAAAGGACCATACAAAATTATTATATTGTAGTATATTTTTTAATTTCAATTAAATATCCAATTAAAATTGGGATATTAATTTTAACATTTATTCGACTACCAAAAACATCGAAAATATTAAATCATTACGCTGGTTGTGTATGGTTAAACCATTATTTCATAATTTTTAAATAATAACTCACAGCTTTTTGGTGTTATTTTTGGTGTTTTTCGCTTTATTTCCCAAAAATGCTTGTTCGAAATAACAACATAACCGAATTTTACATTGACACGCCAAACAAATGTTAAGTCATTCAGCTTGCAAGTGCTGGACGCACGTCTAGTTAGAAAGTCTCTTATGATTGATGATGTATATCAATTGATTTTTACCTGTTTTTTGTAGTATTTCATCGTATTAGCACATGTCCATCCAATATACATTCTGCTTATTCAAGTATAGTTGAAGGTACAAGGGATACACTAAAAGTTTAGCACAAATCGCAAAAGAAAAAGATATTTTAGGAAAAATTTTTAGGAAAAAAGATAGGAAAAAAGACAGAAGAGACTTTTGCAAGCTAAATAAACCTATCATGCGTTGACTCATTTATATCAGTTGCAAAGGAATCGCACGGTGCCAAGTTAGGACTGTATTTAGCATAGCTCACCAAATCTAACTAATTACTAACGACTTTTCCCAACTATACGCAAATATCGTGATATGTAAGACGTGGATCTTAATTAACAACAATGTTTTCTTGTAAAACAACAGTGAACAGTTGACCAGTCTGGTTGTTCATCTCGAAAATTAAGACGAAAATTTTGAAGACAAGAGATCTCCATCTTTCGACAAAATTGATTGATTTAAATTTTTTTTGCTGTTATACTACGGTTAGTAGCCAAAATATTATGCAGCCATTGTACTATAACAGCTATTATTAAAATGTAAATGTTAGTAGCCAAATAATTATATCACATTTACTTTTATTAAAAGGTAAAATTTTCGCTAGTTGGCTCTGTGACAAAGGATGTACTTAGTGTATTTTCCAAACCATTGTCTTAGATCTTTCACCGATGATGTGTTTTTTAAGGACCACGAGTAGATTGGATCTTTTCCTGAATAATTAGATGCAATAGTTCATATTTTTTAAGTTACCTATCTTATAATGTGACCGAAGTATATGTGTACATAATGATAGGGAAGCCCAAGCGGGGATTTTTGCAGTTACTCGAGCACCTCAGATTATCACATTAGGAAAAACCTTGTACCCTGTAAATGTACCTCTACCATATATATTAGCTCCTAATACCGGGGAGTTCGTTAAGGGGGGTCCGAAAAAAAAATCTATCCTTAGAAAAACTCGAAATCATCCGATTAAATAAGGTAATATAAGTTAAATATAAGTATAATACAAGTTAAATACATGCAAAACAGTGTATATTTAAAAAATCTGACGATTTGAGCGGGGCGTAAAAAATGAGTGAGTCACAAAGTTTCACAAAAAAAGCGATATTTCGCGAAATGAACGTCAGATCGAAAAACTAAAAAATACGTGTTTAATATATTTCAAAAATCTACCGAATCATACTGTAACCTAATGTAACCCTTACACAGGTTATTGGCTAGCTCAGCCTGTCGTAGGTTCTGCGCTGTGCAAGAAAGAATCACTCTTCCAAGAATCTAAAGGAGGTTAAGCAATAAAATTCGAAAAGTTCACATATTCATTTATTGACCTTATTAAATCTATTAAATACACATTATCGCCATTCAAAATATTGAATAAAGGAAAATTGAAATTTATTAACAATAAAAAGACTTGTTGTCAAGAAAATAGTTCATTCAGCAGCACTTTGCGAACATCTAACTGCAATAGGCTACTTATCTTATGCGATCGTCGAGGCGTCGAGGGATCTCCGTTGCTGTCTTCTGGTCTTGGAGGAACTTCGGCTCCACGTAGCCCTGTTGACTGACGGTGAAGGTGTTCGGCTGCAGGCCTTTACTGTAGTTTCATGGTCACCGGTGCAAAACGGCGGCTAGATGGTATTTGATTTGTATAGCCTGGTACATGGGCTCTTCCCAGCGACTAAATAAAAAGAAACAGTGCGTATTACTAGGTGTCAATAGCACATATGAGATCCACGTTTGGCAAGGAGACCCAGTTCGCGTATAAGTAGACCGTCCTACGAAAGTCAAACGGTCGCAACTAATACCACCGAACATAATCTCCTTGCCAACGAGGGCACACAAAGAAAAAATTGTAATTGAAACTTGAATAAAGCTAATAATGGCAGTAATTGTAAAAAATATAAAGATAATAATAAATAAAAAAAATCAAGCATTGCTAAGGATCGCTCACCAAAACATCAGCCGAAAAGCACAAGGTAAATTATAATCAAAAAAACATACTCACCCCAAATAAGTTGGGAAACACCTCTTGTTACAGATAATACTACATTGGTTTCACTTATTTCAAGTTTTATTCAAAAGAGAGCAAATTTCCGAAGGCACTCATTTTTAATTGGAGAAAAACTAGTACTGACGAATATTTGATGCTAGCTAATTACAATAAATAGTTCAGGTTTCAGAAAATTATTATTTGAAGTGCGTTAAGGGAATAGGACAGGAGCTAGAACAATTGAAGTGCGGACCTTACTTTTTGCATAGCGAATGGAAACTTAATTTGAATGGAAAGACTGCAGAATGAAATGTTAACTGAAACGAAAAGGTTTGGAACGAAAATTAATTCAAATGTCAAAGAAACAAAATAAAGAGAAAATCTATATATGAGAAGTAAAACACAAAGGAAGACAAAAGGATGAATTATAGAAAGGAGATGGAACGTTGTAACCTTACAATACCAAACACGACCTACACGGAGAGGGGTGGGAGGTAAATTTAAAATTTTAATTACTAACCCGGCGATATTTCGCGAAATGAACATCAGATCGAATGACTGAAAAATAAACGTATTCAATATTTTTGAAAAATCTATCGAACTACAGTAAACACGACCCCCACGGGGCGTGTTGGGAGGGGGTCAGAGGTGGGGGTCGTGTACTTAAAATTTTTAAATAGGAACCCCCATTTTTTATTGCCGATTTGAATTCCTGACCTAAAAATAAGTAACTTTTATTCGAGATATTTTTTCGAATTATGGATAGATGGCGCTATAATCGGAAAAAACGATTGTTGGAAATGGAAAATTAAATTAAAAAATGGAAAGTCCCCACTTTAGAGAACACTTAACTTAACTTTTTTTGGTTTTAGTACCCACTCTTCACAACCCAATAGGTTTCCATAACGCTCGAGTATATAAAAGAATAATTATTATCTTAATATTTTTCCAAATCTATTTCCCTGTGGCATCTTATTGCAATTTACTATTTTGTTGACAATAAACCACAATTTTGCTTTAAAATTAAATATATTTATTGCTTGGGTTTCCACTTCGGGAATGGTAATCAAAATACAAAACATTAATAAATTAAACAAATTTTGTTTTTAATGCTTGGTAATAAATTCTTCAATATTATAATTTTATCTGACTCATTCATACTGACAATTCAGACATATTTTATATAGTTTAAAGTTTATGACTTAACAACGATATTGCCAATATTTATGAGTTGCATTCCTGGGATTATTGGAAGGTAGTTCATTCGATTACATAAAATAAATTTTTACTTAGGAATATCCCTCAGAAAAATCATAGCACGTGATTTGTCTTTAAATAGACAACCACATGCAATGATAACAGCAACATTCTTCTGTTAGTGATGTCTGGTGTTAATCTTGAGAGTAAACTAAATGAAAAAACTAAATATAAGCTTGTTCAATTATTGAAGATATCTTTGGTCAGCTTAGCCTTGTAATCACTTAACTGACGTACGTAAAAATGTTAGTTACATTTGTTAACATCACACTGATCACTTTCTATCATTTGTGACCTATGATTTTAAAAAAGCGTTTGTTGTTAAAAATCCGTCCAAAATATGATCTATGTGCGGTCATACAAGTTTCAGCCATCTACGGGCAAGGTCATGTTATTATTATTTTCAACCATGAAGGAGTCTTGCTCATAGAGTTTACGGACCTAGAGTGCATATCAACGAAAACCCGTATAATGAATCTTTAATCAAGCAGTAGAACGAAAACGTACAGATAAGCTCTCACGTGGTGTTATTCTTCTGCACGACAATGCTCGATCTTATGTTGCCAAAGAAGTAAAAGGAAATTTACAACGAAAGAAATAAAGGATATTAGAGCAGATATTCCAGATTATTCTTCTTTAGCTCATTCTAATCCAAATCTTTCCATATCTGTCTGTCCTTGGCTGCGCCTTTCCAGTGAGTTTCTGCAACTTTTACAATATTGTCCTTCAGTTCCTAAGTTAAAATACAACCTAAATAAAAAGAAAATTATAGTACAATAACTAAAGCTTTAACTAAGAAAAAACATAATTTCATACATTTAGACCTCGTGACGAACGCGGCTTCAGAGTCGTATTAGAAAACATGCACTACTCAGCCAATCTGACAGAATTAAAAGAAGAAATCGAAAAGCTGGGGCATTCAGTAGTAAATATGTGGAACATTAAAAATTACAAAACTAAGCAACCTTTATCAATGTTCTTCATTGACTTAAATTCAGCAGAAAATAATAAAACAATTTACGACGTTGAACACTTGCTAAACTACAAAATTAAATTTAAACCACCATACACAAGGAGGGAAATCCAACAGTGCAGTAGATGTCAAAGATATGCGCATACAAGAAAATACTGTCAACATAGGGCCAGATGTGTAAAATGCACCGGAGATCGTGCTAATGAACACTGTACAAGAAAATAAAGATCTGACGATGTTCAGTGCATTCTTTGCGAAGGAAACCACCCGGCAAATTATAAAGGATGTACTATATATAAGGAACTGCAGAAAAAAACATATCCAACCCTACAGCAAAAAAAAAAACCTACAACCCCACTAACGAGTAATATTGGAAGAACCACCAATCCAGGCATTAGCTACTCACAAGCAGTAACAAACCAACTACCTCAAGCAAGCACATCTCAGAATACTTTACAAGCACCAAATTTAACACACCTTACTCCTGCTAACGACCTATCTGTACTAAAATCACTAAAATCGATGTTTAAAAGATTTGCGGAACAACTGTCCACACTGCTAAACCTCCTAACGATAGTGGTCAATAATGTAACAAAATAAATAAATTATTAAAAATTGCACTTTGGAACGCCAACGGGCTTGCCAAACATTGTCTTGAGGTAAAAACTTTAATCATTAATCACAAAATGGATATAATGTTAATATCAGAAACTCACTTCACAAGTAGAAGCTACTTTAAAATACCTAACTACACAATTTACAATACTAGACACGCAGATGGAACTGCTATTATAATCAAAAACAATATTAAACACTACGAGACTAATGACTTTAAAAAGACTAGTAAAGGGGTGTAAAATCAAAGTCGGCAATCTCCCATTTCCCTAATTTTGGGAAACCGCGAAAAACTGTAGAAACTAACAAAATTAAATTAACGCAATAAAACTGTTAAGAATCATATAAAATTTGGTTTGTGATCGGATGTCCAGAAGGAGGAGCTTAAGAAATTATTTATTTTCTTTTTTTTTAAATATTTTTGTTTGGAGATTGTCGCTTTTGTTTGCAACGCTACTAGATTGACTGATATGAAAAATGATCCATACGGATATTACCAGTTTTGAAACTAATTAAACATCATAGTTCCGGTTACTTAGAGAAGAAAAATATATTTTGATATGCAACAATAATGTAAAAGCAATTTAAATGCGTATCACGTAAACCAAAATATCCGGAAAATCAGGTATATCTTAGATTAACGAAACGAAAGATATGGCGTTCAGGCAAGAAACAGATGCGCAAAGCTTGCCAAATATTTTAAGTTGGGACAAATGGGTGGGAGGAGTGACAGTTATGTATTCAGGACAATTTTGGAATAATTAAATAACCATAATTCATATTGCCCATAAATGAATCTCTTAATTAAAGAGGCAGCATCATTTTTATACGCACTTTTGAATTGTCTGACTGTCGGGTTATTGTTGTTACCCCCTTCGATCTAATTAACCCAAAGAATAATTCGACATGATCTTGACTCTTGTATGTAGGCTTGTATGTAGGAATGTATGCTAATAATTTTTTTTGAACTTATTCTGGATATAAATGTCTTAAACTTTTAATGCAAAACAAAAAATCAATAATGCCCATTTTTCTCCTACTTTTACATGCAAGTTTCATATTTATAAATGAAAATGATTCCAAATAATCTGAGGTCTCCTCTAAAAATTTACAATAGAAATGTAATTCTTCTTCAATTACTTCTTCAAGTACTTCTTCATTAATAGGTTGCTTGTATCTCTTTTGGTAAATGCTTCTAGAATTAAATATATCAAATAATTTCTTAATAACTCGGATAAATTTAACAGTTGCTTCGCAGTTTTTAAATTGTTCTATTTGCAAAGTTTCATTTAAGAATTCAATAGCATCAGCTACAGAATCGCTGAGTAGTTGTGTTGCTAATCTTACTTTCATCTTTTGATTATTATATGATATGTGCTCTCTTCTTAATTTATTAGCTAAATGAACACTGCTGTTGTTGAATTTCATTAAGTTTTAGTATAATCCCATTTTATAACTTCATAGGTCTGGATCCCGCGTACGAAAAAAAGTTGATTAATAGCAAGTAGAAAATTTGTTAATAGCTTAAGGGTGTCTAGTCGGATAAACTTTGATATATGGGAACACTGGAACAGGGGCAGTTTTAATTGTGGAACCGGTTAAAAATTTGGAACGGTCAGACCACGAAAACGGCACATTTATTTTGTCCGACAGAATAGACTTAAATTCTCCGAACAGAGATTAAACTCTCATGCAAAAACCAGACTGCTATTTATTACGAAATGGGCGTTTTAATGAGTGGAACATGTAGAATATGTCAAATGACAGGAATTATGACAGGTGATAGATATCAGTCTGATTTTTGCATGAGAGTTTAATCTCTGTTCGGAGAGTTTAAGTCTATTCTGTCGGACAAAATTAACGTGCCGTTTTCGTGGTCTGACCGTTCCAAATTTTTAACCTGTTCCACAATTAAAACTGCCCCTGTTCCAGTGTTCTTATATATCAAAGTTTATCCGAGTAGACACCCTTAAGCTATTAACAAATTTTCCGCTTGCTATTAATCAACTTTTTTTTCATACGCTGGATCAAGTCCTATCACCGTTGTCGTCACGTAAAAATAATTTATAACCTAATGTATTGCGTAAAAGTTTAACCATATGAGAAGGATAAAAAAATACTGCAATTTCACGACCTGCTGCGGGAGCACGCCAAATAGAATTCTATTTTAGTGACGTCACGTTGCCTAGCAACCGTCGATTTTCCCATTATTAAATTCTATTTTGTGGCGTCAGCAAAATAGAATTCTATTTGGCGTGCTCTGGGCCCTGATGTAGGATCTAAAAAGGTAGATTTCAAATTTGTTATGTCGAAAATACAACGCCTGTTTCATGAGTTAGACTTAAGCACTGAAGTCGTAAATTACGGCGGAGCTTTAGTGTTTATAATTTGTTAAATTTATTTCACTATCAAATAAACCGTAGAAGTATCAAAATCATGACTTTAAGCGAAATTGAATATTGACCCCCTATTTTATTACAATTTATGATTTATAGTATGTATTGAAATAATCAGAAATGCAATTCGACGCTAATTTATTTAAAATGTATTTTGCTAGTATTAAAATGTATAAGTCCGGTTCTGAAGTACAGCGTCCAACACTTGCCCTCGATACAAATATAGCTAGGGAAAACTTAACCTTCAAAATCACACAATTTAACGAAGATTTAACTTAAAAAATTTAAACCAGAGAACAAGTTATTGCCGGCGAACAGTGATGGAGGGGATATACTCTGTCTGCTATTTTGATTGGCAGGACAAAGGAGTGGGGATTCAGGGGAAACGGACAGGCTGCGCACTTGTCGATGTTATATCTACCGGTTTCGTTAATCTAAGGGGTATATATTCACAGGTTTCGACAGAGTTCACGACATTCACAGTTGATCACGTGCGAGCGAAACGTGGTTCTTATCGGCCCGCAGCGGAGATTGCCGTGTTTGGTACGCACTTAGCTATGTATATTGCCGCTTTTGATCCTAACATGAATTTTTCACTGCGATTTGTATACAGTTTAGACCGCTTTTGGTTTTTACAAATAGTTTTATCTAACAGATAATAAAAAAACGAAACAAATGGCGTCCCTAACTCAAAACATGAAAAAGTGGAGATTGCCGCCTCTGATTTTACACCCCTCACTTGCAGTCTACTAACATAGTTATTGAAGCTTGGCCTGGCTCACTAACAATCTCTGCAGTCTATTGCCCACCAATACACAAGATAAAAAAGAACAATTTGAAGAATTTTTTAAAACATTGGGTAACAGATTCCTGGCTGGAGGAGATTACAACTCTAAACATACACATTGCGCATCAATATTAATCACCCCAAAAGGACGACAGCTTCTAGCGGCTATGAATAGTAACAACTACTCATATATTTCCAGTGGTGAACCTACTTATTGGCCAACCGACATGAACAAAATACCAGATCTACTTGACTTCTGCGTAACAAAAGAATTCCAAAAAATTGCAAAAAATTGAATCTTGCTTTGACCTTTCCTCGGATCACTCGCCTGTATTGATCACGATAATTACTGAACTTGTTGAGATACAGCTACCACCGAAACTGGACAACAAATATACGGATTGGGAAAGGTTCGGCGGGTGATTGAGGACAGCCTAAACCTAAACATACCTTTAAAAACAAACTATGAAATAGATGAAGCCATACAAAACTTTAACGTTATTTTACAGGAAGAAATCTGGCAAACAACATCCCTAAAAAACACGACGCTCATGAAACAAGGGCTACCAAGCATAATCAGACAAAAAATCATAGAAAAACGAAATTTAAGAAAAACATGGCAAAGAACGCATGCGCCTCAGGACAAAACCAGACTCAACCAGGCCATTGATTATAAACACACACATAGATACCTCACTCTAAGGTAAAAACGAATTCAGTGTTAAACTCCGCCTACTTACACCTCTTTACCCCTCAAGCCTAAGTACTACCTGACTGTATGGTGGCGACATTAATTGAAATCTTTGCCAAGATTGAAAAATAAATTTGAGTTACCTGCTCCAGCCATTGTCCAGTGCAATAGACGACAATATAAGGGTGGCATTCAGCATTTTCACAAATAATTTTAACGTGCTTGTAATCTATATTATGGAATTCCGATTTTACTTCAGAAAAAACGCTAAAAATTGATTAATGAAAACAGTAGAGGATTTTTAAAAATTATTTATTTATCAATACACTACAAAGGAATAACAAAATATAAAACACATAATGAAATTAGCAGTGATAAATTACATGTCATGTAAATTACTTTTTTGTAACTTTTCAAACAAATTAATTTCCAGAATTGATGCAAACTAAAATATTTCAAGCTAAGATACATAATTTATTTCCAGATTTAGTCCATTCACTCACGGTAAAATATTGCAAAAAACCTCCTAATTTTAAAGAATCGCTTGGATTGACATGGAATTTGGCTTACGCCTAGCTAAGATGTCAAAGAAAAACAAATGATGTACCGATGTGTGCTTTGGCCCTATGGTTCAGTATCACCCCTTCTCGGGAGTGAAAAAATATATGTTCAAGATAAGTTCAGAAGTGCCTAAAATCACTAATTCTAAGCAACTTTTGTTCTATAGAGTTTTTTCACTACGTCAATACTTATTTCGAGTTATTGAAAAATAAGTTCTTTTTCGTCAAATTCTATGTTGAATATTTCAACGTGAAATAATAAAAAAAATGAAGCACTTTTCGACGAAAACTCATTACAACTTTTTTTATAGTGTTTAAAAAAGGTTTATTTATATTATTTTTGTTAAGTTTCTAGCGTCAAAAGTAAGCAAGTTATGATCAAAATATATTTGGTTCCTATTTTTTTGTTAAAAAATCGTGAAAATCACCCCCTAATTATTAGCATCCTAAATGAAATTAATCGTTACAACTTCACAAGATCACAACTTGCTTTACTCGTGTATGTATTGTTTCATCGGTTCAAAGTGGAAATTTTTGAAGGAGCTCTAGTTGAAAGGGCTTGAACTAGTCAAAAATCACGAGTGTATGCAAATTTTGAACAGCCACATCTTAACCAATTTTTGCCTTACAGAAAAACAAAAAATCCAAAATATTCAGAAAAGCAAAACCTACATTTTTTTTACTCTTTGTGATTTTTGGTGTCACTAATAAATTTTAAGTTATTTTGAAAAAAACATTTTTTTCAAAATAAAAAAAAAATTGTTAAAAAATAAGCCCTTTGAACAAATGAAACTTACAGATCAGTATAAATAATACATAAGTAAAGTAACTTGGGAAGCGGTAACGATTAATTTGATTTAAAATGCTAAGTGGGGGCTGATTTTCCCGAGTTTTTTTGACCAACTTTATTTTGAGCGTAACTTACTTTTTATGCTAGAAACTTATTAAAAAACAAAAATGAATATTTTTTTGAACACTTTAAAAAAGTCGTACTGAGTTTTCCCCAAAAAGTGTAAACTTTTTTGGTTATTTCACGTTGAAATATTTGCTTTGAAATTTGACAGATATGAAACTATTTTCCATTAGTTACAACTTTGCTTCTACTGGGTCTAGAGAGTTCATACATACACCATTTTTTTCTCTTTTTAGAAGCTATATTTTTACTGGAAACCTTTTTTTCGGTAAAATACATATTTACTTTTTGAGTTATTTGCAAAAACCCACCTAAAAAGTGTTTCTTTTTGTTGAAAAATGAACATATTTACTCGCAAATACCTTGAAAAGTATTAACTGGCTTAGAATTACTTTTCTTCTTTCCTATATGTATTCCAAAATTTCGTGTCAACCCAAGCGGTTATTTAAAATTTCGAGTAAAAACCGTGATTCAATGGTATTATTGGTTTCTATTATAGTGTTCTACTGTAGTTTTATAAAATAGTTTTAGCTATAGTTTTATAATAGTTAAGATTATATTTAGAAAATTGTATCATGTTGTGACTGGCTGTATGGCATTTACCAATGCCAATTAAATAAATAAATAAAAATGTTATAAAACTAGACACTAATACTACTATAACTACAGCTAAATTAATCGCAATAGTTGAAGTATTCAAATATCTACATTATTAATTTACCGAAAATAAAACCTAATATATAGCTATAAATTTTTACAAAATAACTGCAAATATCTAGGAACCTGGGTAAATAAAAACGATGACCAATGTATCTATTAGACAAATCAGGACACGCATTGAAATTGCAAGACAAGAATTTATAAAAATGAAAAAAATGTTTGTTAATCGAGATCTTCCTCTGTAGCTGAGGATAAGAGCCTTAAGATGCTACGTGTTCTCGACTTTGTTACATGGAATGGAAAGCTAGACACTAAAAGTAGACAATATAAATAAGTTGGAAGCATTTGAGATGTAGTGCTATAGAGGGATTTTGAAAATACCTAGATCTAACGAGTTACAAATGCAAAAGTATTAAGAAGGTTACAATGTTACAAAAGGATTGCGAGGTGATAAAGAACATCAATACAAGAAAGCTGGATTTAGGCCAAATTACCAGAGGAGCGAAATATGAGATATTAGGCTCATAATGCAAGGTAAAATTAAGGGTAAAAGATCCATAGGTAGAAGAAGAATTTCCTGACTTAGAGACTTAAGAGAGTGGTATAGTTGCAGCTCAATAGATATTTTCAAAGCAGGCGCCAATAAGGTACGGATAGCTGTAGTGATGGCCAACCTTCGATATGAGAAGGAACTTCGACAAGAAGAAGAGGATATAAATGTTGTTCTGATAGTAACATTGTACTACAAAAAATTGACAATTTATCTAGAAAAGGCAATATAGAAGTCTGTGCAAAATAAGAAATTGTACTGAGGTGAACTAAAATCAATATGATTTACTGTTCGATCGCATACTTTTTACATTTAAAAATTATCTAAGGACTTTCTAGAATTAAGACATCGATGTTTAAAAAAAAAAGTAGTGGTGAGTACCAAATACAATAGATTATTATCTTTCTTTGAAAAAATACCACAAATTCCCAACGTTCAAAATGAATAATGTAAGTACATACATATCTTGATAAAGTGACAGGGAATTTCCAACATATAAATAGTTGAAGGCCATTTGCCTAGAAACAATAGGTAAAAGCTGGATTAAACAGACAGGATTAGAAAGTTTAAAACATCACTAATGAGATCATATTTAAAAACAAAGTAAATAAGTATATTTGAATGTTAATTCTTTTCAAACTAAGATCACAGTATAAAGAGGGAACCTCTATATACTGTGATAAGATTGTAAAATTAAAATATTGGGAAAAAAAGATATATATTTATTATTTCTTTTTCTGAAGAAGTACTTTCATTGTTGACAATATTGAAACATTTTATTATTATTAAAAGTCGAGAACAATTAAAAACCACGTTAATATATATATGAAAGTGCTTTAAAAATGAAGGTATATGACTCTTGAGAAGAATTAATATTTTTTAACAAACTTGGTATACGACTCATAATATCTGACATCTGATTCTTTTATTTTTAGTTTTGAGACATGCAAGTTTTTATCAATAATACATTTTTCCCTAAACTTAATAAAAAAGTTTTCTATATGATTCCAAGGTTTTAAGACATACTGATATTGTTTTCCTGATATTATAAAATACTTGTTATTATCTACTGTATATAGAGACTAAAGCTAATAGTGTAGTTTAACATACAGTTAAGTCCACGGTTATTTACCCGTGCGTCATTCATACCCGGCGAGATAAAACATATACTTTTTATCTAGCATCATTCTCTTCCACGCATGAAACTAAAGACAAACCAGCTACCGCCTGTTATTAAGTAAAAACACATGTTATTTTTATGAACGCACTAAACTCAGTACATTGAAAAGATCTAGGTAGAAAAAAAGACGTTTTCATATTTTAAATACAATTTGTGACGTTTCTGGTTTGTTTACTTTTGTGGCTGTCAGTCTGTTGAATTTTTTGCTGTTTACTTGTCGAATTTTTGCATTTTGATGTTTGTTTACCTTTACTTTTATCGAAAATAAGTAATTTTCTGTGAATCTTTTCCCTTTTAGTTTTCTGTTTGCTTTCATTAACGTTATACCACTGACAAGTTTTAAAAAGTTTGATTTTTACCAAAAATTTTATAATTTTCCTTTTATGGTCTTCGCAGCTTTTAAGCCAATTAGTAGTTAATAAAATATGGTTAGTCACATAGGTTTCAATTTTTTCGAAAACTGCATTATCTACTTTAAATAAATTAAAAGCCTCGTGAAACTTTTCTAACAATATTGTAGTAATAGTAACAAACAAATCTGATGGTCTCTGAAGAAACTTTATTTCTTCATTTGCGCCATAATCTCTGAAAAGTAACATTAATTCGTGTTTCTGTAATAGAATTTTGTTGTCTTTTAGCAAGTCTTCCTGGCATTTACTACAATTCAAATTCTTTATAATCTTATAGTAAATATAACCAGTGACATATGTAACAGCCACGTTTCTAAATTTGTTATGCTACATTTGCTGGAATGTGCCGTGCTTAAAATTTGGTTGTCATTATTTTCCTTTTGCATGTCTAAAGATTGTTCTACATGAACTGTTTGGGTTTCAATGGACTCGTCAGATATTTCGACGCTGGTTACTTCGTGGGTTAAATCTAAATTATCAGTTTGTGCTATTTCACAATTTCCATTGTCTAAAGCAATTTTTAGTTTAATATTTGTGTTATGCTTAATGGCAATTCTTAACTGACTAACACTAGGTGTTGGATTGTAACCACCCCGATTGCGCACAATAGAGAAAAAATTTTCTAGAGGATCTTGGTTCAGAAAAGATGTTAAAAGATATGACACATTATATTTTTGAAGTTCCTCCCACAAACATAAAACTGACAAAATTGTCCACTGAAAGCCGTGTAGACAGTGAATATTATTTCTCTCTTTCTGATTTTCAAAAACTTTAATTTTTTTAAAATATTCTAAACCTGCTTTTAAGTTTTCAGTTGACTTGCTTAAAGTTGACATTGGCTTTCTGTTTGGGTTACTATCACTACAATATTTGCTGTTAAGACCATCAAAAATATTATTTATAATTTTTAAAAATTCGGCAGTATGAGGAGCCGTTTTGGTGTGTAACTGGCCTACAGATTTTGCTGTTGATATTGCTGAGGCAACTGAGTTGGAAAAAATTTGGGCTGCTAATTTTACACGCATTTTTTGGAAATTATTAGGGTTTATGTGAACGTCTGTTATTTTCACCATGCATCGTGCTCTCACATTGGTTCTATCGATGTTGTATGTGTATTCAATATCTTGCCACGATATCTGGTTAGAATCGGCAAAAAACGTCAACTTTTTGTTAAGAAAATTATTTCTTAGACTTTTTAATAAGTGGGGTGTATCAAAAACAGTGAAAATCCTCTGATTTCCTATTTCTATTGCAGGCTGATCCTTACATGCGCCTAACAGCTTAAATAAAGCTCTATTATTAGATGCTTGATCACACACTAACACTTTTGGTATATACCCAATATTTTGTAATTTTGAAACAACTTCAACTACAATGTTTTTTAAGTTGTCGCTATGTATTGGACCACCTGTAACAAAATAGCAAATCGGAATCTTCCAGTTAGGTAGCAAGCCGCGCATCATGAAAACCAGACCTGTGTTGGCAAGTTTGTTTGTTCTTCCTAAAGCACCTAAATCTTGAAACCCTTCTATAATGTCATCTAATTTATTGTACTCCAATTTTTTTTTCAAAGAAATTTCATCAAACATTTACACACAAATTTTTTCCAACTCATCCATTGTCTCTGCTTTTTTCTTCAACTTGTCAATTAAGGAAGTGTTTAAACCAGTTCTTAATTTTATGACACGCAAACAAGTTTGAATTGTTTTTACTGAAGGTAATATAAAGTTAAGAGATCTAATTAAAAATTTGTAACAACTAGGAGACTTATAATAAATGGCCAGAGCTAAATCCTTTTCATTGTGACTCCATTGTGAACGAGTTTTGTGTGAAAACTGCATATTAACAAATGTGTGCACGTATTTGCTTTTATTTTCTAACAGTACCTGTAACATGAATTTGGTTGCCGATTTTTTGTTTTTTGTTGTTCTTCTACAACGCCGACTGTTCTTCTGACGGCACTTCTTCTTTAAAGCACTTACTTGATACTCCAATTTTTTTACCTTCTCCGTCAATTCAGTTTCAAGTTTTGTGGGCAAATTAATTTCAAAACTGGAAATATCACTGAGACTACTACTTGATCTCTTAGGCGATGGAGTTGACCTAACCATACAATCGTCACTTGTAGATTTTTACGTTTCGTACCGCAATAAACGTATGTAGAGCATACTGGTGGGATATCACCTAAAATAGGTGTAATCATTGAAATGTATGTGTAATTTTAATTAAAGCAAAACAAGCATCATCATTATTTCTGGAGTGATAGTAACAACGCATTCATATTTAAAAAAAAATCTCTTTTGATTTAATTGTATAAAAATATTTAAATCATTCAATATCCACTGATTTTATATAAAATATATTTTAATAGTAGTATTCTCATTGACAAAGCGCATTAGGCAAACATAAAAATATTTATAAAATTGAGTACTCACCTAAATCAGTTGTTAACTGTGTAAATTTTAGAGGAACAGCATTTTTCCTTAATAACTTTCTTTGGCCACTTTGGTAAATATATTCCACTGCAAAATGATGCTGGCAAATTACCCTCTGTTTAAGGTCAGTGATATCCATCAATAAAATATCAATGTTCCCGCAGTTTTTTTGCCAAATTTTTGTACGCTCTACGTCTTTCAGTGGAAATTTAAAGAAAGATATATTATTATTTGTTCCATCGTTTCTTTCAAAACATCCCGCGTAAACACACTTATGAGTTACAGAGGCCATTTTGTCTAAAATATGAGTCCTTTTTTTTTATAAAATTCCGCTCTAATTTGTCACAACACCTGCCTGTCACAGATAATACACCTATAGGGTAAGTTCGGCCCTGACACTACTCCTACCTCCTCGCAAGTCAGAGAGAGAATGAGAAATCTCGATACGGTTTTCGAGTAGCGCCATCTAGTTTTTGATACGTCTTTCGGTTACCAAGAGGTGAGCTATCTATGGTGTTTTTAATCAATGACCAGGCTACACTTCAACTCAAAACTCTCCTAAATAACTACAAAAACGATGGGATTAAAGAATATCTTAGCAATCTATCAGCAACAGAAAGTACAGACTATTCTCTATGGAGGGCCATGAAAAAGTTTAAACGACCTCAATCAACCAACCCTCCTATTCGCGCAGAAAACGGCGAATGGGCCAAAAGCAATAAAGAAAAATCAGAAGTGTTTGAAAAATATCTCACAGATGTCTTTCAACCTTTCCCTGCTGAGAATAATCAAAACTTTGAAGCATCCATCCAACAATTTTTAGAATTCCCATACCAGTTAGAACTTCCACTAGAAAAGTTTAAGGTAAATGAAGTGATCAAAATAATACAAAATCTTAAATCGAAAAAGTCCCCAGGCTTCGATCTTATAACCAGTAAAATTATTAAACAACTACCCAGGAAAGAAATTGTGTACCTCACTCAATTATTCAATGCAGTATTAAGAACCGCATATTTCCCTCTCCTCTGGAAAGTCGCAAAAATTATACTAATTCTCAAACCAGGTAAGCCTCTGGAAGATGTCAAATCATATCGATCCATAAGCTTACTGCCGATAGTGTCAAAGATCCTAGAAAAACTGATACTCTCAAGAATTCAACCACTCCTCTCAGATCGAGAACTAATCCCTGCACACCAGTTTGAATTCAGATCCCAACACGCAACCATAAGACAGGTTCATCGGATATGCAGAACTGTTAATCGAGCATTGGAAGACAAAATGTACTGCACTGCCGCCTTTCTAGACATCTCGCAAGCATTCGATAAAGTATGGCACACAGGCCTTCTATACAAATTAAAAAAAAAATGCTTCCTCTCACTCACTTCCTAATTTTAAAATCCTACCTCCATAACCGTTACTTTTTTGGAGAACATAGAGATGAGCGCACGTCTCTATTTCCAGTTGGATCCGGAGTTCCACAGGGCAGTGTTCTGGGGCCACTGTTATACCTATTGTACACAGCGGACTTACCAACAAACTTTCAAACCACAACAGCTACATAAGCAGATGACACAGCAGTAATGTCAGTACATCAGGACCCACGGATACCTTCTCAACTTTTGCAAACCAGCCTCAACAAAATGCAAACTTGGCTAAAACGGTGGCGTTTTCAAAACAAATGAAACAAAGTCGGTTCATATTACTTTCACAAACCGTAAAGGTCACTGCCCGCCTGTATATATCAACAACCACCAACTAAAACAGCAAGCAACAGTCAAATACCTTGGAATGCACCTTCACTTAAAATTAAACTCTAGAACACACGTTTTTATGAAGCGTAAACAACTTGGTCTCAAATTACACAATCTTTACTGGCTGATTGGTCACAAATCATCACTTTCAATGAAAAATAAAGTAGTTGTCTACAAAGCAATTTTGAAGCCAATATATAGTTGCGGGATCCAACTTTGGGGTACTGCATCAAACTCCAATATCGAAATCTTGGAGAGGTTCCAGTCGAAGGTTTTTCGAATAATCACAAATGCCCCATGGTATGTTGCAAATAATATTATTAGACGCGACCTAGAAATTGCAACAGTAAAAGAAGAAATTACTAACTTCGCACAGAAATACGAAGACAGACTGACACAACATCCAAATGTACTAGCCAGAAACCTGATGAGACAACCAGTAAGACGAAGACTTAGACGAAATACAGCTAGTGATTTACATCGCGATTTTATTTATATGTGCCGTAACTCCCAGAGACAAACAATTTTATATCTATGTAAAATATTTGTAAAGAAAATGATTAATGAATCATTTTCTCCAAGTCACCTACACTAGTGGTCACAACATTTACTCATTGTAATTTGTTTTACAGATTGTAAATAAATTGGGAGGTTAAATAAAAAAAAAACTTAGGAATATCCGTCAGAAAAATCATAGCAAGTGATTTGTCTTTAAATAGACAACCACATGCAATGATAACAGTAACATTCTCCTGTTAGTGATGTTTGGTGTTAATCTTGAGAATAAACTAAATGAAAAAACTAAATATAAGCTTGTTCAATTATTGAAAATATCTTTGGTCAGCTTAGCCTTGTAATCACTTAACTGACGACGTACGTAAAAATGTTAGATACATTTGTTAACATCACACTGATCACTTAAAATCATTTGTGACTTATGATTTTAAAAAAGCGTTGGTTGTTAAAAATCCGTCCAAAATATGATCTATGTGCGGTCATACAAGTTTCAGCCATCTACGGGCAAGGTCATGTTATTATTATTTTCAACCATGAAGGAGTCGTGCTCATAGAGTTTACGGACCTAGAGTGCATATCAACGAAAACCCGTATAATGAATCTTTAATCAAACAGTAGAACGAAAACGTACAGATAAGCTATCACAATGTTATTCTACTGCGCGACAATGCTCGATCTTATGTTGCCCAAGAAGTAAAAGGAAATTTACAACGAAAAAATAAAAGGACACTTTTTAGAGCATATATTCTATCTTATTCTTCTTTAGCTCATTCTAATCCAAATCTTTCCATATCCGTCTGTCCTTGGTTGCGCCTTTCCAGTGAGTTTCTGCAACTTTTACAATATTGTCCTTCCATCGCATCTGAGGTCTTCCTCTTCCTCTTCTTCCTGTCCACGGCCACCAGTTTTGTATTTCAGCATTCCATCTTTTACCTTCGCCTTCGTGTCTGGCATTGTGGCCCGCAAATCTCCAATTTAACCGTATTATTTATATTCTGTTACAATTTTTACTTTTGTTTGTCTCTTATCCATTTGTTTTATTTTCTATCTTGCAGTTTTATTCCCAATATAGATCTTTCCAATTTTCTTTGAGCTATTTGTATTTTACTTATGTTGGCATTTGATGGATATTCATAATTTACATCAGCGCGTCGTCAAGACGGAAAACGCGTTCCAAGATTGCAGCTTTAATTTTGAATATTTTATCGGGTTCTTTGGCACACATATACGTAATAGAGTAAAGAATGGCGGTACAGAGTCCAATTTAAGAAACATGTTAGTATGTGAAAATTACTTTATAAATAAATAAATCATTACAAAACCGAGTCTGTACCGCCATTAAGAAGAACAAAATGCACTTTCTTCAAATAAACTTTTTATCCCATGCCTAGCTCTTCTGTCACATTGGAAATTGGAAGTACTAATATCATCGATTATCTACAAGATATCGAACTTTTAACTAACTGATTTGGCAACATAAAGAAATAGTCACCGTCATCACAATGTATATTTGTCACAATATTGTGCCACTGTTGCCAAAAGTTCGCAGAGCTTTCGAAAAACGGTCGGCTACTATCTCTCGAATTAATATTGATGAAGCCCTGATGTAGCCTCTTAAAGATAATTTCATGTAATCGAATGAACTATCATTTTAAAGTCTTCTATTTTAAAATGTATAAAATATGTCTGAATTGTCCATACGAATGAGTCACCTAAAATTAAATTATTAGGAGAAGTTATTACCAAGTAACAAAAACTTATTTAATTTATTAATGTTTTGTATTTTGATAACGACATACGAAGTGGAAATCGAAACATCACATAAACTCAATTTTAAAATAAAGTTGCTTGTTTCCACCAAAAATACTAACTAATTTTCTTTTCAGTAAAAAGCATAATATTTAGTTCTTATTATTAAGAATATATTTAACTATTATCATGCGCGTAATAATAAGATTATAATGTGATGCTCGAAAAATGTCCATAAGTGAAAAGTAGGTGCAAAAATTCAACATCGAATTTCATGTAAAACAAACCGTTACATACAAAATTTATGTTATATAGCAAACATGATGTATTTCAGAAAACTGACATATTACACATCTGCGAAACAATACACATTTAGAAAGTGGAATAATTTATACACCTTTCCTTGTTTCATATGTCAATTAGCCTAATAACATAAGAAAAAGTCAAAATGTAAATTCGTACAGGTTAAAACAAATTTTATATCAAAATTTTAGGTGGGTACAAAATATATTTTCAAGAAAGTATCCAAATCATACAAGAGGATCATTTTTTAAATAATTAAAAAGGGGTCATTTTTGCAAAAAAAAATACTTTTTTAACTGCTGAGGTAATTCACTTATTAATGAAAGCCTATGGGATTTTTTGCTGCAAAGTTGAAGGGCAAATCTTTCACATAAGAATTACCAAATTAAATTTGACCGCCTATTTATTTAAATAATTGTATATAAAACTTTATAAACAAATTTGCAAAAAATTATTTTTAGCGTTTTAAATAAGTACTGTAAAATATCTAATTTTACAGACTAACTTGTGCTATGTTACTAGTATTAAGCAAAAAAAATTGGTGAAAAAATATTTAATATTTTTTGAGATATTGAATTAATTGTTTAAATGTTACTATATTTTCAATTGCAAAAACGCGGTTGTTGCCAAAGAAATATTCACCTGCTTAAGGTCTCATTATTTTTATTTTTATGTATATTTTAGATAAATGTTTTGATAAATTCAAATTTCATTTAAACTCCTAAAATGGCATTTGAAAATTATTTAAATTTGTTTATGATTTGTTTTTTTAATAACGTCGCGAAGATTAAGTAATTTGAAATGCCGTTACGATAACTGGGTTCCTTGGAATTTTTTACTAATTAACAAAATTTTTTTGTCGTTTTTTATTCTTCTTTTTTTTTCTTTTAGTTATATTGCTACGGGCCCTTTAAGGATTAAATTTTATTAAGAATGTCGAATCTCTGAGATGTAGATTCTAGACGTAAAAATATTAAGATTTAACTAAAATCCATTGAATAAAATGTTGCTACTTACTGAGTTACAGGGTGTTTTATTTAAAAATTTAAAAATTATTGCTACCAAGTACTTTAAAACTATTTGACGTATCCTTATCATACTTGGCAGAAAGTGTGTTTATTTTACACCCTACTAAATTGTGATTAATAAACGTTTCTAGCTAGTGCCAGAGGCGTACGACAGGGGATAGTGAATGATTGACCCTTCCCAAATTCTACGCCACTGAGTGAATTACTATTTTAGCAAAATTTTTCGATTTTCCAATACTTTGTATGTAAATAACCTTATTGGTATCGATAAAGTCATTAGTTTGAGAGATATTGGAAGTTTAAAATGAATGGATGAATGAATCAAAATAACTATGCCGTTTCATTTTTAACGTCCAATATCTCGAAAACTAATGACTTAATCGTTACCAGTAAAGAGTATATTATTTACATAGAATGTATTGGACAATCGAAAAATTTCGCTAAAATAGTAATTCCCTCAGTGGCGTAGAATTTGGAATTTGGGAAGAGTAAACCATTAACTATCCCTGCCGTACACCTCTGGTATGTAGTAGCTAGAATCTTTTATTTATCACAATTTAGTAGACTGTATAGTACCCACACTTTCTGTCAAGTATGATAAGAATACGTCTATTAGTTTGAAAGTACTTGGTAAAAATAATTTTTAAATAAAACACCCTGTAACTCAGTAAATAGCCACATTTTATTTAAGTGATTTTAGACCAATCTTAATATTTTTAGGTCTAGAATCTACAACATAGAGATTCGACCGACATTCTTAATAAAACTTAACCCTAAAAGGGCCCGTAGTAATATTATTCCAAAAAAAAAGAAGAGAAAAAAAGACAAAAAAATTTGTTAATTAGTGAAAAATTCCCAGAAACTCAATTATCGAAACGGCATTTCAAAATACTCAATCCTCGCGACGTTACTAAAAAAAAATTTAAACAAATTTGAATAATTATCAAATGTCATTTTAGGGGGAAGTTTAATTGAAATTTGAATGTATCAATACATTTGTCAAAAATATACATAAAAATAAAAATAATATGATTTAGTACAGGTGAATATTTGTTTAGGAACAACCGCGTTTCTGCAATTGAAAACAAAGTAACATTTAATAAACAAATTCAGTATCTCAAAAAATATTAAATATTTTTGGACCAATTTTTTTTTATTAATACTGATAATATAGTGAAACTTCTCCTGTAAAATACGATATTTTATAGTGCTTATTTAAAACGCTAAAAATAATTTTTTGCAAATTTGTTTTTAAAGTTTTATGTATAATTATTTAAATAAATAGGAGGTCAAATATAATTCAGTAAGTCTTATGTGACACATTTACCCTTTAGCTTTGCAGAAAATAATCCTATATACCTTTATTAGTGATTGAATGATCTCAGCAGTTAAAAAAGTAATGTTTTTGCAAAAATGACCCCTTTTTAATTATTTAAACAATGATCCCCTTTTATGTTTTGGATACTTTTTTGAAAATATCTTTTGTACCCACCTAAACTTTGATATAAAATTTGTTTCAACCTGTACGAATTTACATTTTGATTTACATTTAGTGTAACTTTATTTTACTAGACTAAATTACCTACACTGAAAGTTACCCTATATCGGAGTTTATTTTAAATTTTACCGCCAAGGCACAAGATACTTAGAAAGCACGAAGCACTTTATTTTTATATCACTAATCCTTGCAAAAAAAATATTGTGGCAAATTTTTAGGTATAGTTTTTTTTTTACTCCATCTTTTTCCATGCAAAATTATTCACGAATTAATTTTTATACTTGATATCATTTTTACTCAAAAAACTAGTATCGCAGAATTAAGCCACTTGTCCATAGAAACATAGTAATACAGTGGGATAACGAAAAAAATCGGCGTACAAACAAACCTAGATGAAGAACTGGTAGAGGCGAGAAGAATAGGCAGGCAAGGTGACCCCCAAAATGTATCCAGACCTATCATATTAGAAATGAAAAAGAAAGCTAAGAGAATGGAAATTCTGAAGGCTGCTAAAAACCTAAGAGGAACTAAAATATATATTAATGAGGATTATAATACTGCCGTGCTAGGCCCAAAGGCGGTAAGTAATATTTCACAAAATGGTGGCAAAATCCAAAAATTTTGGCCCGTAAGGGATTTATGGACTAGCTAATAGTTTTTATGCATGGATATATGCCCCAGTTTATTAACCCTTAAACGCCCAAGGGTGGGTAAAAAATGTCCACCTAATGCATATTCCCTTGTAACATATTTATTACGTGTTTAAATTTTTTTTTTCAAAATTATTTATTGTTAAAAAGACAGCCCATTATCGAATGTTAATTTGGTTCTACCAATATTTTTGAAAATAAAAGCAGCATCTTGAGTTAAATATGGATGGGCATAAAAAGTACACCCTTGGTAAAACTTGTTACTAAAGGTTTCTATATAATTTCTCGTTGGTAGGAAGATATTCGATATAATTATCGAATCATAATTACATAATCTACATAATTATCCGCCAATGAGGGGGCTGAAAGAAAGAATATGGAGAAAATCGACAAATCTGAATTACTGGTATGTTAATTTTGATGTACATTGTAATTTTGTTGTAAGGTTTGTAAATGGTTTATATTAATATTTTAGATGATGCTGTGTTTATTAAGCATAAGATTCTTAAGTTAAAT
Organism: Diabrotica virgifera virgifera; assembly: GCF_917563875.1. Taxonomy (NCBI): domain Eukaryota; kingdom Metazoa; phylum Arthropoda; class Insecta; order Coleoptera; family Chrysomelidae; genus Diabrotica; species Diabrotica virgifera. The sequence goes on from NC_065450.1 coordinate 8,646,549, forward strand.
CCATTTTCAACAACTCTCAATAAATGTATTAGCTATTTTCGAGGTGGACATTTTTTACCCACCCTTGGGCGTACATGGAACCTAAAAAAGGATGGGCGTTTAAGGGTTAAGGGAACCATTAATTATATTTTAAAACAAAGTTTTATATAAAAAGAGGTAGATACCGCTAAAACGTTTTATCAAAACTTACTATAAAACTAAGCCTATTAGCGGTATGTGGTTTACAGTTGTGATTGATATGAAATAAAAAGCTTTTCTGTGTATTACAGTTTATTAAATTGAAAGAATTAAAGTACTATTAAATGTTATTATTTTGTTGAGCTACAATATGACAACAACAAATTGACAATATTTAGTTGTAATTATATCTGTTTCTCTCAAGAGTCAATAAATACATATTGGTTCATTAATATTAATGTTCTATTTGTGATTCAATATAGACAATTTAATAGACCACCAAACAACATAATTTTTGTCTGGTACATATACAAAACCTATTTAGTGTTACAATACAATGGTATTACCTCATAATTAACATTTTTTAAAAAATCTTTTATAGTGCGTCTAATAATTTGGGCAGAACTGTACTTATACTAAACAGAATTCGTTCAGATTGTTATAGATGTTTAAACATCTGCTGAAGCGTTTTAAAGAATTCTTCAACTGTGAGTGTGATTGTAAACCATACTTTTGACTTTCTCAGCTATTTTTATTTTATTTCTTAGTGACAAAGGTTTGCTATTTTACGATAGGCCTGAGTTATTATAGAGCTTCAAGATTTTTATGATCGCCGACACCTGCCCTAATATTATTATGTCTTAAGCCGTCCTCTTGTACCTTACGGTGTCGAGGTAAGTGGAGAAATGAGACGTCTCCATGCCTTTCGGTCGGTAGCTAGTCTTTCTGCTTCTCTCCACCCAATATTTCTTTTTCCGCAAGCCTTTCCAATATTTCCATTCCACGTTCTTGCTGGCCTGCCTCTTCTTCGTTTGTTGTCAGATGCCGCTTTCCATACCCTCTTTACAGTTCTACCTTCACTCATTCTCACCATATGTCCGAACCACGATAACTGTTTCGTTTCAAGTCTGTCTAAGGTCCTTCCAACACCGCACCTTTCACGTATGTCTTCATTTCTTATACGATCACGACTGGTCACCCCGGATACCGCACGTAAATATCGCATTTCGCATGCGTGGATTTTACTACGGATGTTGTCGTTCACTGTCCACGTTTCACTACCGTAGAGTAGCACCGGCTCGTATACGGTTTGAAATACTTTCATTTTTGTTTTCAGGCTTACTTCTTCCTAATAAAACTTTTATTTAGTGCATAGTATAATTTTGTTGCACTCATTACCCTGCTGTTTATTTCTGGTTCTATATTTCCTTGCCCATTCATTGTTGATCCTAGATACTTGAAGTCCTCAACTTGTGTAATGGTCTCATTATTCAACTTAACATTTATATTTTCTTGTGTTTTCGATATTACTAAAGCTTCTGTTTTTCAATATTTATTCTCATCCCAAATTTCTTAAAGGCTTCATTCCAAAAATTCACATTTACTTGCAAGTCTTTTTCTGATTTTGCCACAATAACCAGGTCATCGGCATATATCAACTCTGACACGCAAACTTGTTGAAGTTTATACACCCCAACCCTAGTTCTTTTTACCTTACCCCTGCATTCTTTTGCAATTTCGTCCATTAGAGTGATAAATAACAAAGGACTCAGAACACCACCTTGTCTTACACCTGTCCTTGTGTAGAATTCAAGAGATGAGCAATTGTTCGTTCTTACATTATTACGTGTACATTTATATATACTCTTTATTGCTTGGATTAACTTCGGTTTCACATTTCTACGGTTTAATATTTCCCAGATCTTGTTACGTGGCGCCCGATCAATTCCTTTTTTAAGTCCACAAAACAGAGATACAACTTACTGTTATGCTCTAGGGCTTTTTCTGATAACTGTCTCACCGTGAATATGAGATCGGTTGTACCTCGCCCTGGCCTAAAGCCGCATTGGCTGTCATCCAGTGTGGCCTCGATCTTTTCTCGCAGCTTTTTCTCTAGTATTATTTCGTAGATTTTACTAGCAACTACCAACAATGATATTCCTCTATAGTTAGAACACTTATGTTTATCGCCTTTTTTGTGTAATGGTAGAATAGTTGCAAGCGTCCAATCTCTAGGTATGCATCCGGTACGCCAACAGCTCCTTATGATCTTCCATAGTAATTGTAATCCTTCTCCTTCCATATATTTAATTAGCTCAGCCTTAATATTATCGTGTCCTGCAGCCTTGCCATTTTTTAATTTTAAAATTGCTTCCCTGTATTCTTCGTATGTTATGTCATCATCATATTGTTGTTCATTTAAATTGTACTCCTCCCTGTCATTCTCTATTTCGTTGTTGTCTCCCATTAATAACTCCATAAAATGTTCTCGCCATCTTTCGGTAATCTCTTCATTTTTTAATAATATGTTACCATCTTTGTCCTCTAAACCTGTTAATCAGTTTGATTTCTTTTTTCTTAGATTTTTTAAAGTCCTATAAAGCAACTTCGCATTCCCCTTACTATCACTTTCCATTTTATTTCCAAATTCTTCCCATTGTCGATTCTTAGCTTCTTTAATTTTATTTTTAACCAGTATTCTCTGTTCCTTATATTCTTGATAATTACTTTCACTTTTATTGCTTATATACTTTTTCCACAATTTTTTTTTCTTCGAAACTTCCAATTTTATGTCATTATTCCACCAAGCTGTACCTTTCAGATATCTTCCTTTCGTTACCCCACATACTTTACTCCCAGTTGCGTACACCAGCTCCTTAAAAATGTTCCATAATATTTCTATATCCTCCTCATTTTTCCAATTTGTTTTTCGTATTTCTTCATTTAATTTACGACAGTATTCTTTCCTAATATTTTCAGACTGAAGTTTGTATACTTTAATACTTGGTTGTTCGTAGCGATTTTCTTCATTTTTAATATTAAATGCCTGTTCTCTCCTTGTCTTTACTTTAGTTTCAACGAGAAAATGATCCGAGCGGATCTCATAGCCTCTTTTAACACGCACGTCCGCTATTTCATTGTTGTATCTGTTCTGTACTAATACTAGGTCAATAACGGATTTTTCGTTCCGCGAATCCATCACTCATGTGTATTTATGAATAATATTTATTTATGAATAATATTTAGTATTTATGTATAATACTCATATTTCTTTCAAAGTGCCCAACAATCTGGGACAGTGTCTTACCAATTCCAAAAACCCTATCAACTACATGGATCGTAGTGGTGTGTATAGATTACAATGTTCTGATTGTGACGCTACATATATAGGTATGACCTGTAGATCCTTATCTTCACGCTCCTTAGAGCACACCAAAAGAGAAAACACTTCTACTTTCTCTCAACACCTTGTAAAAAACAAACATACCCTTAATATCCCAGAAGATGTCTCGTTATTACATAATATTTCACAAAAAAACTTCCTAAAATTGGACCTGTATGAAGACTTAGAAATAGTTAAAGAGAAGCAGAGAAGTCCTAATTGTGTCAATCGCCATGTGTCATTTAACCGAGATTTTCAACCCCTACACCGTCAACTTTTTTCATAAACCACATCAGATACAATTTCCTCTTCTCTGCTACACCATTCATGACTACCACATACATCTATTTCATTCCCAATTGTCGATAAGCAACATCTTACTTTAACTCTTTAATATTCATTTGTACCTCATCCTCTTACATCCTCATTATTTCACACCAGCTTTAATTTTCCAAAACTTAGCTCCTACATCACATATACAACCACATCCATCAGAATTGAGTCTCATTCCAGCCACCTGTCTTCTTAGCCTCATCTCATAGCTTATAGATTAGATAACTCTTATTTCATAACAACACACTACACATCTTCCATGGTCCAATATCACAACATACTCTGTCAGACTTCTCATACTGTCCTACTCCCCCCCCCCCCCATATTTTACAACCATTTAATTTTTAACCAATTTGATGTCAGGTCTCTGGAGGACTCAGTTTCATCAAGTTACTTTAGTCTCATTTTCAGATAAATATCAGATAAAAACAAAACAGTATTTTTACAATTATCATATAACTTTTTCTATCATTATACAATTTATGTTGGGTCGACTACCAAGAAAGTTATCAGTCATTAAACAATTATCATTTCATCAATACTCTTAAAATCGTACACATATGTACACAGTACATACTATTTTGTGTTCCTAGTATAAGGCCTTTACCATTATTTGTCTAATCGTATTGACAATTTCATACCACTAATACAACACCTATTGGTATTGTTGACTGCATAACTTCCTGTAACGTAAACATTTCATTTCCCTATTTTGAATACTTAATTAATGCATTATTTCTAAGGAAAAAAATCTTTCATATTTTGTGAACATCTTTTATTTTTACTATTTGTAAATTTGATACTGTTTTTTATCTTAAAACATTTAAATTAATCTTTAACGTTGTGGCTGAAGTAATATTACAACTAGGTTACATTGACAGTTCTTGATGTCATTTCGGGTTGCTCTTGAATTCACTTGTCAGTTGGCCATTGAAATCCAATATGTGAGGTTTTCTCCAAAAAAAGTTCCAACCACGTGGGGAGAGTCCTGTGTTGCCCTGGGTAACATCCAGGTTTATCTATAACATCCGATGAATTTTATATAAATAGGTAAAATATCTTTATTATTTACATTTAAAGGGTTTTTACTCTATACATTTTGGTGGCTCAGGCATGCAAATTTTGTAAGTATGACCCTTTGTTCTTGAAAACCTCTGTCAATTTTAACTTTTATCTCATTTAATTAGGTTATACTTAATTTTAGGGCTTTTAAACACTGATGATGGATTCCTCAATCCGAAAACGTTTTGTATTGTGACCCTTATTTAGGGTATTTTAATATATACCTTTTACAAGAAACTTGGTATTTTTTTATTTATGAATCTCCTTGTGTTGAAAAAATGTGTTACTAACTTGCATATCATTCATGATGCAAAACTCGATGACCCTTTGTCCATTATTATTCCTGACCATTTCTCCATATGGTCCTATAGAGTAGTCATATTCATTGCTTGACCCCACTCGCCCATTAAAATCGCCTACTATTATGACCTTATGATTTACTTGGTCCATTTCGTCCTGCAATTGTTCCCAGAAGCTATCTTTGAGTTCCTTGGCTTCATTTTCCGATGGTCCATACCCAACAATAATTGTTGTCTTCTCGTTTTTACTCATATCTATTCTAAGGAGTCTTTCCGAAATATTTTTCCATCTAGTGATATTTTATGCTCATTTCTGTGAACCATGCGCACGTTCTGACTCATTAACACCTCCAAAAATCATGTAGTGCTCATTTCTCATTTTAATACATCCACTACCTTTTCTCTTTGTTTCAGTTAATGCTAAAAAATCCATTTTTGTGTTTTCAAACTCATCAATAAGTTCCTCTTCTTTACCATTTAGACTTTGTATATTCCACAACCCAATTTTCCAATACTTATTTTGTTTTTCATTTTTTGCATTCATAGTTCTTTCATTGTCTGTATTTTTACGGTTTAGTTTTTGCATATTTTTGTCAAGACTCGCATCGATTTTGTTATATTCTCTCATGTCCATAATCTGTGCCATGTTCGTGTCCATATCCATCCTCGAATTTGCATTAACTAGTAGTTTTTTAAACCAATTGCTGCTACATTATCTCTGACTATTTCTATATTATTCGTACTATGGTTCCATCTCCATTTGGTGTCTTCAATAACGATAAAACCATAACCCATTTTTATTCTTTTGCCATTTGCCTTCTCTTTTGCTGCTATATGTCTAAGATTTTTCTGCATATCAATCTCTTTAAGTGTTAAATCGCATTCAATGTATACGCGGTGTTGTCTATAACTTCTAAGATTACTTTTTGCTTTTAGTACTCTTAGTTTGTCTTCAAACTTACTAAACTCAATAATGCACATATTGTCGTTGATCTTTTGTACCTTATTTAACTCTGCCATTATTCGTAGCTCTTTATTTAAAAAGTTTCCTATTTCATTCTTAAGCTGTTCCATATCAGACGTAGTTATTGGCAAACCCTTCATTATTAAATTATTTTTCTTTCTTTCTTTTTGGCAGATTTCTAAAGTTAGCTCTAATTTATCCATTTTTTGTTTCATACTCATCATTTCCTTTTTTAAATTTTAATTTTCTTGAATTATTTGTTTAATCTTTTCTTTGTACTCGCTATTCTCTTTTGTGAGTTCTTTCATTTCTCCTACCAACTCACCTGCCATGTTTTTATATCCTCTAGTTCCTTATCTTTCTTTTTATTATCAGTTATTAACGTTTTCATCAGTTCCGTAATTTCATTCTCTCTACCTCCAGCATTCTTTGTATCGGGAGATCGATATACTTTTCTGCTCTTACTAAAGATTCCGTCAAATTCATTTCCTTTCCTTTTACCATCCTCTGATAAATAAGTGTCGCTGCCGCTGTCCGTCATCCTAATTTCAATTACTATTATAATTAATTGTTTTACTGTATTTTACTGGTATTCCTATTTCTATCTGAATGTTGTTTGTTTTTATTTATAAAATAAATATATGTTTTGCAATCAATTTGCTATTTACAGTAAAGGTTTAATTCAAATTGTTTATGCACGAGGATTTTGACACCGATTTCAACTAGGTCAAATTTATAAAACCATTACTAATTTAAAAATCACTTACCGCTCGCAAAATGTTAAATCAAAATCCTTCTGTGTCCTTTGTACACAAACAACATTCACAACACTAAATAATCCTAAATCAATCCTAAATCACTTTTAAATCAATTTACATCACATATCTAAATGGTTTTTGTGGTAAAGCCCGAATCCGAGTTGTTTACCGCCGAATCACATAAATACGTGCGACCTCCTCGCTTGCTTCGACTCGACTCCAACTCTAGTGCGACTCTATAATATTATTATGTATTGTTATATTATTGGGTATTTCACAATATTATATTTGGGAGAATACCATAATTTACAGTAATTAGGGCAAATTTTAACATTTTATTAGTTGTATTGTACAAACTAGTTATATGTTATGATTAAAATATGATGACCATTGTCTTTTAGACCGAAAAATACCTAATTATGGGATATATAAGATTTTTAAAATATGCAAACAAATTTTTGGATTATTATCCAGGTACCTGACGCATTCTTAGGAAATTTATAAAGGAATAAAAGGAGCATTTTTGTATAAAACTTACGTAAAGAATTCTCAAAACATTAAATAAAGATATCCCAAATCTACAACCCTGTATCTATAATAGCATTGTATAACTAGACTACTAGACATTATCTAGTTAAACAATGATATTAGCTTGTATTTAAACAAAAAAAAATGCAATCAATGGGACTGCTAATTCTAATCCCATGTACGACCAACAAAGGGTTTAAACATACAGAAAACTGAAACAAACCTTGAAACAAAGTATGAAACAAACCTTGCGCCTGTATAGGCTGAACATAGTTTTTTTCACCTCTTGTAATTGCTTTACAATAAATTTTTCTCTTTCTACAATATTGTCTTCAGTGGTATCACCTCGTGGTTCACAACTCTTACTCGACTCTACTTGATTTTCTAAAAAAAAACATAATACCTATTTTAAGTCTCTTTTTCTAAAGATGTTTGTGGACAGCGTGTGGATATATTATTAAGTTTTTAAAACCTAATTAAAAAAAGACATATTTTTTAAATATGAAAATCTCTTACTGCCTAATTCAAGATATAAAAAATCATCCACTTGGGGCAGATTCATATTGTTTAGGACAACATAATTTGGTTAATTCTTGAAATATTATAAACAAAAAGGAAAATACATTTCAATAGATATAATAAACTCGAAAATTTCTTACCATTCTCGCTAATTATTTCTTTTACTAACTATCTAATGCCATCCCCTCTTTGTGAACACACACACACACAACTCTTTTAACTAACACAATAATTTATTGTAAAGTTAGGCCGAATTTACTTTGTAATACTAAGGCGATTTGGCGGTTTCTAAATGTAGGCGTAGCATTCTTGAAAGTAGATTAGCGGTAAGTGCAATATGCTAAGTTATATGGACGGCAACTGTAGCAGATACCGTCAAAACGCCATAGTATTTAACATTTGTTGCCAAATGGCTTAATATTTTAACTGAAAAGTGTAGATACCGCTAACAAAATTGCAATTTTATTTAAAACTAGCTGACCCGGCAGACTTCGTACTGCCTCAATAGATAAGAACAAACTTTTGTAAACAATAAACTTAAAATAAACAAAAGGAATTCGTAATTAATAAACAAAAAATGGTCGATGTGAATGAGTTTTTATTATTATTTTTAATGAATAACACATAATGTTTGAAGTAATAAAGTTTAGTTAGAAAAAGTTTGCAGTGCAACAGTCGCAATCTTAAATTTGTTTTTCTTATAATGAATATAACAGCTTTATTTTATTTACATTAAAAAAAACCCTGTATTTATAATTGGGTTCGGGGTTGACCAACTATATAGGTGTTGAAAAATAAAATAAAATTAAAATTAAATATCATTAAATAAAATGAAACAAAATTTCATAAAATTGAATAAAAGTCAATAAAAATAAATAAAACTGAATAAACTTAAATAAAAATAATAAATAAATTTAAAAAAATAATAAAATTAAAAAAAAATAAATAGAATCTAATAAAAATAATTAAAATTTAATAAAATGAAACAAAATTAATTAAAATTAAATAAAATTTTATAATTTGCTGCTTGTTCTTTTCGTTTGCTCAGAACTTTTCTTCTGCTTGCCGTTCGTCAGAAAAGTTCGGTAGAGATATTTTTTGAAAGTTTCGAAAAATTAAGAAATTCATATTTTGCCCAAATTAAGTCTAAAAGTTAAACAGTTGCACTTTTCTTCGATGAAATTTGTTGCTCGTTCTTCTTCTGTCTTAATATTTCTAAGGCTTAAGATATTGTATTTTGGACACCGATTGAGCTAGAAAAAAAAATTAGTAACGTTCGGTTCGGAATTCAGCAAGGAGTACACAGAATTAATTTCGTATTTTTCACGTCACTAATGTGAGAGTTATGACGTCACACGCAACCCCTTATGACGTAGAGGAATAAAATATCGACATAAACCTACTCCCAGTCCGGTCGAACATAGCTGCCAAATTTCATAAAAATCGGTCAAGTCGTTTCGGAGGAGTATGGCAACAAACACTGTAAAAAGAGCATTTTATACATATAGCTGTAAAAATTTTGGTGGCTACTAAAATGAAAATATAAAACCGTATAAACCTTCCCTGAACTTCCACAAATAATTCAACATCAAAATTAGCCAAATCGGTCCACACATTCTCGAGTTTTAGCGAGACTAACGCACAGCAATAGATTTTTATATATAAGATGCAAAACTTTAGATGGCTATTAAAAAATAACGGTCGAAGAGAGAAAAGTGAAAATTTAGGGTTGTATTTACCTTTGCCTTCCACACCACATAAAATTAAGAAAAAACAGTTTGACCAAAAAAATAAAAAAATATTTTAGGGGGGCAGCCCCCGTTACGACGTACGGATATGAAAAATACATAACAACCTATTCTCGGTCCGGTCAAATACACGTGGAAAATTTCATAAAAATCTATTCAGTCGTTCTCGAGTTATGTGTTGGTAACTGTCACGACTTTCTTTTGTTTATATAGATGTAAAATATTTAAATGGCCATTAAAAAATAACGGTTAGTGCTGGAAAAGTGAAAATTTAGGGTTGTATGTATCTTTACGTTCCACATCATATGAAATTAAAAAAAAAAAGAGTTTCTCTGAAAAAATAGAAATAAATATAAGTGTGGCAAGCCACCTTAAGACGCACGGGTATGAAATATAGATAACAACCTACTACCGGTCCGGCCGAGTACACTTGCAAACTTTCATAAAAATCGGTCAAGTCCTTTCGGAGGAGTATGGCAACAAACACTGTAAAAAGAGCATTTTATACATATAGCTGTAAAAATTTTGGTGGCTACTAAAATGACAATATAAAACCGTATAAACCTTCCCTGAACTTCTACAAATAATTCAACATCAAAATTAGCCAAATCGGTCCACACATTCTCGAGTTTTAGCGAGACTAACGCACAGCAATAGATTTTTATATATAAGATGCAAAACTTTAGATGGCTATTAAAAAATAACGGTCGAAGATAGGAAAGTGAAAATTTAGGGTTGTATTTACCTTTGCCTTCCACACCACATAAAATTAAGAAAAAACAGTTTGACCAAAAAAATAAAAAAATATTTTAGGGGGGCAGCCCCCGTTACTACGTACGGATATGAAAAATACATAACAACCTATTCTCGGTCCGGTCAAATACACGTGGAAAATTTCATAAAAATCTATTCAGTCGTTCTCGAGTTATGTGTTGGTAACTCTCACGACTTTCTTTTGTTTATATAGATGTAAAATATTTAAATGGCCATTAAAAAATAACGGTTAGTGCTGGAAAAGTGAAAATTTAGGGTTGTATGTATCTTTACGTTCCACATCATATGAAATTAAAAAAAAGAGTTTCTCTGAAAAAATAGAAATAAATATAAGGGTGGCAAGCCCCCTTAAGACGCAGGGGTATGAAATATAGATAACAACCTACTACCGGTCCGGTCGAGTACACTTGCAAACTTTCATAAAAATCGGTCAAGTCGTTTCGGAGGAGTATGGCAACAAACACTGTAAAAAGAGCATTTTATACATATAGCTGTAAAAATTTTGGTGGCTACTAAAATGACAATATAAAACCGTATAAACCTTCCCTGAACTTCCACAAATAATTAGCCAAATTAGCCAATCAAAATTAGCCAAATCGGTCCACACATTCTCGAGTTTTAGCGAGACTAACGCACAGTAATAGATTTTTATATATAAGATGCAAAACTTTAGATGGCTATTAAAAAATAACGGTCGAAGATAGAAAAGTGAAAATTTAGGGTTGTTGCCTTCCACATCACATAAAATTAAGAAAAAACAGTTTGACCAAAAAAATAAAAAAATATTTTAGGGGGGCAGCCCCCGTTACGACGTACGGATATGAAAAATACATAACAACCTATTCTCGGTCCGGTCAAATACACGTGGAATATTTCATAAAAATCTATTCAGTCGTTCTCGAGTTATGTGTTGGTAACTGTCACGACTTTCTTTTGTTTATATAGATGTAAAATATTTAAATGGCCATTAAAAAATAACGGTTACTGCTGGAAAAGTGAAAATTTAGGGTTGTATGTATCTTTAAGTTTCAAATCATATGAAATTAAAAAAAAAGAGTTTCTCTGAAAAAATAGAAATAAACATAAGTGTGGCAAGCCACCTTAAGACGCACGGGTATGAAATATAGATAACAACCTACTACCGGTCCGGTCGAGTACACTTGCAAACTTTCATAAAAATCGGTCAAGTTGTTTCGGAGGAGTATGGCAACAAACACTGTAAAAAGAGCATTTTATACATATAGCTGTAAAAATTTTGGTGGCTACTAAAATGACAATATAAAACCTTATAAACCTTCCCTGAACTTCCACAAATAATTCAACATCAAAATTAGCCAAATCGGTCCACACATTCTCGAGTTTTAGCGAGACTAACGCACAGCAATAGATTTTTATATATAAGATGCATAATTTTAGATGGCTATTAAAAAATAACGGTCGAAGAGAGAAAAGTGAAAATTTACGGTTGTATTTACCTTTGCCTTCCACACCACATAAAATTAAGAAAAAACAGTTTGACCAAAAAAATAAAAAAATATTTTAGGGGGGCAGCCCCCGTTACGACGTACGGATATGAAAAATACATAACAACCTATTCTCGGTCCGGTCAAATACACGTGGAAAATTTCATAAAAATCTATTCAGTCGTTCTCGAGTTATGTGTTGGTAACTGTCACGACTTTCTTTTGTTTATATAGATGTAAAATATTTAAATTTTTTTTTTTTTTAACCCCACATTTATTACAATCTATCTATACAATCTAAACCTAAATGTTTAAGTAGATAATAGACAATAAGTAATAGGACTGACAATAATTAGGAATGACATGTAGGGAGGCATCCAGTGATGCACCCCTTTTTTAAAACTTAGCCTACAACACTGACTATTTCTGACATAAACTTATACACATTAATTTAGTACCTATTGTTCACTTAACTCTAACGGAACTTTTCGTTTTAACCTACGAACAGTACGCGGTTTATTCACTAAATTTTTTGCTAACACGTTTGGATGCACTTTAAGTTTTTCTGTATGTTTTTTCGCGCACTTTTTGATGTCATCTTTGACGTATGGTAGTCCGGCGTCCCGATGGATGGCTTCATTGGTTATGAACCATGGAACTCCTAGTATTGATCTCAATATTTTGGACTGAAATCTTTGTATGATTTCAATGTTGGAATGTGCGGCGGTTCCCCATAATTCTATCCCATAAGTCCACACTGGTTTTAGGATGGATTTGTAGATTAATATTTTATTTTCAGTTGATAGTTTTGATTTTTTGCCCAACAGCCAATATATGGTTCTTAACTTATGACCCAGTTGTTTTCGCTTAGTAAATATATGCTTCCTCCAGTTTAATCTTCTGTCCAAGTACATACCTAGATATTTGACTTCATCCCCTTGTGGGATTCCTTTACCGTTTAAGTATACAGCCGGACATGTTTCCCTACGCGTGGTAAATGTTAGGTGTAGCGATTTGTTTTCATTAATTTTGACTCTCCATTTTGTCATCCATTGTTGAATTTTATTTAGATTATTTTGTAAGATTTCTGAGGCTATTTTGGGATTTTTGTTCGATGATAGTATTGCCGTATCATCCGCAAATGTGGCTGTAGTGATATGTGTATCTGTCGGTAAGTCAGCAGTGAATATAAGGTATAATATAGGTCCTAGTACACTTCCTTGGGGCACCCCAGCGAGAATTTGATGTATGTTTGTGTATTCATTCTCATACTTTACCTGGAAGTTTCTGTTGGTGATATATGACTTTAACAGTATATAGTAATTTGTAGGTAAATTCTGTTTTAGTTTACATAATAGGCCTTTATGCCAGACTTTATCAAATGCCTGACTTACGTCCAGAAATACCGCCGAGCAGTACCTATTATTTTCAAAGTCCTCGTTGATTCTCTCTACAATTCTATGTACCTGTTGTATTGTTAAATGTTGTTTTATAAACCCAAATTGGTGTGGTGGTATTAGTTTTTTGTTTTCTAGTATAGGCATTAGCTTAGTAAGTGTCAGCTTTTCAAAAACTTTGGATACCACGGGAAGAAGACTAATAGGACGGTAGGACTGTACATTTTCTGGTTCTTTTCCTGGCTTTAGTATCATTGTTATTTGTGCTAGTTTCCACTGTGATGGGAAATGACCTAGTCTCATTATAGAGTTAAATAACTGTGTCAGAAATTGGAAGCCTTTCTCTGGGAGTTGCTGAAGAGTTTTTCCTGTAATCAGGTCGTATCCTGGAGCCTTTTTTGGATCGATGTTGTGTTGTATAATATTTTTTACCTCATTTTTTGTGAATCTTTTTTCAGGAAGTTCTAGTTGATAAGGTTTTGTGAGTATCGAAATAATTTCTTCTTCAGTTTGTAGTGAGTAATTTCCCTCATTTGGTGTAAAGACTTTTTTAAGGTGTGTCGCAAATGTTTCGGCCTTTTCTAGAGGACTTCTCGCCCATTGTCCTGTTTGTGTTCTTAGTGGTGGGACTGTATAGTTCTGCCTTCGTAGAGTCCTTGTAGCCTTCCATAACGAGTAGTCAGTAGCTTGAGTTGCATCTAGTTTTTGTAGGTATTCCTGAAAGCTTGCATTTTTTTCTGCTATTATCAATTTTTTTAGGTCTTTTTGTGCTTTATTGAGGTTTGTTTTACTTTGAGGTGATCTTGATAATTGCCATTGTTTTCTAAGTCTTCTTTTCTCAATTATTTTTTCATGTATTGTATTGGAACAGTGTTTGTTCATATGTCGATTTGTAGGTAATGGTGTTGAGTTCCATGCTGCTTCCTGTAAAACTGTGTTAAAATGTTCTACTGCTTGTTCGATTTGTTTATCGGTCTTTAGTGGGATGTCTAAATTGATCTGATTATTTACTTGATATCTAAAATAACTCCAATTTGTTTTGTTGTTGTGTAATATACAGCTCCTTTCTATTTTTGTTATGTTTTTGCTTACAGTTATGATAACAGGTGAATGGTCAGAGGATAAATCGTAACAAGACTTTGGTTTAAAGTATTTTTCATTTATTCCTCTCACTATAGCAAAATCGAGGGGATCTGGAATTTTCGCAGGGTCTGTAGGCCAGTATGTTGGCCCCCTTGTGGTTACTATGTTCAGATTATCTATTAGTATTTCTTTTTGTAGTTCACGGCCTTTGGTATTAATAAGTCTAGATCCCCACATTAGATGTTTTGAATTGTAGTCTCCGCCACAAATAAACCTAGGTCCAAGTGTATCAAAAAAGGTTTTAAATTCTGGTTGTTTAATTGAATGTTTTGGTGGACAATATATAGCTGAAAAAGTTATAGGTCCTGTCCAGTCTTCTACAACCACATTTGTGGCCTGAATATGTGCTTTTTGATAGTGAGTTGTCTGGTAATGTTTGATGTTGTTTCTTATAATGATTGCTGTCCCACCATGTGCAGTTCCATCTGGATGTGTTGTGTGATATATTTTATAGTTGTGAAATTTTATGAAACTTTTTTTCGTGAAGTGTGTTTCTGAAATCAGTATTATGTCTAATTGGTGATTAACTATAAATGCATACAACTCATGTTTGTGTTGTGTCAAGCCAGTAGCATTCCATATGGCAAATTTTAGTGTATTAGCCATTAGTTCATTTTTGAGACAAGTGTTGTTAATAAGTTTAGCATGGTGCTCATTTGTTCCATAAGCCCTTTCATCATATTCTTTAACTCCTGCATGTCATTTGCCTGAGTGACCATTGTAATATCTTGTTGGTTGGTATTTACCATTTGAGCATATGTAGGTCTTTGTGTTGTACTTATATTTGTTGTAGCCACTGGTAGCTGTTGGTTTTGTAGTTGATTCGGTGACTCTTTCTTTCTTAAGGTTGGAAATCTTGCTTCTTGCAGTTGTTTATGTACACTGCATCCTCTGTAATTCGCTGGGTGGTTATTACCGCAAAGTACACACTTTACTAGATCAGATCTAATTTTGTTAGGGCAATCAGCTGTTTTGTGATTTAGAGCACATTTTACACACCTGTATTGATGATAGCAGAAATTTTTTGTGTGACCATATCTTTGACATCTGGTACATTGTACTAATTCTCTTTTTAGCCTTGGGGCTTCGACATCAATTTTTGCGTTGAGTAAATATTCCATCTTATAAATTTCTTTATTATTATCTTGCATTTTTAAGTCCACAAAAAATAGTGGTAGGGGTTTTTTTGTAATTCTTTGTAGTATATTCGTTATTTGTAGAACTATATGTCCTTGGCTCTCTATTTCTTTTTTGATTTCTTGTATATTCACTGTAGGATGAAGATGGCGAATCACTACTCTAAAGGGTTTGTCTTGCTTCTTACGATATGTATGATATTCGGTTTTTTTCTCATCAAGTGCTTTTATTATACTGTCGTATATTTCAATTGTTTGGGCCTGTACCTTGACTTGTTCTTCATTCAACACTCTGATTAAATGTTTATCTTTGGCTATAGTGTTTAGTAGTTCGTTTAATGGTTGGATGTTTTTAACACCGGCAATAAATATTGGTGGGGGCTTCTCTTCCTGTTTTTTTTCCTCTTCAGTATCTGCTTCTTGTGTCTCTTCATTAATTAATACATTAAATTTATTTGCTGTTGGTGTGTTGAGCCAGTAGTTATCTATTTTGGTTTGTTTAAGTTTGGAATGTTGTTCCGGACTGGTTCTCCCACGTTTTTTATTTGGAACTATTTGCCATTCTTCATCATTTGCTTTGGATGTGGATGGGGGTTGATATTGTGGTAATGTACTTTGGACTGAATACTGGTATTGAGGTTGATATAACTGCATTGGCTGGTTTGGCTGGCTTGGAGCGAAATTTTGCTGAATTTGTGATGCAGGATGTGGTCCCATTTGCATTTGTTGTGGAAAATATCCTAGTTGTTGAACTGTTAAGTTTTGGTCGCTGAGGTTCATTTGGCTATATGTTGGACATTGAGAGTATGGAAATGGATACTGATTATATCCGTTCGACATTTTGATTTAAATATTAATATTAGTATAAGGTGTTACCTTGATTGGTGGATTCCAAAAATAAAATTCACAACACATTTTTTGACACAATCGCCAGCACTAATATTAATATACTTTATTTTTATTATTTAATTTGTTTTGAAATAATTAATTTGGTTGATTTAAATATATAAAATCTGTTTTGTATCACTACACCAGATTTATTTTTAATATTTCAAGTCCATTAAGGTATAATTAGCTTTAAATGGTAAATTGATAACAGTAATTGTTTTATCTACAACCGTCCTCGATCAAGTTTGGACGACTACTAACGTTACGACGTACGGATATGAAAAATACATAACAACCTATTCTCGGTCCGGTCAAATACACGTGGAAAATTTCATAAAAATCTATTCAGTCGTTCTCGAGTTATGTGTTGGTAACTGTCACGACTTTCTTTTGTTTATATAGATGTAAAATATTTAA
This sequence comes from Diabrotica virgifera virgifera, assembly GCF_917563875.1. Lineage (NCBI taxonomy): Eukaryota > Metazoa > Arthropoda > Insecta > Coleoptera > Chrysomelidae > Diabrotica > Diabrotica virgifera. Next base: position 8,663,318 of record NC_065450.1, read on the forward strand.
ATGGCCATTAAAAAATAACGGTTACTGCTGGAAAAGTGAAAATTTAGGGTTGTATGTATCTTTAAGTTTCAAATCATATGAAATTAAAAAAAAAAGAGTTTCTCTGAAAAAATAGAAATAAACATAAGTGTGGCAAGCCACCTTAAGACGCACGGGTATGAAATATAGATAACAACCTACTACCGGTCCGGTCGAGTACACTTGCAAACTTTCATAAAAATCGGTCAAGTTGTTTCGGAGGAGTATGGCAACAAACACTGTAAAAAGAGCATTTTATACATATAGCTGTAAAAATTTTGGTGGCTACTAAAATGACAATATAAAACCGTATAAACCTTCCCTGAACTTCCACAAATAATTCAACATCAAAATTAGCCAAATCGGTCCACACATTCTCGAGTTTTAGCGAGACTAACGCACAGCAATAGATTTTTATATATAAGATGCATAATTTTAGATGGCTATTAAAAAATAACGGTCGAAGAGAGAAAAGTGAAAATTTAGGGTTGTATTTACCTTTGCCTTCCACACCACATAAAATTAAGAAAAAACAGTTTGACCAAAAAAATAAAAAAATATTTTAGGGGGGCAGCCCCCGTTACGACGTACGGATATGAAAAATACATAACAACCTATTCTCGGTCCGGTCAAATACACGTGGAAAATTTCATAAAAATCTATTCAGTCGTTCTCGAGTTATGTGTTGGTAACTGTCACGACTTTCTTTTGTTTATATAGATGTAAAATATTTAAATGGCCATTAAAAAATAACGGTTAGTGCTGGAAAAGTGAAAATTTAGGGTTGTATGTATCTTTACGTTCCACATCATATAAAATTAAAAAAAAAGAGTTTCTCTGAAAAAATAGAAATAAATATAAGTGTGGCAAGCCACCTTAAGACGCACGGGTATGAAATATAGATAACAACCTACTACCGGTCCGGCCGAGTACACTTGCAAACTTTCATAAAAATCGGTCAAGTCGTTTCGGAGGAGTATGGCAACAAACACTGTAAAAAGAGCATTTTATACATATAGCTGTAAAAATTTTGGTGGCTACTAAAATGACAATATAAAACCGTATAAACCTTCCCTGAACTTCCACAAATAATTCAACATCAAAATTAGCCAAATCGGTCCACACATTCTCGAGTTTTAGCGAGACTAACGCACAGCAATAGATTTTTATATATAAGATGCAAAACTTTAGATGGCTATTAAAAAATAACGGTCGAAGATAGAAAAGTGAAAATTTAGGGTTGTATTTACCTTTGCTTTCCACACCACATAAAATTAAGGAAAAACAGTTTGACCAAAAAAATAAAAAAATATTTTAGGGGGGCAGCCCCCGTTACGACGTACGGATATGAAAAATACATAACAACCTATTCTCGGTCCGGTCAAATACACGTGGAAAATTTCATAAAAATCTATTCAGTCGTTCTCGAGTTATGTGTTGGTAACTGTCACGACTTTCTTTTGTTTATATAGATGTAAAAATATTTAAATGGCCATTAAAAAATAACGGTTAGTGCTGGAAAAGTGAAAATTTAGGGTTGTATGTATCTTTACGTTCCACATCATATGAAATTAAAAAAAAAGAGTTTCTCTGAAAAAATAGAAATAAATATAAGGGTGGCAAGCCCCCTTAAGAAGCACGGGTATGAAATATAGATAACAACCTACTACCGGTCCGGTCGAGTACACTTGCAAACTTTCATAAAAATCGGTCAAGTCGTTTCGGAGGAGTATGGCAACAAACACTGTAAAAAGAGCATTTTATACATATAGCTGTAAAAATTTTGGTGGCTACTAAAATGACAATATAAAACCGTATAAACCTTCCCTGAACTTCCACAAATAATTAGCCAAATTAGCCAATCAAAATTAGCCAAATCGGTCCACACATTCTCGAGTTTTAGCGAGACTAACGCACAGTAATAGATTTTTATATATAAGATGCAAAATTTTAGATGGCTATTAAAAAATAACGGTCGAAGATAGAAAAGTGAAAATTTAGGGTTGTATTTACCTTTGCCTTCCACACCACATAAAATTAAGAAAAAACAGTTTGACCAAAAAAATAAAAAAATATTTTAGGGGGGCAGCCCCCGTTACGACGTACGGATATGAAAAATACATAACAACCTATTCTCGGTCCGGTCAAATACACGTGGAAAATTTCATAAAAATCTATTCAGTCGTTCTCGAGTTATGTGTTGGTAACTCTCACGACTTTCTTTTGTTTATATAGATGTAAAATATTTAAATGGCCATTAAAAAATAACGGTTAGTGCTGTAAAAGTGAAAATTTAGGGTTGTATGTATCTTTACGTTCCACATCATATGAAATTAAAAAAAAAAGAGTTTCTCTGAAAAAATAGAAATAAATATAAGGGTGGCAAGCCCCCTTAAGACGCACGGGTATGAAATATAGATAACAACCTACTACCGGTCCGGTCGAGTACACTTGCAAACTTTCATAAAAATCGGTCAAGTCGTTTCGGAGGAGTATGGCAACAAACACTGTAAAAAGAGCATTTTATACATATAGCTGTAAAAAATTTGGTGGCTACTAAAATGACAATATAAAACCGTATAAACCTTCCCTGAACTTCCACAAATAATTCAACATCAAAATTAGCCAACTCGGTCCACACATTCTCGAGTTTTAGCGAGACTAACGCACAGCAATAGATTTTTATATATAAGATATAATGCTTCTACAACTCCAAAAACTTTATAAATATATACTACATACCCTATTTTACGTAAAAATACAAAAATCTCATTTTCGATAAAAAAATCAGTTCCCGCCTTTGGGCTTAGCACGGCAGCATATATATTAATCAAGCGCCCGCTTGATTGGCCAATAAAAAACAAAGGGGTTTTCGATATTGTATTGCAAAAAACTCTTCGAGATTTTATCAATCGATGTTCAAAGAATATCTTCTTACCTTCACAACATAGAAATTTTCAGTTTTTCACATAGTTTCTGAGGGTTAAAAATGGTCGATTTCGCAATTTTTAAATTTTTAATCGCTTATATGTCAAAAAATATCAGCTTTAGAGAAAAGTCACTAAAGAACTTTTCTGTTTGAAATGATCCAAAAAAACCTAAAAAACTTTTTTCGATGCAAAAAAAAATAATTTTAGGAAAAAAACAAAAAAAAACGTTTAAAAAAAATGTTGACCCACTTTTGGACCTGGCAGCATGCAAATTTGTTAAAAGGGGTCCTTTTTGAGTAAGATTGTGCAAAAAATCCGAATCGGAATATTTTCCCTTGCGGATGCGCAGTGGCTTTCTGGACTACAACCGATCAGCTACCACCGTTTTTGTATTCAGTCGATCATTTCTCGAGCATAATTACAATCACGGTGACAGATACATTAATTGAAAATAAACATTTTCAATAATACTTATTAGGAGTAAGACAAATCCACAGACATAAAAATTATAATAAATATATTTACTAAAGACATTAATAATAATAATATATATTCTTTTCACGCACACCTTATTTGCGCTACATAACTTAAAAGATGTAGCGACTAATACCATACTGTCGGTGTGCGCATGCGCCAGGGAATGCAAAAATTCACCCTCGAGCCTAAAAAAGTATAACTTTAAACATAGGTGAATACCAAGATGGAGTCAGAGAAGGTAAGTCAACAATAGATGCGATACACATTGTAAAGCAAATCGTCGAATCGATTACACTGTTTATTGACTACAAGCAAGCCTTTGACAGTGTAATAAGGGAGGAGCTAATTAATGATATGAATCAACTAGACATTCAACAAAAACTAGTAAGTCTCACGAAAATGACGATGAAGAATCCAAAGCACGAAACTTAACAAGGGAAGGCCCGTCAGATGAAGTACAAATGGAGGTAGGTGTCAGACAGGGAGACTCCCTGTCAACAATATTGTTTAACATTGCCATAGAGGGGGCAGTAAGAGCAGCCAAAATTATGGGAACTATTATCTAATCTTCAGCCCAATGATAGCGTGTGCAGACGATATCGCACTACTTACTAGAGATTTAAAAACCACGCAGAATATAATATTAATATTAGGTAAAGAAGCAAAAAAGAGAGGGCTAGTAATAAACCAAAGCAAAAGGAAATACCTCAAGTGCTCAAGAGAGAATACGAACATCGAGAAAGAAATAAAGCTTGGTGCATATACATTTGAATAAGTACACCGTTTCAAATACTTGGGAGTGATGGTGAATGGCAGAAATGATAGACCCGATGAAATAAATGAACGCATCCTACCGGGTAATAAAACCTACTGGAACTACCAAAAATTCTTGAAAGAAAAGCACATAAGACAACCAAATTAAAAATTTACAAGACTGCAATCTGGCCGGTGATCACCTATGGTGCAGAGACGATGTGCCTAACACAAAAAGATGAAATGAGGTTAGAAATCTTAGAGAAAAAGATAGTTCGACGAATAATGGGACGGGTGAGGATAAGTGTAGGCAAATTTAGTAGATTAACCAATGAAGAAATTAAAGAAGTCATCCAGGATGAAGACATAATCAAGTTCGTGAAGCCGCAAAGGCTCAGGTGGCTAGGACACACAGAAAAAGCTAACCCTCTACGCTAAAGCCAATAACTACCTGGAGACCAACAACAAAGAGACCAAAGGGAAGACCCAAAACAAGATGGAGAGATCAGGTCTTAGGAGACATAAAGAAGCTGAGAATCTACAATTGGAAGTTGCGCTGTAAAGACCGGAAAGAATGGAAGAAAATTGTAGACAGGGCCAAGTCACACACGCTGCTATAATAATAAAAGACAACAGCGGACTGATTCTCCGCAATAAATGAATCAGAGAGCCCAAAAGGGCGACAAGCACTCCGCCAGGATTGAACAAGCCATGATGATGATCTCCATAGAAACCACAATAGGTTAAACAAGGATAAACAATGTCTTTGATACCTTGTTTACTATGAATTTTGACGTTTATCATTTTCAGTGACAGTGACATTAGAGCATGTGTTATGTTTGTTAATTTATGAACTATATTCCAGAGAACGGCAGTTCTCGCCAGTGGCGCACAACCCCCGTACATGCGACACTATATATACACGAAATTTTCGATTTTCTAAATCTGACTGAACTAAAAATTTAGCCACATCCCATCTTAAACTATAGGAAAAGACTCACCCATCCATATGTCAACCATCCATTTTGGTTCAAGGATTCCGACTTTTACGGCTTCTGATAGTACTGATCATTACCTTTGCAACGCATGTTTAATTTTAAAAATGCCTTTCATTAAACTCTCATGCAAAAATCCGACTGCTATTACTAACCAACATGATTCCTGTCATTTTACATGTTTTTCGTGTTCCACTCATTAAAATGCCTAGTTGGTGATAAGCACCAGCCTGATTTTTGCAAGAGAGTTTAATCAAATGGTAACAAATCAATTTGAAGTTCTGTCCGACAAAATACATGGAACGTTTTCGTAGTCTGACGTTCCAAATTTTTAACGTGTTCCACAATTAAAACTTCCCCTGTTCCAGTGTTCCCATACATCTAAGTTTGTCCGACTAGACACCGTTAAGCTATTAACAAATTTTCAGCTTGCTAGTAATCAACTTTTTTTTGTTACGCGGGATCCAGGTCTATTTCAAATGAGCTCGAGAAGAAGTTGATTAACATTTATGATTTAATTTTTTTTAATCTACGCTCTAAAAATTTTTCCAAAAAAATTCTTCTTCTTTAGAACAACTCTAATGAAGAAGAATAAGAAGAAAAGTTTGATCTAAAAACCAATTGAAAAAGTGAATTTCAAGGGTAGTCATGTTGTATTAAATTAAATTTTTTAAATTTCTTATTTTTTTTTAAATTTCCTACAAAAATTATAAAAAAAGTAAAATATTTGTTAAGGAAAAAACAAAATTTGTTTTTTTTGGTCAATTTGTACGTACAAAGATTATTTTGGGAGTTATTATCAAAAGAAAATGAAATTTAGGAAAATTTTAATTAAAAGTTCTGATATTTTAATTCATATTTTTTGTTTCAAAAATATGCATTCTGAACCGGTCATAATTTTTTAGGTCCTTTCATAATATGCTATAGTAAAGAAAGTCTTATAAGGATTTCCATAAGTTTTTACTTTTGTGAAAATTGCGCATATTTTATTTTTTACTTTTTCCGAAAAAATTCGATAAGGTTCCCTTATTTTCATCATACTAGTACACTACTATCGGTTTACAGTATTTTCAAACGCCTTCCGACTGATAACCGCCATTCTTCTCTATTTAACCATAGACCTGGACGGTTTTCTCTTTTGTTTAGTCCTTTTTGAATTCCCTCCCTCCAGCTTTCTCTCGGCCTTCCTCTTTTTCTTCTCCTTTGTGGTGGCCCTGCCAAAATCTGTTTAGGGATCCTGTCATCTGACATTCTCTGTAGATGGCCGTACCATATTAGTTGATTTGTTTTTATATCATCTATTGTTGTATGTGTAACTCCTATTGTTTCTCGTATTCTCTCATTTAGTATCCGATTTATTCTTGATTTGGCTGCTGCTTTTCTCTAGAAGACAATTTCTCTTACTGGAAACATTTTATCTGAACAGTCTGTTCTTTAATTCAGTGGCCAAAAATCACTGCCACATCTGATTACACTTTTAAGTATGGGTATTGTATATGATCTGTTTGTTCAGAATGCCGTTCATCATGGATATGACTTTTCTACCGTGTATGTTTCTGCCTTTTTCATAATAACTTCCTTAATTTTGATGCTGTTAACTTCTGGAGCGCATTGGATAGGTATTCCTAAGTACTTTGAGAAGTATTTAGTAACTATATTATATAAAATGCATCGTTTTCCCGTTACAAAACTAAAGTCTACGACAAATATTTACGGCATTGAAGGATATCTTCCTATAATGACGAAATGCCCCTCATGATGCTCTAGGAGCGAAAGTATATTTGTGCAAGATTTAATAAATTCAGTGGTCGATATCTTCCTTTTATTTCGATAAAATTTTTAAAAAGTATTGATTTACTTTATTAACTTTATATTTATAACCATTTTTGCTTATAATGTGTCCCCCTATCGGTTTATTGGTTATTTTTAATAAAATAAATTTCACCCCCGAGAAAGGGTGGCATCTACTCTCAGGATAAAAGCGCAAGTTTTTACCATATCGCTTTTGTTCCTAGAAGTGTTCTCTAACCACTCACCAATGGTTACTAATTTCTTCACCAGGATCAAAAATCAATGATTTTGTACAGTAAAAGATGGTTTTGCTTGTTTTCGATTCAGAGGGATGCACAATCGCTGGACAGCTGTTTCCACCATTTCAGGCTTCCTCAACAGCGCTAGCGTGCACACTAGGCCGGGCCGAAAAAGGGCAAAAAAAATTTTTTTGGGAAATTTTATACGGGCTAGTAAAAAAAAGTTTTGTATGGTAGTCCTAATACTGTGTACCAAACATAGGCCGAATTAAAATATTTTTGACCGGGCCCCCGGGGGCCTAAAAATAAATATTTTTTTTTGCTTTATTTTTGGGGCGGGCTAGTGTTCAAAATATTTATATCGATGCCACTATCTCAATATTAAATTTTTGTCATGATTTAAAAAAATTTAACCAGCCCCCAGGACTAAAAATATAAAAGATGGGTAAACAATTCATATTTATTTACTATTTTTGCGCTGTGAAATGTGCAGCTCTTTGCTTGAATCAATATTCGGCACGAAAGGTTGTTACATTGAACTATTATGGACATATTTAACATTATTTTGTATATTATTATTTATTTAACCCAGAACTCATCATGATGAGGTAGCTGCATGGCGAGTTCCACCCGCCCACTATGAGATGTATGTAATCTTCTGCATCGAAATTGATTTAGGGATTTGGGATACTATGAAAACGCAATTTTTATACCAGCCTTCCTATATTTTAAAAATTTTCTGACAGCAACAACGTCTCTAATACGTTAACGTGAATCTGTTAACATACAAATTTGAATGACTTCCGGGTGTGCAAATTAAGCATTGTCTTGAATAACTTTATTGATAATTGATGAGACATTACTCGAAAAATCTCTCGAGGCCTGTATTAATTTCCATAGATGCCTGGCACCATATTTTAATCTTGGCTGAGATTTTATCTCAAACCTCATACGAGAATATACTTGTCTTGTAATACAAACTCAGCTAAAATCTTTAAGCTTTCACAAGGATCAGTTGTAGCTACATAAACTCCAAGAATGCGGTTCGCTGTCGTGAACCAACGTGTTTGTGCCATCTTCTCTGGACTTCTCTCTGCCAAACTTTGAGAACATATTCCATCTCAAATTATTATTATTATAATAATTGGAGAAAACTATATAATTATATAGTTTGAATAAATACTGTTGATCTGGACTTAGATCATTTTCGTTTACAAGAGGCAGGATAGCTTCTATGGGTTTAAATTTAATAACTGGCATTTTTTCGCAATTGGGAAGAGGGGATCCAATCAGCTCAGAATATGAATAGGGACCATTTGTGCGGGCATCTAGTTTTTGCAGCAAATATCGCAAGGCAAGTTCAGTAGCGTGCAACGGGCATACATTTCACTGTAATGGTTTATGCACTCGCCTTTCTATAATTCCAATGATTCCACCTTCCAGCCGTATTGACATTTGTAACATCACATCCCATAACACTTAAACTGCTTAGATCTATATTATGGCTTTGTAAATAATAATAGATATTCCTTCGACAATATCTATGACACGAGACTGGCTAAGAGCTAAGTACCCAAAATATAAATTACCGGGTCCTTCGATTAAAGCTATTATGGTCTTCGGTTTTCATAATTCGTCTCGCGTTTCCGAAGACCATGGTTTGATATTTTCTTTCATCACAGTATAGCCCTTCAATTGACTTGTTTAAATTTTTATTCTCGCGCTGGAGTTGCCGTCTGTTTTCCTTAACTTCTCTCCGAATTTTATTTTTGTCGATGACCAGCGTTGTATTATCTTTGAAAATTTTGTTTAGATCTTCTAAAACGGCATTTAAAAGCTTAAGTAATTTTTGCTGTCGACTGTATTATCTTTCTTTCGCTTAACAATAGAATATGACAACAGAAGCTTTTTTAATAGCCCCTAGCATTTTTTTTAACAAAATAAAAATTCTTTAAGGGCCGGGGGGCCCGGTTAATTACTTTTTAAACCGGCCCAAATTTGATATAGGATTATATAAATAGTAGTTCCAACTTTTAGCCACTAGCCTTGTACAAGAATTTGAAAAAAAATTTGACCCAAAAAATAATTTTAAGGGCCAGGGGGCCCGGTTAATTATTTTTTAAACCGGCCCAAATTTGGTACAGCATTATATAAATACTAGTCACAACTTTTGGCAACTAGCCGTATAGAAAAAGTAGAAAAAAATGTTTTCGGCCCGGCCTAGTGCACACATCTAAATCGAAAAACAGCTGGACCATCTGTTTAAGGGGAATTTCAAAGATCATTGAAATTCTCATTGGGACGCGATCCAGTGACATCCCTTACAAATTGAAAAGTCTCAGATGCAGAATTCACCACTATAATAAAATTTAAATGGTAAATAGTTATTTAAATCTGAAACTTTTCGTGTTGAAAGTTCTTTCTAATACATCCTTAGTCTGCGACTTTTACAATTTATAAGACCAAAGACTTTGAAATGTGGCTGCACAGACGTACACTGAAAATACCATGGGCGGCTATGCTGACAAATGTGGCAGTCCTTAAGATAGCAAATGCTGCCCACGAGCTGCTTAAAATCAAATATAGAAAGATGGCTTATTTTGGACACGTAGTAAGGGGAGACCGGTATAATGTTCTTCAACTTATTATGATGGGTAAAATCGAAGGACGCAGAGGAATTGGTAGAAAGCAGGCCTCTTGGTTGAACAATATCCGGGAGTGGACAGGGATAAAAAAGCAGAACAACTAGAATAGCTCGAGACAGACAGAGTTTCGCCATGTTAATCGCCAACGTCAAGGGGACTTGATAGGGCACTTTAGAAAGAAGAAGACCGAAGACGACGAATATAGAAATAAAAAGGACTCCACTATATGCAATCACTTTCCGTTTTCATTCGTCTATGAAAAGGACAGAAAGAAATTTCCTAGTACTCAAATCGGAGTAAAAGATTTGAGTACTAGGAAGTTTCTTTTCAATGTGTCAATGATTTTGTGTAAAATAATATAAAATCGTAAATACACGGTCGACAGAAACACTACTAAATAAACTTCCCATGACTTAACACTTCCTTTACATATAGTTTGTTTCACAAATTGTATTTAAGTATAACTTCCTGCAGTAAATAATTTCTCTGCACAATGAATATTTACAAAACTTTTTGTTTTCGACTTAGTGTCAGTGAACTAGTTTTGCATACAACTTTGTATTGATATATAGTACGAAACTTTCGCATATTACATTATAGTTAAACATAATTTTTCTTGCGCGTCATGTATCAGACGGGCTTAAAAGTTGGACTTTTATCACAAGGCAACTTACAGGGATGCTGTTTATAGAAGATGTTTGGAAGTTTAGTTTTTATTATTCTCTGAACCACTTATCATTAATTTTTTTTTTAAATATAACATGAATTTTTCAAAAATAAATAAAAAGACAAATAATTAAATACATTTGCGAGATAGAGGAAGTATAGACATTAAAATATCTATATACGTAGGTCTCTACTTAATAAAATGTTACTAAAAACTGGAAAGTAGTAGGAAAAACAAAAGAAAATTAAATTGAATTGATTAAGAAGAAATACAAAAAATTAATATAACCAGTAATCGCGAACGAAACATACTACTCCTCATATTCTACAGCCTTGATTAAAAGATATAAAGGGCCTAGCCGGGTAAGATGATGAAAAATGTCCCCAACTCGATTCGAATTCTATAAAGATCACCGTTTAGCACATTTAGAGAAACTAACTTTCTAAAATTTTTAGCCCCCTAGGTGGTCACGTGACCCACCTAGAGCCTAATTAGCATTTTTAGGTTTTTATTTTTTATCTCAGACGCATCGAGAGCTAGCATCATCATCATCATCTTGGTGCTACAGCCCTTAGAAGGCCTCGATCTTCTCAAGCGTTCTACGCCATTCTGTTCTGCCCCTTGCTTGCATTTTCCAGTTGCCGACTCCGATCTTCTCGGCATCTTGTGGTACCCCGTCCATCCACCTCAGCTTTGGTCTACCCCGTCTTCTCATTCCCACGGGTTGCGCTGTCAAAATCCTTTCCATCATGTTCGATTCAGGAGCCCGGGCTACATGTCCTGTCCACTGCAGGCGGTTTCGCTTAATTATAGTAATAATATCTTTTCCACCAAACGTATGCTTGTAGATATTCTGCAGTTCAAAGTTATATCTACGCCTCCATATTCCGTTCTCACAGACCGCTCCGAATATCTTACGTAGCACCTTTCTTTCAAAAATCAATAGAGCGGATTCATCTGTTTTAGTTAGCGTCCATGCCTCTGATCCATATGTGAGAACGGGGACTATCAATGTTCTATACAGGCTTATACGAGTTTTTTGAGACAGACATTTGTTAGCTAAGTACTTTGTTAGACTATGATAAAACCTGTTTGCAATTATTATTCGTCTTTTTATTTCCCCTGATGTGTTATTATTGGGGTTAACCGATGTCCCTATATATATGAACTCTTTGACTGCTTCGAAGTTTTGGTCATTGATGATTAGATCTGCGTCAACATTTCCAGCTCTTGTGTTTGTGTTAGTCGCCATGAATTTGGTTTTATTTCGATTTATATGTAACCCCATTCGTTCTGCGGCTGCTACTAGCTTGGTTAGGATTTCCGCAGTTCTCGCTCTGGTTCTTGTTATAAGGTCCACGTCGTCTGCATACGCTTGAATTTGGACAGATCTATTGAATATTGTTCCCCTGCTATCTATATTAGCGTCTCGTACGACCTTTTCTAATGCTACATTAAAAAGTTGACACGCCAGCGTATCTCCCTGCCTTAACCCCCTATGTATTTCAAATAAGGTTGACGAGTCGTTTTGAATTTTTACTGCTGATATCATCTTCGCCATTGTCACTTTGATCATACATATGATTTTTTTTGGAATTCCTAACTCATTCATAGCGTTGTAGAGACTTGGTCTTAAGACACTGTCATATGCAGCTTTAAAATCGAAAAAATATGGTACATATCTATGTTAAACTCTTGCGCTTTTCCCGGATCTATCGTAGTGTAAAGATCTGGTTAATGGTTAAACGTCCATGCCTGAATCCTGCCTGATATTCTCCTAGAAACGTTTCGGTATAAGGCTTCAATCTCTCGTGCAAAATGTTTGACAATATCTTGTATGCTGTATTTAGGAGAGTTATTCCGCGGTAATTATTGCATTCCAGTTGGTTTCCCTTTTTGTGTAACGGGCATATTAAGCCTAAGCTCCATTCTTCTGGCATTTGCTCCTCAGACCAAATTTTACAAACAATTTCTCGCATCACCTTGGTGAGCTGATTTCCACCGTGCTTAAATAACTCTGCTAGGATGCCATCGCTGCCTGGGGATTGGTGGTGTCTTAGTTTTTCTACAGATATTTCACTTCTTCTACCGAGGGGGGGGGGTTCCACGAGTTCCTCATTTAGGTATTCCAGCTCTAAATTGTTAGTAGGTTCCCCTTCCAGTAACTCTCGAAAGTGTATCCTCTTTGTTGGTAAGTAAGTTACCTTCCTTATCATTACAATAGTTGATTCTCAGTTGAATTATTTTCTAATAATATTTATTTGATGATAGAACTTTCTTGTTTCTCCGTGATTGATATGGCTTTCGAGCCGTTCTAATATGTCATTTTCCGAGTCTGGTTTCTTTTTTCGGTGTATGCGTTTTTCCTCTCTCCTTAAGTTTTTGTATCTATCTACTGTTGTCCTAGTTTTCCATTGTTGCATGGTCCTAATTGCCTCGTTCTTCTCATCTGTTATTTTTTTTGCAGTCTTGGTCGAACAAGTCGTTTATTTCTTGGGTTCGGGATATTCCTAATGTGCTTTCGGCTGCTATTTTCAGAGCATCCTTGCAGTTGTTCTACATTTTCCTGCTTGACTGGTCGACTGCCCAGGTGTGTTCTATGGTTTCTTTTATATGTGACTGGAACTGTTTCTCTATGTTTTCATTTTTTAGCATATTTAAATTATATTTTACTTGTCTAGTGCCTCTTTCTTTCTTGGCATTGAAAATTCTTTGTCGTAACTTGGTCCCAACAATGAAATGGTTTTAGTCAATATTTGCGCCTCTGTAACTTCTGACGTCCATTAGGTTTGTAAAGTGCCTTCTGTCAATTATAACATGGTCAATTTGATTTGTGGCGTGTCCATTTGGTGATATCCAAGTTGCTTTATGGATATTCTTGTGATTAAAACATGTACTCCCCACAATTAAGTCTTTGAAAGCTGCCATTTAATAAGTCTTAAGCCATTGTCATTAGTAACGTTATGAAGGCTGTGTTTACCAATATAATCTTGGTAGCATATCTCCTTTCCTATCTGGGCGTTCATGTCTCCAATGATTATTTAATGCCGTTTTTGGCACAGTTATTATATGCTTATATGCCCTTTCGAGGTCTTCGTAGAATAAATCTTTAATTTCTTCGTCTTTTTCCTCGGTTGGCGCGTGCACGTTGATCAGGCATATGTTGAAAAATTTTCCTTTTATTCGAAGGATGCATAACCGATCATTTATGGCTTTAAAACCAATAATAATTTTTTTTATTTTCTTTGATACTAGGAACGCAGTTCCGAAAACATGTCGGTTCGGGTTGCAGCTGTAATAGATATCATGTTATTTTTTCTGCATAATGCCGGTTCCTGTCCATCTCATTTCTTGAGTAGCTGCAATGTTTATTCTATATTTTAGGAGTTAATCTTGGAGCAGCTTCAGTCCGCTATCCTATACAGCGTTCCCTCATTCCAAGTACTAATCTTTAAATCATTGTCCTTAGTTCGGTGCCTGGGTCGTCGTCTTGAATTAAGTCCGGCTTTTCTATCTTGAGATTTCGTAACAATAGGTTTTTACGGGAAGAGGGAGTTAGCCTCATGCCCAACCCCCTTTTCGGAGGACCATTTCTCCCTTCCTCGTCAGCCCTGACCCCACCTTCCACTGGGGTTGGTTACCCAGTCTCCAGTAGGGTTGCTCAGGTTTACCGGGGTTCACCCGTGTGATCCGGATCACACTTCTCGGAGGTGAAGATAGGAATTGAATAGGAGAGGCTAGAGGTGTTATCTGGAAGCAACACCTTATGATGCGCATCACTACCCCATTTAACCCCCATCGACAGCTAGCGAAAAACTGTAAATTTTAAGTTTAAACTTAAAAAAAAAACATTTTTTTCGGACAAAACTTTTTGAAACCTACAACTTTTTAATTTAAAGTTTTTTTTATAGAGAGCTAGCGAAAAATTTTAAATTAAAAAGTTGTAGGTTTCAAAAAATTTTGTCCGAAAAAAATGTTTTTTTTTTTAATTTTTGGCAGGAAATTTAAATTTTAGGACGATTTTAAAATTTAATTGAGTATAAAAAAATAACTAAGACATTCGTTTTCACGAAAAAAATTTATAACGTGTATTTTCGCATAATGTATGACCCTGAATTTTATCAGATCATTAAAATTGGTGAAAGAGATTATTACAAGAGATGGAAATACTGCGAGAACTGTAATAGTCGTAAATAATGATTTTGATTTAAGAAATGTATGAAGAAATTACAGAAAATATACAATGTATGTATCAAAAGTTAAAATAAATGCAAAAAAGTTATCTGTCATATACCTACATCTTGGCCTACATCCTGGCGTACTTTGTACGCCAGATATAAGAATTCTACAGGAAATATATTTAAAAATTTAATTTTTGACCTTGCTTATTTTTCTAACCTATCACTGGAATGTGCTTTACAATTTGGTTTTAGTTTCGTTATAATCGGCGTTCTGGAAAGATTTACATTTTATTATATGTTGTTTCCGGTGGTGGACAATATACCCCAGGATTATATTACTATAAGTCGTAATATAAGTACATATTTTAATTGTTTTTTAGTCATTATGTTTTAGTCAAAAATATATTTTTCTTTGTAAACAATAATTTTTCTCCTGTAAAAAATCACATTTAAGAAAATTTTTTATCAGTAATTTTATTTATCATGGAATCCAGTTATTCCATGATTCCAGTTATAAATCCCAATTTGCTTACTGAAAAGGAACTCCAAGTATTCACTGATGCCGAATAAGGTTTATAACAAACAACTAAGTGTATTTTTTCAAAAAAAATTAAACAAATCCGCTGTTTTTAAGTGTACTTTCTTGTGGCGTACAAAGTACGCCACGCATGTAGTTATGTCATAACTTGATACGCGGGTAGTTAAAGGTTAAAAAGTGTAAGACTTAAAAGTACAAAATAAAACAATATGAAAAAAAAAATTTTTAAGAAACGCTTTTATTTAGTTATGAGTGACTAAAAGTTAAAATATAAAAAAATCAACTCAGAAGCAAAAAATAAAAAAAATCAAACTCAACGGATTATTCGAAAAAAACGTTCGTTAAAAAAATGAAAAAAATCTAACACATCCGTTAAAGAAAAGCGTGGGGCGCGTCTTCATCGAATAAACGTTTTTCGTCCCACGTTTTTCTTTAACGAATGTGTTAGGTTTTTTCATTTTTTTAACGAACGTTTTTTTTTTTCGAATAATCCGTCGAGTTTGATTTTTTTATTTTTTGCTTTTGAGTTGATTTTTTTATATTTTAACTTTTAGTCACTCATAACTAAATAAAAGCGTTTCTTAAAATTCTTTTTTAAACTCTTTTATTTAGTTCAATACTTTGCGTCAAATCTTTAGACGTTAATTTGAGTGCCTTTTCTCCAATGCAAATAAATGAAAATTTGCAGACATATGCATTCGCGGGAACAATACACGAATAATCAGTAAAAACATTTTTTTATGTTTATTAATTGTTTAAATAAAAAAAAAACGATTTTAATGGAAAATGCTTAAATTCTCTTGTTTTTTACAATGTAATAACTTGAAACTTTTACGTGTTGTAGCTAATGATATGAACTATACATAATTTCACTTTTTACGTTAATTGTTTACGTTATGCTTCATAAATAAACAATAAAGTTTCAATTTTTTTGCCGATTCCGACTACTTTTCATGTTAGTACATCATATGTTTTATACATATTTTAAGAAACATGATGATATATTTTAATGTTTAAAAAGTGTAAGACTAAAAAGTAAAAAATAAATATATATGAAAAAAAAATTAAGAAACGCTTTTCTTTAGTTATGAGTGACTAAAATTAAAAATATTATAAGAAAATTCAACTAAAAAGCAAAAAATTAAAAAAATTGAAAAAATCTAACACATTCGTGAAAGAAAAGCGTGGAGCGAAAACCGTTTATTCGATGAAGACGCGCCACGCTTTTCTTTGACGAATGTGTTAGATTTTTTCAATTTCTTTAATTTTTTGCTTTTTAGTTGATTTTTTTTATAATATTTTTAATTTTAGTCACTCGTAACTAAAGAAAAGCGTTTCTTAAAAATTGTTTGTTCATATTTTTTTTTCATATTGTTTTATTTCTCTTATATTGCTGTTATAAACGAATAAATGCTCTGGTTTGTGCCACCATGTAAACGTCAAGAATAACATAGTGTTGTCGGAAGTTCTTCCCTAGAGGGATGAAGACGTAACAAGATTGAAGTGTTGGTATATATACGATATTGTTCTCCTTCATCACCTCTTATCTTTGCTATAAATTTTACGAGCGCGATGTCTTGTCCCCGGCGAGAAAGCATTGCGACAGCAACCAAGAAAACTAAATCGAGGTCCAACGTTTTGTAGCAATTTAGTAATGAACACAATTGCTGGATTTTACTTTTACGATCATAATAAAAAATACGATAGAGCGCTCGGCACATTCAAACTAAATGCCTTGTTATTGGATGTGTTTAGCTGGTTTCAAAATATGAAATAAAATGTATAGTTTAAAGTTTACCTTTATTTAATGCTTTCTGTATTTTATTATATTTCATTTTGAACGTTGTGAAGGAAGGTCTGAAAAGCGGATACATAAAATTTTGCCAGGACGAGTCCTAAAAACAGTACGTTTGGATAAAAAAAAATCAAAAAAATAAAATTATTATGTATTAAAAGTATCATTTTAGTTATTAAGGTACGAAGGGTATTATAAGGATTATTTCATTCATAGGAGATTCTGACCAATAGAAAGCTACATAAATCTAAATTATATCGATTATTTTTTTGATGATTTTAACTTCCAGTCGTATAGTAAGATATTTGATCACGTGTTTAATTCTGTCAAATCAGATTAAAATTATACTGAGAATTATCTACTGTAGAAAATTACCGATAGAATTTTTTTAAGTAGATTGTTTCTGTTTAATGGCAACCAGTTTCCTAGTTTTGACAACTGTCACATTTAAGAAAATATCCGTAATATACATACGTATTAAAAAATAATCTTACGAATATCACACGAGAGTAAGAATAAATAAGAAAATAATGCTTCATTTTTACTCAAATTTGTTGTCATTGGGCAATAGCCACTCAAAAAACTGTCTCATTATTTTTAATTTATTCTCACTCTCTTGTGATATACCTGATTATTTCATTCATAGCAGATTCTGACCAATAGAAAGCTACAGAAATCTAAATTAAACTGATAATTTTTGATAATTTCCCATCGTCAAGTATATTACGTCAGATGCCCTTCGTTGCTACGAAAAAATACATTCAGTAACATTAATAACAATTAGTGTTTTAAAAATTATAAAAGTGATGACTCTCAACCGTCAAATATTAATAACAACTGTTTATTTAATTGTACTAATTTGTACTTAAATATATAAATTACAATAAAATTTTGGTTTTGAACAGTTTTATTCATGAAATAATCGCAACAAATTGCACTCGATCTCTAAAATTAATATAGAATTTTTGCCCTCGTGACACTTTTACATAATTTCACTCGCCTTCGGCTCGTGAAATTAAAACTTTCAAAGTGTTACTCGGGAAAAATTCAATAATTTTAGAGCTCTTACTACGTCAGATCTACTACGTCAGATGCCCTTCGTTGCTATGAAAAAATACATTCAGTGACATTAATGACAATTAATTTTTTTTTTATTTAGCTAATGCCTCGACAACTAATGGTCATTGGCACGGTAGGTACGGTAAATTTTTACAGTTAGGTACCTAGTGTCATGTGCAGTGTGTGTGTTGAGTAAGTGTCTTGTTACTTTGCAAAGTTGACGTCATTGTCTTTGCAGAGAGACGCTAATTGTATCCGAACATCTGCGGTCCCTCCGGTGAGTACCGAACCCACAAGGACAGAAATTATTTGCGTTTATTAATTTATAATAAACGAAAAATTCCTGACTCTGGTGAGATTCAAACCCACGACCTTTCGGATTTTTCGTTTCCAAAGGTAGGCGCTCTTAAATTAATATTTTAAAAATTATAAAAGTGATGATTTTCAACCGTCAAATATTTATAACAACTGTGTGTTTAATTGTACTAATTTGTACTTACGTAAATAAATTATAATAAAAATTTATTTTTTGAACAGTTTTATTCATGAAATAATTGCAACAAATTGCAATCGATCTCTAAAATTAATATAGAATTTTAGAGCTCTTGTGCAATTACTGCTGATAATAACGCTTGAAGTCAATGGTGTATATATCTAGGGCCTATGCCTCGAGGTATATACGTTGACCGAAAGCGTAATACCCGTGGTGTCTTCGACGTTACATGTCCGACTAAATTATTCTTGATATGCAAAAAATTTGAATGCATTTTGAAGTAATTAGTTTTTAAATAAGTACATTTACCAGCAATAGTCGTAACGTAATTGTGGTAACCATAGTTGTACTTAGGTTTTTATTTGTCAAGTTGGCAGTATTTAACTAGTTATTAGAATAGAATAGAATAGAAATATGCTTTATTGTCATGAAAAATTTAACAATTTTACAGACAAAGCTTACAAGAATCATAAATAAGAACAATAACAAATAACAAATACAATTTACTAAAATGATATAAATCGTCTATATAAATAAAAATAATGAAGAGAAACAAAAAAAAAAACAGTAACAATCTATTGCAAAATTTAAAAAAAAATTGCAAATTGCATATTCTACCTTAAGAAATTTAATAAGTTAAGTTAAGCTGCTGCATATGATACTCAAATATAGATTAAGATTATACTAAATAAGAATACTGTACTTTCTTAGTTATTGGTTAAGAAACTCTGCTGTTGAATAATATGGTCTTTCAGATAAATAGGCTTTAGTCATTTTACGGAACTTGGGGAAAGATGTTGCAGATTTAAGTTGTAGAGGGAGATGGTTGTAAAGTTTTTTTGCAGAATATAATATAGATTTCTTTACTAACTCACTGGACGGGATCGGTAAATAGATGTCAAAGGTAGAATTTCTGGTGGAATAGTCATGTCTAGGTCTTGCTGGAAAGACATGTAGATGTTTACGAATTAAGCAAACAGTTTCTAAAATATATAAAGAGGGTAGTGTTAGAATCCTGTGATCTTTGAAGTAGCTTCTGCAATGTGTTGTTCTTCTGAGGCCAAACAGATATCTTATTATAATTGATGGATTCGACCGTTACTTGATGGAAGTTCATTTTATCTCACAATAAAACACTGAAAAACGTTTGTTTGTCTATACTTCCACAAAATTTATTACAACTATGTTATTACTACAGCTGTTTCGGCAAAGTGCCTTTCTCAAGTGATATATTTTACCCAGTCCAACATTGTTTGATTTGTTTGTCTAGATAATTGCTAAGAAGAAATGCGTTCAATGTGCGTCCCCGTTTAGGATTTTGTCCTCTTCAGGGTTTGTCCTGAATGTATTGTGTGGCAGTAAAAGCAAACAGTCCGAAAAACACACTGGGGCATGTGTCGTATCCTGGTGTTTTTCCTTGGTTATGCCGGACGGTGGTGTCCAGAAGGCTAAAAGTCAACAGAGAAGAAAGTTTTGATGGATTGTTGTTGGTTCCATAGACATTTACGTGTACTGTCCGTGCTTTGCTCTCGACCAGTCTCCCTAGAAACCATTGTACAACGACAGGCGAACCTGCGTCCCTCGTGGGCGGTCAGGAGGTGGCTTTTGAGCGTAGCGTGGACAGTGAGCGTTCGAGTGGAGAAAATAGTTGCGGCTATTTTCTTGGGACGAACAGGTATAATTGTGCAATGAAGTTGGAAAACCGCAAAAACCAACTTCTCCCTGTTCGAGGTAGGGAAGAGGATATGTTATAGGTGGGTACGGAAGGCTAACGGAGTAGCCTCAAGGATGTTTTCGTACTCTGCCGGGAGTTCGTCAATGCATGTTTGCATTAGAGCAGACGGTAAATGAATCTTTTTGTGTTTGGGCGTTCGGCAGAGTACGTGGCCAGAAGATGAACAGGAACATATGAGAGATTCTTGTGTGTCGGAGGGGGGGCCGTTGATTACTTTGATTGTGAAGTTCCTGTTCAGAGAGTTTATTCTCTCGGTGATTTTGGGGATGTTTGAGATGTTATGGATTTCGTTAGAGGGGTATCGCCAGTGCTCATAGTTGCATCTACGCAAGATTCTACGTTCTGCCCCCAACAACCTCTCTTGTTTTGATCTAGCACAAAGAGGGTAGATGCATGATTTGTACTCCATGACGGGTCGAATAAAGGTCTTGTAAGTGTGAATGAGAGTCTTTTTGTGTGTCTTGCCAATTTTTCCCGAGAGAGGGTTGAGAAGTCTGGCTCTGTTCCTTACCCTATCTAAAGTTGCCTTTAGATCTGCGTCCCAGTTGAGAGTCCTGGTGAACAGTACTCCCAAATAGTTCGCAGTCGGGCTAACAACAAGCCTTTCTCCCAACAGTCTCAGTGGATACTGGTCGTCTTCATTAATTATGATTCTATATGACACAGAAGGGGCGCGAAACACAATTGTTGTTGTTTTGTTCGCGTTCAGCGTGACTCTCCACTTACAACACCATTCGCCGACCCCGTCCAACAGAGCCTGGGCTCTTCTGAAGAGGAGTCTTGGGTTGTATCGAGAGGTTGTTGTGAGCAGAGTCGTGTCGTCTGCATAGAGAAACAGCCGAGTACCTGGGATATTTTGGTTAGTGATGTCGCTGTTGTAGATGATGTACAACAGCGGTACTAGGACTGAACCCTGGGGAACTCCAGCTTGTGGAGTGAAGGGGGTGGACAGCGGTTGTGGAGGTATGAGTGTACAATTTTGGTAAATTGTAATGGTAGCCCGATGTCCAGAAGTTTCCGAACAAGCCCGTCATGCCAGACCTGATCGAAAGCCTTCTGCACATCCAGGAATGTGGCTATGGCGAATGAACCATCGTTGATGGTTTGAGTAACTTTAGTAGTGAAATCTATTAATGCATGTTTAGTAGATCTACCTGACTGGAATCCGTATTGGAATTTTGGTATGATATTGTGGTTTTCGAGAAAGTCATTGAGCCTCTCTTTTAGGATTAGCTCAAGAACCTTACCCAGAGTGTTGATTAAAGAGATTGGTCTATAGGATTCCACGTCGGTTGGGGGTTTGCCTTTTTTCAAAAGCATGATGGTATTGGCCACTTTCCAAGGAGTAGGAAAGTGGCTGTTTTTGAGACATGCATTGAATATTTTAGTTAGAAGAGGGATGATACTCTCTGTAAGTTTTTTGAGGCACCTTCGGTTGATGCCATCAGGTCCGGGAGCGCTGTTTTTGCCTATTTGGCAAAAGCTCTCCGTTTCCCTGTTTGTGAGGGGGTCCATGATAGGATCATAGACTGGAATGTGGTGGTTGAGAGTAACATTTACTATGTATTCTGTGTTGAATTTAAATAAGCGATCAAAGTTCGGGTTGTCTGGAGTTTGAAAATTGTTTTGAATATAATTTCTGAATGCTTCAGCTTTTCCTTCTGGGGAATTGACTATGTGATTGTTGACCAACAGATGGGATGGTTGAGATAGTTTTTGTTTTGTTAGGACTTTGAATTTCTGCCAGAATTTACCTCCGTCTCTGTAGTCCAGTTTTGAGGTAGTATCTTCCCACCGGCGAGCCGTTAGGTCAGATATCTCCCTCTTTATCCTGGCACAGATTCGGTTGTACTCTGTTTTGATTGGTGGATTTCTGTTGGCATTGTATTGACGTAGAAGACGTCTTTTTTGTTGGATTTTGGCAATGATGTATTGTGGAAGTGCCGGTGATGTATAGGTTATTTGTTTAAGTGGGATTGCGTGCGTGATCGCCTCAGTGATGAGGTTCTCAATTTCGGTTGCACTGGTGTCGATACTATCGTTAGTGTCGAGTTCGCCTAACATAGGGAGATTTTGAGTGATGAAATTTTGGAATTCAGTCCAGTTAGCGTGACGATAGTCTCTTATAGATCTTGGAGGGTTTGGTTGTTTTGGAATTAGTATGTCGGTGTCGACAAGAAGTGGTACGTGGTCTGACGTTATTGAATCGCCCGTGTGGCATCTATCCCCGAACCGATCCAGAATTTTACTAGTAACTAGGATGCGGTCGACAATAGAGGCCCCATTGGCGTTCAAAAACGTGTATTCAGTGTTGGTGATTCTTGAGATGGGAAGGTCTAGTAGATAATCCGTGAGGCGGATGCCTTCTGGGTTTGAACGGTGATCACCAAACTGTGTGTGTCTACAATTTAGGTCACCCACCAGCACGGCCTTCCTAAGCGTCGAAAAATACTCAAGCAAGTGCCTGCTGAGTGGCTGACCCGGGAGTTTGTAGTAAGAGACTATCGTGAGGGTTTCGTTATTGGGGATATGCACGTCAATTGCCAGGAAGTCCACGTCAGGTGGACGAAAATTTTGTGGGAATGTGTGTGTGGTGTGCGATATTCCGTGTTTCACGAGAATACCATTCCCACGTGAAACTTGACAGAGGTTTCGATGGATCATCGAATATCCTGCGAAGTGTGGATCGCTTTTCGACAGAGTATCTGTGAGTGCGAGGATCTGGATGGTGTGCTTTGACAGGATATTCTTGATGAGGGGTCTCTTTTTGGAGAGACCCTGACAGTTGACTGTGCCTAGGGTGAAATCCATAAGGGAGGGTGTCTAGTGGTTGGAGCGGAATGTCACCGTGACATTGCTTCCGTATCCGTGGACCACTGTCGAGTGGTCGTAGACTTGGCTAATTAGATTAGCCGTGATTGCTGCGATATGCTCGCGAAGTTCTGGTAACAGGTTCAGCAGCAGAGCAGTCTGGATCGACAGGATGTTCTTTGTTTCCGTTGGGAGTTCAAAAGGAGGGAATGATCTTTCGATCGATAGTGGCTGTATTTCGTGTTGGGCGGAGGGGATAGTGTCTTTGTGGACACTTATTGGAATATGCAGGGTATTCACCACTGCAATTCGGGCATTTGGGTTCCTGCTGTTTTGTGCAGGCGCTGGATTTATGATTGCCGCCGCAGTGGGGGCAGACGAATGCTTTTTGAGGGCATTCGTCAATAGAGTGTCCGTTAATGCAACATTTGCTGCAGTATTTTGGGGTAGGGATAGTAGGATCGGAGCCATGTGGAAGCTCGGCATTATAAATTTCTCCGTCAAGAGTTATGCCTCGGCTCAATGCTGATGTGAACTTCTCTAAGGATTTAGTCACCAGCTTGATCACCTTAGAGTCCTTGCCTAGTTTGTAGGACTTGAACCTCCACAGTTTCTCGACTGGGAACTGTTTTTCGGTGAGCAATTCGGTGACTTCCTTCTCAGAATAATCCACATCGATACCGGTAATGCAGAGGAGGTAAGTGGGCTCTCTAGAGGAAGTGTTTGGGTTTTTGCTACGGCTGTGAACCGTAACCATAGTTTGGCCAGTTGCTTTGCGGATAGCTTTTTCTATTTCCTCTGCATTTATTGGATTAAAAAGTCGCAAGTGTGCGATGCCATGAGAAAGAACTTTATATGAATGGATCTTATTGGCTAGAAGAGTGGTGGCATTTATTTGCCGAAAGAAGGTGCGTTTATTTCATAGATCTTTTGGAAGATCTTTGATGAGGTACTCGGACAGAGTCGGATCATTGATGGCATTGATGACGTTTTGGTTTTTTTGATTTTTTGGGCGAGGATTAGCTGCGGCATTGGCATATGACATTTGTTTTAGTTGTCTTCTTTGGAAGACGAAGTCGTTAGGTTCTTGTGGATTGTTTGCGCTGATGGATGCTTGTTGTTGCGTGAGTTGTTGTTGCGTGGATTGTTGTTGAGATGATTGTTGAGAAGATGCTTGAGTGGACGTTTTGGGTATTTTTGGGATAGCACCCTGCTTAACCTGAGTGCTCTGACGCTGAGAACCAGCCTGTGCTGGTTTTATAGGCGGAAAATCGCGTGCATATCGCTGCAGAAACGGGTTAGTGGCGTCTTCCTGCTCCATGTGGACATAGACCTCGCGATACCTATCGCGGACGATTTGCATCTCCGCGTTTAGGCTCTCGAGATCCAGTTCCGCCTGGAGCCGGTTGTAGCCGCTGGGTGGAGGTACAGTGCCCTCCTGTTGCAAGGAGGCAAACTGGTTGGCTGTTGTTGTGGTTAACGTGGTGGCAACGTTTGTCGAGGTCGTCGTCCGAGGACGAAGCGACCAGATAGAGCTGACGGACCTTACTGACGAAGGCATGACGATTTGGGCAGGAAGCTAGTCTGGCGACCGGAGGGCACCTCAGCCTCAATGTGTTCTGGGGGGTAAACCCCAGGGATAAAGGTGGTTTGTCCACCCCTCCGTGCTTTTCCGGCGTTTAGACAGTGGCTATAATTACCTGATGTGTGCAGTTTACCCTGCTGCTGGTTGGTCCCTCGTTGAAAGCCTTTCTCGTGATTAGTCTGTACCCCCTTACTCGCACTTGTTCTTGGAGCCGTATGTGAACACTAGGTAGAGTTCGGGGCGAGCGTATTCACTCGAGCCCAGGGCCAGAGTATTCCTCTGTAACCCCGCAATCCGTCTACCTTTTTGGTTTACACGGCCAAGCGTCGTTGGTTTTTCACACTGAGTCCAAACTAATCGCTTAGGGCTAGCCGTGCGCCGCAACTTCAGCACTTGATGCTCTCAAGCTTCTCGCTGTTCGTCGGTACGAGTGGGGTGTGCAAGCAGTGACCTTACTCTTCGACGTCCGGATCGAGAATGATATATTTTACAATGTGTTTGCCTTTTTAAGTCTTTAACTGAAGAGGTTGAGGAGTGGGGAGCTGTTTGTCTCGAGTTGGTCATTACAGATATAATTCTGAATGACCAACTCGAGACAAACAGCTCCCCACTCCTCAACCTCTTCCGTTAAAGACTTAAAAAGGCAAACACATTGTAAAATATATCATTTGAGAAAGGCACTTTGCCGAAACAGCTGTAGTAATAACATAGTTGTAATAAATTTTGTGGAAGTATAGAAAAACAAACGTTTTTCAGTGTTTTATTGTGAGATATCTTATTGCTCTTTTTTGTAATTTAAAAATAACATCAGTTTGGGCAGCCGTACCAGAACCCCAAAAAGGGAGACCATATCGAAGATGTGACTCGAACAAAGAAAAATATGTTATTTTGGAAGAGGCTAAATTCATTTCCTTCGAAACAGATCTTATTGCAAAGCAAGCTGAGGATAGTTTCTTGCTTAACACATCAATATGAAGGGACCATTTCAGATTGCTATCTAAAAAAATACCAAGAGAATCAACGATACTGATCTGGCTGTTATGAAGAGGTAAGGGTTGAAGAGCTCCTTTATAGGACAATGCTACTGTTTTATCTACGTTAAAAGAGAGTAAATTTGAATCGGACCAAGATTTTATTGTAAGTAGATCAGAAGTTATAGTAGCATGAAGAGTTGCGATATTTGAGTTGCTCCAAGTGATACTGGTATCATCAGCAAAAAGAAAAACTTTTCCATCGATTTTTAAGCTAGTGATGTCATTAATAAAGATAAGGAAAAGTAGAGGACCCAATACTGAACCTTGTGGTACCCCACATACAACATTTTTGAGACTAGAGTCTGTATCATTGGCTCTAACCAGTTGTTTCCTATTATCCAAGTAAGATTGAAACCAGTTCGAAGAAATACCTCGAATTCCGTAGAAATCTAGTTTTTTTTATCAAAATGTCGTGATTCACACAATCAAAAGCTTTGGCATAATCACAAAAAACAGTAGCAGTGTGCAGATTATTGTTTAATGCTTGATAAACCTCATGTAGTACAGAAACATGGCATCTGTGGTACATTTATTATTTAAAAAGCCGAACTGATTTTGTGATAAAATATTGTTATCAACGAGAAAGGACATAAGTCGGGCTTTTATGAGTCTCTCAATAATTTTTGAGAGTACCGGTAGTAATGCAATAGGTCTATAATTGCAGGCATTTGATTTTTCACCACCCTTATGAAGAGGAATAATGATGGCCGTCTTTAGGCACTCTGGAATTTTACCTTTCTCAAAAGAATCATTAATTAGAGAGATAAGGACTCCCAACACGCTGTCTGGGAGATTTGAGAAATTTTTTATGGATAGTCCATCGGTACTACAGGAAGATTTGCTTTTGATATTATTGATTGTCTGAATCAGTTCAGATTTATCAACCGGTCTTATAAAGAATGAATTCGAGACCTTTCCTGAATTAGGGAGATAGGAAATGGGATCTTGTTGTGACACAATAGTTGATGTTATATTTTTACTCACATTAACAAAGTATTCATTTAGATTTTCTGGGTCTGGAAGGGAAAATATTTGAGCTGTGTGAGTTTTATTACGAAGATCGTTTATTATGGACCAAGTTTCTTTTGCAACACTTTTAGAGCTTCTCAGACGATTTTGATAGTACAATTTTTTAGCTGATTTTATAAGTTTTAAATAGATTGCCTGTACTTGGTGATATATTCAGTAACAGAGACGTTGGTGGTAAATTTCTTGATGTACAGTAGTGAACGCATATTTCTGGCTGATATGCGGACACCTTTGGTAGTCCAGGGTTTGTGATGTTTTGGCTTAATTGTGATTGAAGGAAATGCTTTATTAAAGATACAGACAAGCTTATTCAAAAAGTCACTGAAATTATTATCGACGTTCATAGAAAGAAAGGGCCACTCAGAGGTTAAGCATAAATTTTGGAATTTACGAAAATTCCGAGCGGAAAAAATCCTGCCCAAACGTCGAGTTTTCGAAGAGTGCTTGCTAAAGATGTTAAACTTCGTATAAACCGCTTCATGATCAGATAGTCCCGCATTAACAGTTGTAGCGCAGACATCACGGGGTGAGAAGTCTGAGACAATATAATCAATTATGGTAGATGAAGTTTTTGTAATCCTTGTAGGAGAATCAATGTGCATTGTTAGACCATACGATTCAAATATGTTGACTAGGGATATTTGCGTAGCACAAGCAGCAGCATAATTAATGTTAAAGTCCCCGCATAAAATTTTTCTGCTTTTATGGGGCAGGTCATCTAACAAATTAAGCAAGTTCTGAAAAAATAGTTCCACGGAAGAGTCAGGTGATCTATAAATGCAAATAATATAAAGATTAAAGTTCTTACTGTAAACTAAGGAAAACTCAAAGAATGCTTCGCATAATAGAAAATCATATTTTGTTACCAGAGAAAAATCATTATTTGTAGAAAGAATCAGGGTACCTCCATGCGCTGAACTTTGACGATCGTACCTAGCAATAGTGGAATATTTTTCTACAAAAAAAGGCTCGTTGACTTCAAGCCAGTGCTCAGTAACCGCAACTATCGGAGGAAACCCTAATTCCACTAGAAATAGAAATAATTCATTAGTTTTATATCTTATAGAACGAATATTAATCAGAACCATGCTAAAGTTTTTATCACTAAAATAATTTGAGGATTCTAGTCCCTCAGAACACGTCGTGATGTTTAAAAATTTCGTTTAGGAGACACAGCGGAATAGTAATTTTGGTGACATTCCCTTGATTTTTGTAAATGGATAATTCTTTCAGAAGCGAGAAAGGACCTAAAAGCAGCAAGATCAGCTTCCACCTCATCTGGACCAATTCCATAGACTTCGTTAAATTCTAGAAGAATTTTTCGTAGATCTTCCGTGTTGGTAGGAAGCCCTTCGGAAGCCAAAAACAGTTTAACGCTTGTGTTCGTAAATCCATCGTAAAATACAGAAGCAAGTTGGTCGTGTAGATAAGCAAGATGAAGTTTAATGGCTTTTAAGATATCCGGTTCCCTTAATCTGGCTAGAAGATACCGACTATTAGAGTTATTGGTTAATCTAACTCTTGGTAGAGTCAAAGGATCCAGATGTATAGATGGTTCTAAAGTATCTTTCTTAACCCCGCCCTAGGGCATTATATCATATTTAACTGACTTCGAAATCATGTCATTATTTGTCAAATAATATACCAGACGGACATTAATGTTTTTAAAATATTTTTTGTACCACCGTTTAATAACATGCTCATTATTCACCATTTTTGAATAGACAATAACACTCATTACTTTATCCGTGAGTAATAGTTCATTACTCACGTGTTTAATTAAACAAAAGCGATGTTGATAATTTTTAAATTTGATTCTTTATTATTGTCCATTTTAGTGAAAGGCACAGAAAGCAAGAAATTCACTTAGTAGTATATAAGAGCGAGAACAAGCGAGGAGTAGGTAGACCGCAGAAGAGGTGGACAGATAATATCAAACAAGTAGCGGGCAAGCAGTTGATGAGAACTGCCAATAGTAGAAACCGATGGAAGAGGCATATGTTAACAGATTGATGAAGAAGAAAAAGGAGAAGAAAAAAAGAGGAACTAGAATATAATGCGGCTGTAGTTTCGTGTTGCAACGAAATTTAAAATGGTCATTCATTTTTTATTTACTTGTTTACTCTGATTGGAATACGAAGGGAACCATTCTCGTTGGAACTGTACCGCACTGAGCAGATGGAAGGTGAATTATAAATTTTAAAATAAATAAAATAATATAAATAAAATTGTAAATTGTAAAATTGTAAATTGTAAAATTGTAAAAATTGTAAAATTACCTCATCTTCTTTAGTCTCAGCATCCGTTATGGCTTGCAAATTTTAGAAACCTCGGAGGTGTAAACAGAGAAGGTTCTCATTGTTTTCAATCTTGTGGGATGTAAAGTAATATTTTTGGTATTGTTTTATGTGCTATTAGATTGAAAACTTAGTCTTTTGCTAGCAGCTGCCGCTAGGGCATCCCTGACATTTCGTTCGTTGCAATCCGTGTCTGCACGCCGGCGTTTTTCCTGGTTAGGTCAGAGAGAGCAGCATATGTGCCTCCTGATGAAAGACTAATACTAATAAGTTTCGAAACCGGTAGAAGTACTTGCTGTACTCTCTGATTGAACTAGAATATAATGCTGCTGTACTTTCGTATTGCAAAGAAATTGAAAATGGTTATTCATTTTTGATTTACATGTTTACTCCGATTGGAGTACGATGGGAACCATTCTCGTTGGAACTTTACCGCGCTGAGCAGATAGGACGTGAACTATAAATTGTAAAATTCCCTTATCTTCTTTAGTCTCAGCATCCGTTATGGCTTGCAAATTTTAGAAGCCTCGGAGGTGTAACCGGAGAAGGTTCTCATTGTTTTCAATCTGGTGAGATGTACAGTAATATTTTTGGTATTGTTTTATGTGCTATTAGATTGAAAATTTAGTCTTTTGCTAGCAATTGCCGTTAGGGCATCCCTGCCTTTTCGTTCGTTGCAATCCGTAACTGCACGCT
Organism: Diabrotica virgifera virgifera; assembly: GCF_917563875.1. Lineage (NCBI taxonomy): Eukaryota > Metazoa > Arthropoda > Insecta > Coleoptera > Chrysomelidae > Diabrotica > Diabrotica virgifera. The sequence continues at coordinate 8,693,086 of NC_065450.1, forward strand.
GGAGTTTGTCCTGGTTGGGTCAAAGAGAGCAGCATATGTGCCTTCTGATGAGACACTAATAAGCTTCGAAACCGGTAGAGGTGCTTGCTGCACTCTCTGATTGAACTTAAATATAATGCGGCTGTAGTTTCGTGTTGCAACGAAATTTAAAATGGTTATTCATTTTTGATTTACTTGTATACTCTGATTGGAACATGAAGGAAACCATTCTCGTTGGAACTGTACCGCACTGAGCAGATCGGAGGAGAACTATAAATTTTAAAATTACCTCATCTTCTTTAGTCTCAGCATCCGTTATGGCTTGCAAATTTTAGAAACCTGAGAGGTATAACCAGAGAAGTTTCTCATTTTCTTCAATCTGGTGAGATGTACAGTAATATTTTTGGTATTGTTTTATGTGCTATTAGATTGAAAACTTAGTCTTTTGCTAGCAGTTGCCGTTAGGGCATCCCTGCCTTTTCGTTCGTTGCAATCCGTAACTGCACGCTGGAGTTTGTCCTGGTTGGGTCAAAGAGAGCAGCATATGTGCCTTCTGATGAGACACTAATAAGCTTCGAAACCGGTAGAGGTGCTTGCTGCACTCTCTGATTGAACTTAAATATAATGCGGCTGTAGTTTCGTGTTGCAACGAAATTTAAAATGGTTATTCATTTTTGATTTACTTGTATACTCTGATTGGAATACGAAGGAAACCATTCTCGTTGGAACTGTACCGCACTGAGCAGATGGGAGGTGAACTATAAATTTTAAAATTACCTCATCTTCTTTAGTCTCAGCATCCGTTATGGCTTGCAAATTTTAGAAACCTGAGAGGTATAACCAGAGAAGGTTCTCATTGTCTTCAATCTGGTGAGATGTACAGTAATATTTTTGGTATTGTTTTATGTGCTATTAGATTGAAAACTTAGTCTTTTGCTAGCAGTTGCCGTTAGGGCATCCCTGCCTTTTCGTTCGTTGCAATCCGTAACTGCACGCTGGAGTTTGTCCTGGTTGGGTCAAAGAGAGCAGCATATGTGCCTTCTGATGAGAGACTAATAAGTTTCGAAACCGGTAGAGGTGCTTGCTGCACCCTCTGATTGAACTTAAATATAATGTGGCTGTAGTTTCGTGTTGCAACGAAATTGAAAATGGTTATTCGTTTTTGATTTACATGTTTACTCCAATTGGAGTACGAAGGGAACCATTCTCGTTGGAAATTTACCGCTCTTAGCAGATGGGACGTGAATTATAAATTGTAAAATTCCTTCATTTTCATTAGTCTCAGCATCCGTTATGGCTTGCAAATTTTAGAATCCTCGGAGGTGTAACCAGAGAAGATTCCCATGGTTTTCAATCTGGTGGGATGTAGAGTAATATTTTTGGTATCGTTTTATGTGCTATTAGATTGAAAACTTAGTCCTTACATAGTCTTACGAAGAAGAAAATATACTACGCAACGTAATGGAAACGCGATACTACTGCTGTATGTCTTATCGAGTACCTTGTACCTATTGCATTATTAACAAAACCGCCGGTGCGGAATAAAAATGAGGTAACTGCAAAAAGCCAAATATCTCAGGAGAGCAAAGAAACGATTTTTAAGTATTTAAAATAGGGATTAAATGAGCAGTAATCGTCCATGAGCATCGGTATCGCATTTATTGTTACAATGATGGCTTTTATTTATATCCCTAATAATTCGAATTTCATTATCTTAATATAATCCCCCCATTTCAACCCGTTTTACAGTTACGTCATTCTTCATCTTAAAATGTTTAAATATTTAAAATAGTGATTAAATAAAGAGTAACCGCCCGGAACGCCGGTATTGCGTTTATTCTTACAATGATGTCTTCTAGTTTTATCCCCATTGATTCGAATTTCATTATCTTAACGTAATCCCCCCATTTTCATCCCTATCTACAGTTGCGTCATTCTCGATCTGAAAATTTTTCGGTACAAAAAACTGTTTTTAAATATTTATTATGCCGTTTATTCTTACAGCGTTGGCTCTTATTTTTATCTCTATTGGTCAGAATTTCATTAACTTAATTTAGTTCCCCCATTTTCAACCCTATTTAGAGTTTCGTCATTTTTCATCTGAAACAAGGTCTAAAATGGTGCGTATTTCAATAATGACGCAACTACCCTCTGGTGGCTCAGCATATAGCTACAGTTCAGCTGCTTTTGTATCATCTGTATGTAAAGAGAAATCCCGACATACAATATCTGCTGTCGAGATTCTCTTTAATTTAAGTTTGAAGCAAGTAGCTGAGACACTAGCCAAGTAGCAAGATAAAGTGAAGTGATAGTGGCAAAATGTCATGAATAAACTTTCTTAAAATTACTTAGGGCCGGTTGTTCGAACGCTAATCAACAATGATCACTATCAAATATTTAATTACTGTCACCAAAACTGTCAATGTCAACTTTTATTGGGTTGCTGAAAACATAATTGATTATAATTATGAGATTAGGTAATCAATTAACATAACAATTATTAACATAATTAATTAAGTAATTTCATAATTGTAATTCAGCAACCCAAACAAAGTAGACATTGACAGTTGGTGACAGTAATTAAATATTTGATAATGATCATTGTTGATTAGCGTTCGAACAACCGGCCCTTAATGTCATAAATGATTAAAATGCCTGGTTGCACCAACAGATCTTAAGCTCCAACTTAGCTAAGTTCTACTTATAGATAGGGCCTCCTTGAGTATCACTTACGTTGCACCATAATTTTAGATTCTTACCTTATTATCAATTATATCTATTATTATATTATGGTATTCTTATTATAATATATTATAATTATATTATATTAATTCTTATGATATTCTCGACTTAAGCTTAAGATCTGTTGGTGCAACCGGGCATAAAAATTTTTTAACATAGAATAATTAGCTTAAATTGTGGTTTCTTTGTATATTCAGGTAGTATAATTTTAAGTTTTAAATATTGTAAAATTAATAAGCTTTGTATTTTCAGAGCAACATCAATTTAGTTAAAAAAAAGAATGTGTGTGTACTTTGTACGCACGTAAGAAGTTATACTTCTATTATAATATAATTTCAACGAAATAAATATACCTACTTAACAGTTACAATACAAAAAATTAACAATAATTACCAAAAATGAACCAAAACTTAACAATGCCAAATATTAAAAAAAAAGAAAAAAATATGAATCGTCCGGGATTTGAACCCGCAATCTCGCGATTTTTTGATCTCTGGTCCAATGCTCTACCAACAAGGCCATCAAGCCGCATGCTACGTACCTTTCAAATATACATAATTATGCATCACGGTGACAAGTGAAATATAAAAATAGATGTTTTATTATTTTACGCCCAAGGAAGACAAATCCAAAGACACAAAATTATAATAAAAAACCTTTTAAACCACCTTTTTCAAATTGCGCAAGTTGTATTATTAATATTAATGTTAATAAATGAAACATAAATATTTTGACGTTTCACAATTTGACAATTCACTTTTAACTGCAGTGCCTTAAAAATTTTAAAGCACTAGTGCCTTAAAGTAGCATTTTTAACGCTCCTATGGAGTTCTAAAAATTGCATTTTTAACACGTTTGTAGAAAAATATATTTAAAAACACTAATATATTCTTTCCACACCTTTTCTGGACTGATACATAGATAAATTAAAACATTTTGAAGTATAACTTCAAAAATATAATATGAAAACTATTTAAAAAGGCAGTATAACTATTAACTAACCTTTGTTGTTTCTCTTCCCACAAATTTTAAAACGCAACAACCATACATAACCAAACCGTCATCCGTCCAAACCACAGCTGCGCTACAGCTGCCATATTGGATAATTTTTGACATGACATTTGAACATCCAATCAGAACAAAGTTATAATGCGCATGCGCCCGGATCGTAGGTTTTAACATATAAAAATTCACCCTCATATCGCGCGTAAAGAAGTATAACTTCAAAAAGTCAAAAGTCACAAGTCCCAGTCTATAGTGGTGTAAAAAGTAACATATTAATATAGTATTTTAGAAGTTAATTTTACGCAATAAACAGGAATTGACAAAATTTGCAGTTGCGTCATTCTTATTCCGGACCGGCCAAACTATCCTGAAACGAGTTATAGGAAAACCAGAAATATCAATGGTTCCAATTATTAATCTTATAGAGTACTAATAAATCTTAGAAAATTGTCCGGAATCTCATTTTCCGAACTGTTAGGGATAGCAGTTAACAAAAATTAATTGTAACAATTAAACGATTCACGTTTATATATGTTAAAGAATTTGCCAAAATCGTTTGCCAATCATTAATAACAACAACCGCAAAGTTACTTATCTACGCTGGTTAACACTAGATCAATCAAATCAAAATCCGAGAACTAACTTTACATTAAATAATTTGTAATGGTAAAAAATTTTAACAATCAACACTTAGTTCATTAACCTTCGGATGACCAAGCGTGGGAAATTGTGACCCCAGCGTATGTTTTTCTTTAATAAATTCAAAAGTATTTTCAATTTTTAACTCATTATTTTTTTATTTGACTTTAATATCATTCTAGATATCCTCATATTTTGAAATAAAAAAAATTCCCTGTATTTTACGAATAAAAAATATATTCTGAAGTTGATGTTTAGTAAAATACCGTCTATTATGTGTAATTCCATGTAGTTTTACGCTAATGACGTCGACTTTGCAAAGTAACAAGACACTTACTCAACATACACACTACACATGACGCTAATACTCATGTTGTGACTGGCTGAATGACATAAGTCTATGCAAAAAAAAATAAATGAAAAAAAAACTTCATTTTTTTGTTAATTGTCATTTTTGACATTTTTGACCTGGGGTCATTTTCCCCCCTTGGTCATCCGTGTAACAAAAAAAGGTTGGTCATCGGAAGGTTAAAATGTTACATTTTTTAAGCCATACCTTGCATTTGTTAGAGGAGTCAATTTTATTTCATTAGTGTGTAGGGGGGATCAGTAGAAGCTTAAGTTCAAGTTTTTGGGGTCGTCACCCTTGTCCCCTGTTTGCCATCTTGGAAATGGAGTGCAAAGGGGTTTCGCGCTATATCTCGTAAACTACCAACCTTGCGAAAAATATAATTAAACATAAAATGTAGCAAATTAAATTTTCTACAATTTTGTTTCTATTACTTTTTATCGTCAAGTGACCAACAAAAGAGATATAAACAAAAATATATAAAAAAATTTTAACAAGTTTCTTTTGGAGGTTATAACTTTTTTCAGTTCATTTTACAATAAAATAACATTATAGCAATTTTGTAGAGGGTTTTTAAGCGAACAATTTCCACTATAAAGTTGTTTAATTCTATTTATTTATATAGGTTTTACAGCTCTCCAAACTTGACCAGATTCTCGAATGCTCATAGGGATACAATAAAAACAAAAGTTCTACTTTTCTATCTATATATATTTTTTATTCATACAATTTATTATGATTTTAACTAACATTCCTATGTTATTATTATTCTGTTTTTGACCTTTCTCCCAACTATAAAATTTATAACAATAAGCACATATTATAGAAAAGGCCCAAGAAGTTGTTTGAGGAAAAATTCGCCGGTTCAGAAGAAGAATGACGAAACCGCAAAATGCAAAATTCTTAAAAAGAGCAAAAAACGAATTTTTGATATCAAAATCATAAAGTATGATCAAAATTAGCCATTCACCACACCGTGGTCAGGATCTCGAGAAATAAGCGTTTTCTGGAGTGTGCCTCTTGTCTATGAAATAACATAACTTTTTTCCTATTGCATATTTTGACTTAAAATTTTATAAAAAAACGTTTTCATGAATTATGTTTTATTGTTGTGTTGGTTAAAATTATAAACTAAAAAGTTTGTCACACAACTTTTTTAAGTAAACATGAAACTAAACGAAATATGATGACAAAATGTTTAAAAACTAATAACTCTTTTTGATATGTTTAAACATTTTGGACAAATTTCATTGTGATTTACATACTTCAAAGATGACACAGTAAAATTTTCAAAAGGAAATATTTACAGCGACCAAAGATACAGCGAGGTAAATTTGAAAAACCATCAAAATTGATTTTCGACATTTTTTTATAAAATTTGATTTTTGAACATGTTCCACCAAATCTAGATAACAATAAACTTCATACTCGGATTCAGCGACCTCGAAAACATAAAAATAGGCCAAAATTGGTCATTCACCTTAAATTTGATTTTCGTGGTCGGCATAACGATTGCTACCGCTCGACTAATATATTATGAGATAGAATAGTTATTTATGAAACAGTTCGTGAAGTATGCATTTTGCGAACGCACGCGATTTTTAAAGCACGAGCGACAACGGAGCGAGTGCTATAAACCGCGTAAGTTTGCAAAAAGTACTTCACCCACAGTTTCATACAATATTTTATGTACCATAAACAAATAAAAAAAGCTGTATCTCTTCGTCACTGCAATTCATTTCTATTCTACAATTTTTAGAACTTTGACATTTAAAAATTCTAACTACTTTCAAACCACCAAACTGTCAAAACTTTTGTTGTAATTCATTCCTCATATTTTCATCACCATGAAAACGCGAAAGTTAGGGACTGTCACCATTACAACGCGAAAGTTAAAAACAGTGCGAAAAAGTAAATCCCATTTGAAATACATTGTTACTTCACGCACACTTTAAATCCTTCACGCACTGCTATCTACACTCCTGGCCAAAAAAATCGGGACACCATAAAAATGGGTCATTTTTGATGCCTCGAAACTTCTAAACCTGTTGTCCGATTTTAGTGATTTTTTTAATATGTTATAGCTTTATTCTCTGAGAATATGAATGTAGTAATAGTTTTGCTGAAAAAGTAAATGTCATTGTATACCGGGTGTAACAATAATACTGTGTTTTTTCCTGAAAGTTCGTAACACCCTGTGGAACATTCTAGCATTTAAAAAATATTGAAATTAGAACTCAATTGTAGCCTTAGCCTTTCTTAACATTTCGCTTTCTGACTCATTCATTTATGTTGGGCAATGAAAAAGTTAGGTACTTTGACAACTAGCCATGTTCTTCATCAATACAGGGTGTTTCTAAATCAGTGCGACAAACTTTAAGGGGTAATTCTGCATGAAAATGTAATGATAGTTTGATATATAAACATATATGTCTGCAAATGCTTCGTTTCCGAGATACCGGATGTTAAATTTTTTCTTACACACTGACGATTTATTTATTGCTCTAAGACCGGTCGAGATATGCAAATAAAATTTGGTGGGTTGTAAGAGTCAGTTATTGCGCATTTTTTGACATAAAACTATGTATTTTATATTCACCATTGGCGTGCATACGGCATACGGGTCATATTACCCGGTCATATTACCTGTATGCACGCCAATGGCGAATATAAAATTTTTAGTTGTATGTTAAAAAATGTGAAATAACTACCTCTTAAAACCTACCAAATTTAATTTGCATGTCTCAACTAGTTTTAGAGCAATAAATAAATCTTCAGTTGGTAAGAAAAAATTCAACATCCGGTTTCTCGGAAACAAAGCATTTGCGGACATATGTTCATAAAGCCAACTGTCATAATTTTTCATGCAGAATTAACCCTTAAAGTTTGTCGCACTTATTTAGAAACACCCTGTATTGATGAAGAACATGGCTAGTTGTCAAAGTACCTAACTTTTTCATTGTCAAACATAAGTGAATGAGTCAAAAAGCAGAATGTTAAGAAAGGCTAAGGCTACAATTAAGTTTTAATTTAAATATTTTTTCAATGCTAGAATATTCCACAGGGTGTTACGAACTTTCAGGAAAAAGCATAGTATTATTTTTACACCCGTTATACAATTACATTTACCTTTTCAGCAACACTATTACTACATCCATATTCTTAGAGAATAAGGCTATAACATATTAAAAAATCACTAAAATCGGACAACAGCTTTAGGAGATTCGACACATCAAATATGACCCATTTTTAAGGTGTCCTGATTCCTTTGGCCAGGAGTGTATAATGACAGTTTTCACAAACTGAAAACTTATACATAATATGACATAGAGTAGATAAAAATAATAATTTTTATAACTGAGTTATAATAATTATTGCTTTTATAAAAAAAAAACAGTTATTAGTTCTTATGATATATGATTGTTTGTATTACTGTAAGTGCCTTGAGGAAGGTTGTAGTAATGCGTAGGTGTTTTTTTATTTTTTAATTTTTTTGTGGAATTTATGGCTTTGGTGAGAAACAATTGGCATTAAAATTGTTAGAAAAAAGTTATAACTTCCAAAAGGAAACTTCTTACAAAATTTTCTCATATTTTTGTTTATAACTTTTTTGTTGGTCACTTGGCGATAAAAAGTAATGGATATAAAATTGTAGAAAATTTAATTTGCTACACTTTATGAGTAATTAAATTTTCTGTAGGATTAATAGTTTGGTAGATACAGCGCGAAAGCCCTTTGCACCCCTTTTTCCAATATGGCGGCCGGGGGACAAGGGTGGCGACCCCAAAAACTTGAACTTAAGCTTTTACTGAACCTTCCTACACATTAAGAAAATAAAATTGACTCCTCTAAGAAATGCAACTCTAAATGTAACATTTCAATGGCCTAACTCTAAATTGAATGAAAATTATTATGAACTAATTTCAGACTAAAACCCTGACCTGTCGCATACCCAGGCAGCCGGAAGAAGTTCAGCACTCTAAATAAGTGCAATTTAAGTATATCAAAGAACGGGCAAAGTAAGTGCAATACTTTAGCAGATGTCCTCATCACAGACTTTGTAACTGAATTTGTAATACTTTATATATCATTTATTATCCAAGTACAAGTTAAAATTAAGTAGCCACTAAATATTTTACAACAGATACATTTTTATCGAGAAAGTTAATTTTCAAGGAAATAGCTACTTGTATAACAAGGGAGGAAAGTGCTACTCTTCCTCCCGAGAATGAAATTTACTGCTTGACGCGTAGCGGAGGGCAGTAATCATTCAAGGGAGGAAAAGGCACTTTACTCCCATGTTATACATATGGTTTTTCCACCTTCCTCAAATAACAAGTAATTTTTTCATTTTTACTTAATTTATTTATATAACTAACCAACAAAATTTATTAGAACTAAAACTAACAAGTAGGTACAATATAACTGTTAACTGTCAAATATTAGTCAAATTATTAATGTAAACATTGTTAAATCAGAGTAACAATTTACTGTTTTTTACCATTCTGCAAAATACAGAGTGTTTTTAAATAAACGTTAAAGTGTATAGATATTTACGTAATAGAAAATAGATATTGTACAGGGCGTCAATAAGTTATATTTCATGAATGAAATACCATGACGTCACTTTTACTTTTCCTCCCTAGGGAGGAAAAGTACAACTTTGCTCCCTACAATCAGGTCCGGAAAAGTATACTTTCGGTAGAGGTAGGTGGAAAAAAGAATAATCATTATTCTCAATTATATCATTCATTGTTATTTTCAGTTTATCTAATTTATGAAGAGTATGTTTTATTGGAGTAACAGGATCTCCAATAAGGCTATCCACCAATGAAATTAAGAAAGTATGTACCGAACTAAAAAAGAGTAAAGCACCAGGACCTGGGGGGATAGTTATAATAAATTTTGTGGATGTATAGAAAACAAACGTTTTCAGTGTTTTATTGTTAGATAAAATGAACTTCCATCAAGTAACGGTCGAATCCATCAAGAATTGAAATTATCGTATATGTCAGCAATATACAAAAAAGGAGATCGAAAACAATGTGATAACTGCAGGGGTATTTCCGTTACACCAACAATCAGCAAGATATACGGAAGGATCTTAAAAAACGGAATAGAAGACGAATACAAGGAAATGGAGGCAGAAGAACAAGCAGGATTTAGAGTCGGAAGATCTACAATTGACCACCTTTTTGCAATCACACAAGTCATGGAAAAGAAAACAGCGATTAACCAAGAGATTCATTTCGTATATATTGATCTGAAAAAATCATACGACAGTGTCCCTTTGGTAAAGTTATGGGAGGCAATGAAGAATACAAATATAAACATAGAAATCATAAAAATAACTAAAAATTTTTTATAACAACACAACCACGAGAATTAAACAAGGAAACAATCTCACCGAAGGATTTCTGACAAATAAAAGGCTCAAACAAGGATTCTGCCGCTCTCGAATACTTTTTAAAATATAATTTATAAATATTAAGAGCAAACAGTAGCGATCAACAGGTAGCAACAAACGCGTTCCAAGATTGCTGTTCTAATTTTGAATATTTTGTCGAGATATTTGGCACACATATTCGTAATATAATAAACAATGGCGATACAGAGCCCAATTTCAGAAATATGTTAGTATGTGGAAATTACTCTATAACTAAATAAAATATTAAAAAAAGGAGCCTGTACCGCCATTAAGAAAGACAAAAAAATACACTTTTTTTAAATAAACTTTTTTATTCCGTGCCTAGATTTTGTGTCACATTGCAACTACTAAAAATCGATTTTTTTATAACAAGAAATCGAACGTCATTGTCTTGGCAAAAAATTATTGTTTTTGATAGTATAAACTTCACTGTCAGTGTCGAAATACCGAGGCACTGTTGCCACATTTTTGAAAGTTCGCAGAACTTTCGCAATCTTGGACCGTGTTTGTTGCTACCTGTTGATCGCTACTGTGTGGTTTTAATAACTTTATTTTTTGCATATTGATACATAATTCAACTATTTTAGATTATGTCAATTAAAGAGGTTTTTAGGTATTCTAAGTTATTCAATTTGTTTATCCCAGAGAGCAATTGTTTAAACAACTGTTCTTGCCCTAACAGTGCCTCTAGAGATATTTAGCAGATCGCAATCAATTACTTCAGTCTTAAGTTTTAAGATGTATTAAAAAAATTTGAACATTTTGTCAAAATTGTTAATAAAAAATCCATTCGAAAAGGTCATAATTTTTAGCTTATAACAATTAGAATAACTTTGACACTTTTTAGGCCACAAGCTTGAATGTAGGCTCACTGAAAAGTTAATATCTCATTAATATACTTTAACTAATAAAATTCAAAGACCTGTAACGAAATAATTGTAAAATTTAATAAATTTTATAGAAAAATTAAATACATTGATTTTTCCGGGATATTTCATTATTTTAATGGGACATAACTTTTTATTATTTCACTGCATATGCAATCCATAAATTAGGTCATAAAATGTAGATTTTCATATAATGATCTGTTCTAGCTCTGTTCCTAGCTCTTAATGTTTATAAACAATTGAAATATAATTTATTAGTAAACAAAAGTTAACTTGATTTCTTTTGGAGATGTTAAGTCAAAATGACGACCTCTGGTGGATTTAGGCGGAACTAAAATTGAGGCCTTTTTGCTTTTTATTGCGCTGCTGTAATGGGGGTTTTTAATGTCAAATCGTGGTTAAAATCGTTGTCAGTATTTTCGAAAATCAATAAAGTGAAAAATTTAATAGCCTAATCGATTATTCTACCAGCATTAGTAGAATCAAAAAGAACGTGTTCGTTCTAAATTTACTGCAAATATTCTGCAACACAACATACAAATAAGAACACTTTTTATAAAAGGCTTGTTAAATTTTAATTTTGTTTTAAAACATACATACTATCAAATTAAATAACTTTTTAACGTCTATAGTCCATTCTTTCACGGTTTTTGCTCTAAATTTTAAAGAACCGCTTGGATTGACATGAAATTTTGCATACGTATAGGTTACATGTCAAAGAAAAAAAGTGATATTGTGCCGATGTGTGCTTTTGCCCTGGGGGTGACTTTCACCCCCTCTTGTGGGTGAAAAAATATATGTCCAAAATAAGTCCGGAAATGGGTAAACTGACTAATTTTAAGTAACTTTTGTTCTATAGAGCTTTTTCGCCAAGTCAACACTTTTCGAGATATTTGCGATTGAATATGTTCATTTTTTAACAAAATAACCACATTTTTAGACGGTTTTTCGCAAATAACTCAAAAAGTAAGTATTTTGTGAAAAAAAAAACGTTCTTACCAAAAATATAGCCTATAAAACAGTAAAAAAATGGGGTAAGCGTTGGGTCTTTGGATCTCGTAGAACTAGAGTTATAGCCAATGAAAAATAGATTCATATTCACCAAATTTCAAATAGCATATTTCGACGTAAAATATTCAAAAAATTAAGCACTTTTTGGGAAAAACCCATTATAACTTTTTTAAAGTGTTTAAAAAAAGCTTTATTTCTGTTTTTACGAAAAGTTTCTAGCTTTAAATTTAAGCAAGTTACGCTCAAAATAAAGTTGGTCCCTTTTGTTTTTGCAAAAAAAAATAGGTAAGACCACCCTCTAATTAGCAACTTAAATGAAATTAATCGTTACCGCTCCACAAATTATTTTACTTATGTTGTGTTTATATGATCTGTAAGTTTCATCGATTTAAAGTGCTTATTTTTGAAAAAATTTGGTTTCAAAATAAAATTTTTAAAAATTTAAATTTTGAAAAAGATGATTTTTTTCAAAATAACTAAAACTTGTTAGAGATAACAAAAATCTCGAAAAACAAAAAAGTCAGATTTGCTTTTCTAAATATCATGTATTTTTTTGTTTTCTGTTAGACAAAAATTTATTGAGGTTTGGTGTTTCTAAATTTGCATACATTCGTGATCAGTGACTCGTTCAACCCCTTTTAAATACAGCACTTTCAATAATAAGGACTTTGAACCGATGAAACTTACAGATCATATAAACAATATATACACGAGTCAAGAAATTTGTGAAGTCGTAACGATTAAGTTCATTTAAGATATTAATTAGGGGGTGATTTTCTCGATTTTTTTACCAAAACCAAAAGGTACTAACTTTATTTTGAGCGTAACTTGTTTAATTTTGATACTAGAATTTTTTTCCATAAAACAAAAATGAAGCTTTTATTAAACATTTTAAATAAGTTGTCGTGAGTTTTCCCCGAAATGTGCTTCATTTGTGGTTATTTCACGTTAAAATATTCTATTATGAATTTGACGAATATGAACCTATATTTCATTAGCTATAACTCTGCTTGTACTAGGTGTACAGCCGTGATATATACACCATTCTTTTAAATTTTTTACAGGCTATATTTTTGCTAAGAATATTTTTTCGACAAAATGCTTACTATTTGAGTTATTTGCGAAAAACCGTCTAAAAGCGTGGTTATTTTGTTGAAAAAATGAACATATTCACTGCCAAATAACTGGAAAAGTATTTACTTAATGAAAAAACTCTATAGAACAAAAGTTACTTAAAATTAGCCTGTTTATCGAATTCCTGACTTTCTTTGGACGAATATTTTTTCACCCCCAAGAGGGGGTGAAAACCACCCCTAAGGCAAAAGCACATATCGGCACAATATCACTTTTTTTATTTGACTTGTTAGCTAGGTGTATGCCAAATTTCATGTCAATCCAAGCGGTTCTTTAAAATTTAGAGGTTTTGCAATATTTTACCGTTAATGAATGGACTACTACAACATTTATTTGAAACATTTTTCTCTAAAATACAAAAGAAACGTATTATGGTAAAAAAACTGATTTTTTCATTCTTTATAACTGTTAAAAAAAAAGAAGAAAATTAGCTGTGGGTTTTCACCAAATTATCATCAGTTATCCCTCAACTACGGTTTAAGTCCTTCAAAACCCTGTATAACATGTTTTCATGTTTTTCCCCTATTAACTGGGGTATACTGATTTTGCCCGTCGGTATGTGACGGAGAATCAATCAGTTATTGTCATCTACAGTCTCACCACTAAATTTTTTCAAAATTTGAGGATCTGCAAGCTTTCAAAGAACTAAAAATTAAATTTTTAAAATAATAAACGTCTTGCATGTAAACCAAGTAAATATAAAGTAGGTAACATAAAGCTATAAATTATTTTTCTTAATAAAGTAACAAATACTTTTGCCAATTTTGCGAGAAATTTAATTGCTGATGATGTAGTAAATAGTTCGAGTCGGGAAATTTGAAATGTCAACATAAAACGACACTAAAATAGATGGAAGAGTCAGCCTTTTCACGTTATTTGCGGTGTGCAAGAACTTAGAGGGGATACGAGAAACGATCGTGCGAGAATAGCGGAGAAATATTGCAACTTTCTTAAATAATTCATATTATTGTCAATTGAAATTGTCAAATTGACGTAGATTTCATGTCTACTGCCATTGAAGAAGAAAAATTATATATTGCTCCACAATATTGATATGATATTTATGCAATTATTCTATAAAGGTAAAGGCTATAGCGGGATAAGATGGTCAAAATTGCACCAGGCTCGATTCAGTTTTGGGTTTGGCCATTTGAAAAAATATAGTTGAAAACTCACTCAGCCAAATTTTCAAGTCCCTAGGTGCTTATGGGGGTCCGCTATGAAAAAAAAAAACGTGTTATTTGGAACAAAATTTTTTCAGACGCTGTATTGTTGCAAAAAATCTGAAATAATTAACAAGGGCGTATCTTAACAATACAAAGCTACCTGATTTTTTTCAGACTTTTAGCTTCAAAATTGAGCACAGGAAAATTTTTGAAATTTTCAAAAAAAAAAGGTTATGTTTAAAATTTTTCGCCAACTTTAAAATACTGTTTTTTTGTGAACTTTTTTCCATTCTTTCGAATGGCGTAGGCATCATTACCATTTTCGACGTGAAAAATACCTAAAAATGGAAAAATCTTTCTTTATACATAACCTCAACAACATACAGCTAAATTAATGATTATTTACCTTTTTATATGTACCTTTACATCAAAATCAGCTAATAAAACTTATTTTTTCCTACATCATGCAAAAAACCCAAAAACTCCGGTTTTCGGCGATTTTACTAAATAGCCTCAAAAATCAGTCAAAAAATAATTTTTTTAATTATAATAGTAATTGAAATTAAGATGACGGACAGCGGCAGCGACACTTATTTATCAGAGGATGGTAAAAGGAAAGGAAATGAATTTGACGGAATCTTTAGTAAGAGCAGAAAAGTATATCGATCTCCCGATACAAAGAATGCTGGAGGTAGAGAGAATGAAATTACAGAACTGATGAAAACGTTAATAACTGATAATAAAAAGAAAGATAAGGAACTAGAGGATATAAAAACATGGTAGGTGAGTTGGTAGGAGAAATGAAAGAACTCAGAAAAGAGAATAGCGAGTACAAAGAAAAGATTAAACAAATAATTCAAGAAAATGAAAATTTAAAAAAGGAAATGATGAGTATGAAACAAAAAATGGATAAATTAGAGCTAACTTTAGAAATCTGCCAAAAAGAAAGAAAGAAAAATAATTTAATAATGAAGGGTTTGCCAATAAGTACGTCTGATATGGAACAGCTTAAGAATGAAATAGAAAACTTTTTAAATAAAGGGCTACGAATAATGGCAGAGTTAAATAAGGTACAAAAGATCAACGACAATATGTGCATTATTGAGTTTAGTAAGTTTGAAGACAAACTAAGAGTACTAAAAGCAAAAAGTAATCTTAGAAGTTATAGACAACACCGCGTATACATTGAATGCGATTTAACACTTAAAGAGATTGATATGCAGAAAAATCTTAGACATATAGCAGCAAAAGAAAAGGCAAATGGCAAAAGAATAAAAATGGGTTATGGTTTTATCGTTATTGAAGACACCAAATGGAGATGGAACCATAGTACGAATAATATAGAAATAGTCAGAGATAATGTAGCAGCAACTGGTTTAAAAAACTACTAGTTAATGCAAATTCGAGGATGGATATGGACACGAACATGGCATAGATTATGGACATAAGAGAATATAACAAAATCGATGCGAGTCTTGACAAAAATATGCAAAAACTAAACCGTAAAAATACAGACAATGAAAGAACTATGAATGCAAAAAATGAAAAACAAAATAAGTATTGGAAAATTGGGTTGTGGAATATACAAAGTCTAAATGGTAAAGAAGAGGTACTTATTGATGAGTTTGAAAACACAAAAATGGATTTTTTAGCATTAACTGAAACAAAGAGAAAAGGTAGTGGATGTATTAAAATGACAAATGAGCACTACATGATTTTTGGAGGTCTTAATGAGTCAGAACGTGCGAGGGCAGGAGTTGCCCTAATGGTTCACAGAAATGAGCATAAAAATATCACTAGATGGAAAAATATTTCGGAAAGACTCCTTAGAATAGATATGAGTAAAAACGAGAAGACAACAATTATTGTTGGGTATGGACCATCGGAAAATGAAGCCAAGGAACTCAAAGATAGCTTCTGGGAACAATTGCATATATCAATAAATCATAAGGTCATAATAGTAGGCGATTTTAATGGGCGAGTGGGGTCAAGCAATGAATATGACTACCCTATAGGACCATATGGAGAAATGGTCAGGAATAATAATGGACAAAGAGTCATCGAGTTTTGCATCATGAATGATATGCAAGTTAGTAACACATTTTTTCAACACAAGGAGATTCATAAATACACACGAGTGATGGATTCGCGGAACGAAAAATCCGTTATTGACCTAGTATTAGTACAGAACAGATACAAAAATGAAATAGTGGACGTGCGTGTTAAAAGAGGCTATGAGATCAGCTCGGATCATTTTCTTGTTGAAACTAAAGTAAAGACAAGGAGAGAACAGGCATTTAATATTAAAAATGAAGAAAATCGCTACGAACAACCAAGTATTAAAGTATACAAACTTCAGTCTGAAAATATTAGGAAAGAATACTGTCGTAAATTAAATGAAGAAATACGAAAAACAAATTGGAAAAATGAGGAGGATATAGAAATATTATGGAACATTTTTAAGGAGCTGGTGTACGCAACTGGGAGTAAAGTATGTGGGGCAACGAAAGGAAGATATCTGAAAGGTACAGCTTGGTGGAATAATGACATAAAATTGGAAGTTTCGAAGGACAAAAAATTGTGGAAAAAGTATATAAGCAATAAAAGTGAAAGTAATTATCAAGAATATAAGGAACAGAGAATACTGGTTAAAAATAAAATTAAAGAAGCTAAGAATCGACAATGGGAAGAATTTGGAAATAAAATGGAAAGTGATAGTAAGGGGAATGCGAAGTTGATTTATAGGACTTTAAAAAATCTAAGACAAAAGAAATCAAACGGATTAACAGGTTTAGAGGAAAAAGATGGTAACATATTATTAAAAAATGAAGAGATTACCGAAAGATGGCGAGAACATTTTATGGAGTTATTAATGGGAGACAACAACGAAATAGAGAATGACAGGGATGAGTACAATTTAAATGAACAACAAGATGATGATGACATAACATACGAAGAATACAGGGAAGCAATTTTAAAACTAAAAAATGGCAAGGCTGCAGGACACGATAATATTAAGGCTGAGCTAATTAAATATATGGAAGGAGAAGGATTACAATTAATATGGAAGATCATAAGGAGCTGTTGGCGTACTGGATGCATACCTAGAGATTGGACGCTTGCAACTATTCTACCATTACACAAAAAAGGCGATAAACATAAGTGTTCTAACTATAGAGGAATATCATTGTTGGTAGTTGCTAGTAAAATCTACGAAATAATACTAGAGAAAAAGCTGCGAGAAAAGATCGAGGCCACACTGGATGACAGCCAATGCGGCTTTAGGCCAGGGCGAGGTACAACCGATCTCATATTCACGGTGAGACAGTTATCAGAAAAAGCCCTAGAGCATAACAGTAAGTTGTATCTCTGTTTTGTGGACTTGGAAAAAGCATTTGATCGGGCGCCACGTAACAAGATCTGGGAAATATTAAACCGTAGAAATGTGAAACCGAAGTTAATCCAAGCAATAAAGAGTATATATAAATGTACACGTAATAATGTAAGAACGAACAATTGCTCATCTCTTGAATTCTACACAAGGACAGGTGTAAGACAAGGTGGTGTTCTGAGTCCATTGTTATTTATCGCTCTAATGGACGAAATTGCAAAAGAATGCAGGGGTAAGGTGAAACGAACTAGGGTTGGGGTGTATAAACTTCAACAAGTTTGCGTGTCAGAGTTGATATATGCCGATGACCTGGTTATTGTGGCAAAATCAGAAAAAGACTTGCAAGTAAATGTGAATGTTTGGAATGAAGCCTTTAAGAAATTTGGGATGAGAATAAATATTGAAAAAACAGAAGCTTTAGTAATATCGAAAACACAAGAAAATATAAATGTTAAGTTGAATAATGAGACCATTACACAAGTTGAGGACTTCAAGTATCTAGGATCAACAATGAATGGGCAAGGAAATATAGAACCAGAAATAAACAGCAGGGTAATGAGTGCAACAAAATTATACTATGCACTAAATAAAAGTTTTATTAGGAAGAAAGAAGTAAGCCTGAAAACAAAAATGAAAGTATTTCAAACCGTATACGAGCCGGTGCTACTCTACGGTAGTGAAACGTGGACAGTGAACGACAACATCCGTAGTAAAATCCAAGCATGCGAAATGCGATATTTACGTGCGGTGTCCGGGGTGAGCAGACGTGATCGTATAAGAAATGAAGACATACGTGAATGGTGCGGTGTTGGAAGGACCTTAGACAGACTTGAAACGTAACAGTTATCGTGGTTCGGACATATGGTGAGAATGAGTGAAGGTAGAACTGTAAAGAGGGTATGGAAAGCGGCATCTGACAACAAACGAAGAAGAGGCAGGCCAGCAAGAACGTGGAATGCAAATATTGGAAAGGCTTGCGGAAAAAGGAATATTGGGTGGAGAGAAGCAGAAAGACTAGCTACCGACCGAAAGGCATGGAGACGTCTCATTTCTCCACTTACCTCGACACCGTAAGGTACAAGAGGACGGCTTAAGTAAGTAAGTATTAAAATTTTTCGCCAACTTTAAAATATGGTTTTTTTGTGAACTTTTTTCCATTCTTTCGAATGGCGTAGGCATCATTATCATTTTCGACGTGGAAAATACCTAAAAATTGAAAAATCTTTTTTTATACATAACCTCAAAAACATACAGCTAAATTAATGATTATTTACCTTTTTATATGTACCTTTACCATCAAAATCAGCAATAAAACTTATTTTTTTCCTACATCATGCAAAAAAACCCAAAAACTCCGGTTTTCGGCGATTTTACTAAATAGCCTCAAAAATCAGTCAAAAAATATTTTTTTTAACGTTTAGAAAATTAAAATTTTGTTGTTATCGATAAAATGTAATACAAAAATAAGTGGTTTGTTTGCACAATTATTTGAATTTCATATATAATAATATCGTCCCATTGATGGTACCCTGCCATAGGCTTATAAAAAAAATCAATAAATTAATTTTTTTAACGTTTAAAAAATAAAATTTTTGTTGTGTTCGATAGAAAATGTTCCCCCTTTATAAAAATACTCGTTGCGGTTGTGATTTTCAAAGCGTGCTTAGGTTAAAAAAAGCACGCTACTTTGGTGCCGTACGCAACGAAGCGCTTCTAGCCACGTTTTTGGGAAAAACTAAGGAAAACCACTCCTCAAGTACTGCCGTCGAAGCCACTAACTACTTAAGTAATAAAAATCTTTTTATTAAACGTTAATGAGTAATTATTATTTAAATAATATATAGTGCAACCTAAAGCGAGCAGTGTTTAAAGGGATTAATAAATTAATTATTAAAAAGTTACTACGGACTCATGAAATTACAAAATTCAAATTCCTATTAATATACAGTATGATGCAAAGGAAAGGAATAAATTCATTATTTCTTAAACAGTCGACTATAAAGAAAATTCCCGAAAGAGGTCGATTTTTTTTATTACGATTTTTTGGCATATATATATCTTACTAGAAGTGACGTCATCCATCTGGACGTGATGACGTAATCGATGATTTTTTTAATGAGAATTACGGTTATTTGAAAAATCATAGTAGTAAAAAACTTCGGTTTGTACAATAATATAAAATTTTATTAAAAAAGTTTTAAAAAAGTCATCCAAGAACGTTGAGAACGTTTTCGATCTAGTCAAATCATCTTCAGTGACATTCTGTGTAGTAATTGAATCTAGCCCACTAGTTGCTATAGAGTCTTAAAAATTACATAATTTTATTAAAATTATACTTGTGGAATGACAAGTCAAGACGAGTGACACAGACCGAATTTCGTCTTGACCTCGAACTCGTCTTGACACTTGACAAGTACGAAGCCATGCTGCTTTTGAGTACTAATAGTAAAATCCATTAATATCGACATTTTGCCGCATTTTAAAAGTATAATTTTAATAACTAATTATGTAATTTTGAAGACTATATATCAACTAGCGGACTAGTTTCAATTACTAAACAGAATGTCACTGAAGATGATCTAAGTAGATAGAAAATGTTCTGATGTTTTTCTATAATCTATTTGGATGACTTTTTTAAAAGTTTTTTAATAGAATTTTATACCATGATACAAACCGAAGTTTTTGATTTCTGTGTAAGTTTTTTAACTATGGTATACAGCCAAGCACTGGGACTTTACTGTAATTTGGTTATTCGAAAGGTTATTCAATTCTCTATTCAGTAGTATAAACATTAACATTACCATTATTAGAAAAGACTAAGTTTTCAATCTAATATCACACAAAATAACATCAAAAGTATTACATAACATCCCACCAGATTAAAAACAATGGAAACATTACCATTATTATTTATACAGAGTGACCAAAAAAAGTTTGAAATAAATTAATTTACAAAAAAAAATAATATGTAATTTATTTAATTCAAAATATATTTTACTTTCAGAAAACGGAAAAAAATGTTTGTTCGGAAAATAAACATTGCTTTTCGCTTAAATTAAATGTCAAAACTTCTAAGAGGCAGGTGCCTGGCAGCAGCTGGCTTGAACATTGAATTTAAGTGAAAAGCAATGTTTATATCTCAAACATTTTCTTCTGTTTTCTAACAGCAGTAAAATATATTTTGAAGTAAATAAATTACTTAAATTCTTCTTTTTATGTCAATTAATTCAATTAAAATTTTTTTTGGTCACCCTGTATAAATAATTATGTTAGTGTTTATATTACTGAATAGAGAACTGAATATCCTTTCAAATGAGTTGCCACACGACCCATATTCTCATTTTAAAAAAATCATCGATTACGTCATCACACCCAGATGGATGACGTCACTCGTATCACACTCGACTCATTTCGGGATTTTTCCTAAAGTCGCCAGTTTACTAAATAACGAATTATTCCTTTCTTTGCACCATGCTGTATATTAATTTAAATTTTGTAATTTCATGATTGTGTAGTAATTTTTTAATATTAATTGATTAATTCCTTTAAACACAATGCACTCTTTAGGTTGCACTATTTAATCAATTAAGTAATTCAAATAATTTAATAATTATTTATTTGAATAATAATTCCTCATTAACGTTTAATAAAAATATTTTTATTACGTAAGTAGTTAGTGGTTTCGACGGCAGGTACTTGAGAACTGGTTTTTCCTGAGTTTTTTACAAAAACGTGGCTAGAAGCGCTTCGTTGCGTACGGTACCAAAGTGCCGTGCTTTTTTTAATCTAAGCACGCTTTGAAAATCACAACCGCAATGAAGATTTTTATAAATGGGCAACATTTTCCATCGAATACTACAAAAATTTTATTTTTTAAACGTTAAAAAAATTAATTTATTGCTTTTCTTTATAAGCCTATGGCAGGGTACCATTAATGGGACGATATTATTATATTGTATGAATTTCAAACAATCGTGCAAAATTAAAAATCATTTATTTAAATATTAGTTGTACAATCTATCGATCACAACAAAATTTTAATGTTTTAAACGTTAAAATAATTATTTTTTTGCTGATTTCTGAGGCTATTTAGTAAAAACGCCAAAAAACGGGGTTTTTGGGTTTTTGTGCATGCTGTAGGAAAAAAAGTTCTAATAGCTGCTTTTGATTATAAAGGTAAGAATATATATAAAAATGTAAATGATGATTAATTTAGCTGTATGTTGTTGAGGTTATGAGTCAAATACCAGAAAATGTCAAAAAAAAAACAGTTTTTTCGATTTCTAGGTATTTCCACATTGAAACTGATAATGATGCCTATGTCATTCGAAACAATGGAAAAAAGTTCACAAAAAAACAATATTTCAAAGTTTGCGAAAAATTTCCAACATAACCCAAAATTTTTTTGAAAATTTCAAAAATTTTTGCTGCGCTGAATTTTGAAGCTAAATATCTTAAAATAAATCAGTTAGCTTTGTATTGTTAAGATACGCCTTCAATATTTTTTTCAGATTTTTGCAGCAACACAGCGTCTAAAATTTTTTTTTTTTTTCAAAAAAACACTTTTTTTCCATAGCGGACCCCCAGAAGCACCTAGGGACTTGAAAATTTGGCTAAGTGAGTTTTCAGTTATATATTTTCAAATGGCTAAACCCAAAACTGAATCGAACCTGGTGCAATTTTGACCATCTTATCCCTCTATAGCCTTTAATTAATTGTATTTTGCTTGCAGTACTGCATTTTAACAACTAATTTTATTTACTACATACAATTGTTTAGGTTTTAGTAACATAACCTGAATCTTATTTTTTCTTCTTATTATTTTTTTGGACTATGGCCTTGACAGTTATCTAGTAACCAGGACTAATATAATTGGCCAATATAATTAAAAGTGCGAATAATGTTGCTGAGCGTAGACACCAGGTGTCGCTTTGCCGAACTTGCACGGTCCCAATAGGGGAGTCGTTATAAAAATAACGAATATAAACATATTTGTTGGTGCAAATGTAATTATAAAAGCAATGTATTTTTACTAAACCTTTAAGTAATTTTTTTTCAAATATGTTATTTATTTTATACAATAATTAAAGTTAAAATCAAAAATATCCTATAAGTAATTTAATATTTAGTTTGACTTTGACGGTACTGTCAAAAGTAAACAACGTAATTTATACGTTAGCAGGTGGCGCTAGGAAGAAACATTATAATTTATTGAACATCAACAACACATTTGGCACGGTTACAGTCCGATACAATTATTACTGGTTTATATGTTGTACTAGTATTTCATCTATTGGGACCGTGCAAGTTCGGCAAAGCGACCTCTATTTCTACGCTCTGTACTTTTATTCGCACTTTTAATTATATTGGCCAATTATATTAGTCCTGGTTGCTGGATAATTGTCAACGCCATAGTCCAAAAAAATAATTAGAAGAAAAAATAAGATGCAGGTTATGTTATGCAAACGTAAACAATTGTATGTAGTAAATAAAATTAGTTATTAAAATGCAGTACTGCAATCAAAATACAATTAATTAAATTTACCTTTATATAATAATTGCATATCACATCAATATTGTGGAGCAATATATAACTTTTTCTGCTTCAATGACAGAAGGTATGAAATATACGTCAAATTGACAATTTCAATTGACAATATGAATTATTTAATTGCAATATTTCTCCGCGACTCGCGCACGGTCGTTTCTCGTTTCCCTTCCAAGTACTTGCACACCGCGAATATCGTGTTGGTCGTATATACTAGATATCAAGAGAATATTTTGCTTCTTTGCTGAAGTAATGAGCCATATTGATGTAGCTTAACCTTTAACTACCCGCGCATCAAGTTATAACATAACTACACGCGTGGCGTACTTTGTACGCCACAAGAAAATACACTTAAAAACAGAGGATTTGTTTAATTTTTTATTTAAAAATACACTTAGTTGTTTGTTATAAACCTTATTCGACATCAGTGAATACTTGGAGTTCCTTTTGAGTAAGCCAATTGGGATTTATAACTGGAGTCATGGAATAACTGGATTCCATGATAAATAAAATTACTAATAAAAAAATTTTTTAAATGTGATTTTTTACAGGAGAAAAAGTATTGTTTATAAAGAAAAATATATTTTTTGCCATAATGACTAAAAAACAATTAAAATATGTACTTATATTACGACTTATGGTAATATAATCCTGGGGTATATTGTCCACCACCGGAAACAACAAATAATAAAATGTAAATTACGATCTTTCCAGAACGCCGATTATAACGAAACTAAAACCAAATTGTAAAGCACATTCCAGTGATAGGTTAGAAAAATAAGCAAGGTCAAACATTAAATTTTTAAATATATTTCCAGTAGAATTCTTATATCTGGCGTACAAAGTACGCCAGCGCCTGTAGTTAAAGGTTAAATGTTTTAGGCGAAAAACTAAACAGAAACGGATAATTGCAATAGCACCATACAGCAGTAACTCCGCCGTCTACAGCAATAATTACCATACAATTTTCTTTATAGACATAACGACAGGTTTCTTTATAGACATAACGTAAAAAATGAAATTTTGTAATACTAATAATTTGTATATAATAATATTGTGACTTACCATTATTTTGCAATAAGCTCTTTAAATAAATAAATTTAATTATTTTGTTTTAACTGTCTGAAATTGGTTTGGCCTTTACTTTTACCTTTTTCCTTTTATTTTGTTTTATTAATATTTTCAAAATACATTCCGATATTTTACTATATTTATGTAAATACGTCACCCTATTTCTCCAAAAACTCTACCTACCGTCATTAGTTTCAAATAAAATCTTTTTCGTAAGGAAATTTTTATATAGTGCATTCGTAAAGTGTGGAAAGGGTCTATTATCTCATGACTTAATTATTTTCAGAGTTAAAGCTCTGACAGGTCGATTTTTATTATTAAATTATGATTTTTTGACGTATATCCCATAATAGCGACGTAATCGATTTGGGCGTGATGACGTCATCGATGATTTTTTTTAAATGAGAATAAGGGGTCGTGTGGCAGCTCATTTGAAAGGCGATTCAATGCTCTATTCAGTAATATAAACATTATCATCATTATTTATACCGGGTGGCCAAAAAAGAATTTTTGAATTAAAATAATTGACGCAAAAAGAAGAAAGTATATAATTTATATAACTCAAAATACATGTTTTTGCTGTCATAAAAGAGAGAAAAATGTTTATTTCACAAATAAACATTGATTTTCGCTTAAATTAAATGTTCAAACTGCCAAGAGGGAGGTGTGTGGCTGTTTGACATTTAATTTAAGCGAAAAGCAATGTTTATTTATGAAATAAATTTTTTTTATATATTATGTGGCATCAGTAAAATATATTTTGTGTTAAATAAATTACATACATTTTTTGCGTCAATTATTTTAATTTAAAAAATATTTTTTTGGCCACCCTGTATAAATAATGATGTTAATGTTTGTATTACTGAATAGCGAATTGAATCACTTTCCAAATGAGCTACCACGCGACCCCTATTCATATTTAAAAAAATCATTTATGACGTAATCACGCCCAAATCGATGACTTCAGTATTATAGGATATACGTCAAAAAATCATAATTTAAAAAAAAATCGACCTGTCAGAGTTTTAACTCTGAAAATAATTAAGTTATGAGATATTTACGAATGCACTGTATATTACAGCTTTTATATCCTTTGTAATAACCTTATATACCCCAAACCAA
This sequence comes from Diabrotica virgifera virgifera, assembly GCF_917563875.1. NCBI lineage: Eukaryota > Metazoa > Arthropoda > Insecta > Coleoptera > Chrysomelidae > Diabrotica > Diabrotica virgifera. Next base: position 8,718,558 of record NC_065450.1, read on the forward strand.
ATTTTTTGCTATTATAGCCTGACCATTCAATTTACTTATTCGTGAAGTATATCCGCAAGAGGTGTCTTCCAGACGTTTGTTTTTTCACCAAAAACAAAAATCCGAATGTGTATTCTCCAAATCTTCCCTCGGTTACTTCTTATTCCGTTATTCCCTTTTCTCCAAAGGAGATGGAATAATTGTTCACAAGTTTTCTTCAAAAAATGTTGGAGAAGCAAAAGGTGCCGATGTATTTGCCCCAAATACATGGACAATGGATGTGTTACTTTCATTAATTAAAAAATATGAACCAGCGGACGTGTAAAGCTGTGACTACACTGCGAATGCTAAATAATCAAAATGTCAACAAATGAAGGAAAAATTCGATTTTTCATTGGTTTTTTGATTATAACTTTAAAAGCATTCATTTTCGAGAAAAGTTGCACCGACATAAAAGTTGCGTAATTAAATTTCCTACAATATAAGATTAAGTGAAAATTTTAAAAAATGTCACCCTTGTTGCAAAATAGCAATAATTTCGAAAAAACCATAAAAAAACAAATATTGGCATTTTACGTTATTCAACCATTTATGCTAAACTTAGGACCTTTATATTTCACCCAGAAAAACTTTATGATATAATAAAACAATACTGTAAATTTCATTAAGATCGGTTTAATAAATTTTGTAAAATAAATTTTGCAATCCAGCTTTCGCAAAAAAATTAATTTTATCAAAATTTTGCAGCACTGAAAATAAAGCAGAGAGCAAGTTGATTTTTTTACATATAAAAAAATACTGTGCCTTTCATTTGCAATTTGCAAAATTAAAATCGGTTAACTACCACGGGCGTCAGGATTTTTTTTAAATAAACATTAATAATTGTTGGTGCTACGCGAAGGAGAGCGGATAGGTTCACTCTGATTGTTCATTCCAATGACCTTTGATAATGATTGATAAGTTCTAATTTTTAGTACATTTCGAAATAAATAAATAAATTTGTTTATTGCAAAATAAAAACACATACTCTGTCCTTTGAAATAACACTTTTTCAGCAAAAACTTTCTTTGTTCATATATTTTAACTTAAAAAATAAAAGTGTATTATTTTAAACATATGCAATTGCTTAAACAATTTTTTACAAACAATAATCAAATTAATTTGATTTTTGTGGAATTTAAATATGAACTTACAACAGAATATAGAGTAAGAAAATAATATATAAGATAAAGATTGGAAGAAATTTTGGTGGAAATCAACTTGTGTGTCCGCGGTGTTGTGGAACACCGCTGTCCTGCTCCTAGCACCAAAAATTAATGTTTATTTAAAAAAGTTTCTGACGATGTGGTAGTTTTTTAACCGATTTTAATTTTGCAAATTACAAATTAATGGTACAGTATTCTTCTATTTGCGAAAAAAATTTTAACTTGCTATCTGCTTTATTTTCAGTCCTGCAACATTTTGAAATAATGATTTTTTTTGCGAAAGCTGGATTGCAAAATTTATTTTGCAAAATTTATTGAACCGATTTTAACTAAATTTACAGTATTGTTTTATCATATCATAAAGTTTTTCTGGGTGAAATATAAAGGTCTTAAGTGTAGCAGAAATTGTTAAAAAACGTTAAATGCGAATATTTGTTTTTTATGTTTTCTTCGTAATTATTGCTATTTTGCAACAAGGGTAACAATTTTAAAAATTATTAACCAATCTTTTGTTGTAGTAAATTTAATTACGCAACTTATCTCGGGAATGAACACTTTTAAAGTTATAATCAAAAAACGAAGAAAAAAATCGAATTTTTCCTTTATTTTTTGACATTTTGATTATTTTGAAAAATGTTCTGCACCTTTTTGAGTGGGAGGATAACTGATTTTATTATTATATATGGGTAAATTACAAGCAATTTCTGCAAACAAATTAGAGTCACCTCTCAACGTCCATCTCAAAACAGATCCTCCCTGGACTAGATGTGGAGTAGAATAATGTAACTAACCATTCATTGACCACCAGTACAGCTTCACTTATTGAACCGAGAGATCAAGGAATAATTTATGCCTATAAAGATTTAGAGAAAATAATTTGTAAGAAGAATAATAGCCAATATGGATTTTTATGACACGACGTCTTCAGATAGTTCCAATGACATGATATTTCTAATGCCCAAATTTGATGGATGTTGTAGAAGAGAATGAAGTTATATGATTTTTAAAGATGTAACCAATGAAGAGTTTTTAACGGTGAAAGCTCTTTTAAGAGTTGGAGACATCGTCCTAGCCAGAGACATGAAATTAAATCTAATAGAAAAATTGACCAGAACAACTTTAGTATTACAATGTGTTTCCGTAGAATCGATTTACTCTATTAACAAATATGTGACAGATAACAGTTTAACCACAAAGTATTAACTGTAAAAATCTCCGGCAAGTTCATGCTAGAAATAGAACGACTAAAAAACTAAGGACTAGGTACACTAGATTTTAAAAATGTAGTCCTCAAGGTAAATGGTGAAAGCATTCTGTTTCATGAAGCTTTCGAGCTTCCATTTCATGAAGAGAAAGAAGTTTTACTTACATAATAACCTTTTTCGATCGGGAATATTGAGAAAGATCGTAATGACTGGTCTAGATGGATACTGTAGAGAACGAAGTTTCATGATGACTGAAGACTGATTAAGGCCCGGTACTTTATGTCTCGATCAAACTCCGGTTAGTTAACCAGGGTTTAATCGGGACCTCTATAGGGTTTGTTGCGTTGTAATAAGTGCAGTTATATTGTAATTGCATTTATTATAACGCAAGAGACCCTAGAGTGGTTCCGATTAAACCCCGGTTAACTAACCGAGCTTTAATCGAGACATAATGTACCGGCCCTAAGGAAGCTCTCATACCAAAAGCGATATCCGAACGATATTTGTAACAGGCAACATCCCATATAGTCCAGACCGTATCGTCGCCCCCGTTAGGTAAATTATTCCGATCATTTTTTTTTGCACAAACGTTTTTCTTAAAAAGAGGTCCTTATAACAAATACACAGAGTGCCGGGAGGTGCCGCGGTCGGAAAATTGTTTAAACAATTTTTTTAAACAAATTCAAAAAATCAATTTTTTCACTTCGTACCAATTTTTTTTTAGATTCTTTGGAATATTATGAGCAAAAAGGGTCTCTTATGAATTTTCTCTAAAATTAATTGTTGTCGAGTTATACGCGATTTAAAATTTGAAAAACGCGAAAATGGTCATTTTCAAGGCTTTAACTCAGTTAGGAATTATTATTATGAAAGTCAGAAAAAGACTAAATCAAAGTTTAAAGCACCCCCTACATGATCCTGAAGAAATTTGTGTCAATAATTTATTACTAAACTGTTATTTTTAACTATTAGCGCTAACAGCGTATGGAGGCGGCCGTCAATGTGAGTGCGAGTAAGATGCACCATTGGTTGCCGGAATGGTGCATCTCTTTCCCACTCACATTGACGGCCGCCTCAATACGCTGTTAGCGCTGATTAATTAAAAATAACAGCTTAGTAATACATTAATGACACAAATTTCTGCAAGATCATGTAGGGAGGGGGGGGGGGATTTAAACTTTTATTTAGTCACTTTTTGACTTTCATAATAATAATTTATAACCGAGTCATTAAGCCTTGAAAATGGTCATTTTGGCGTTATATATATCTTAGCTTAGCTATATCTTAATCTTAGCTTTGAGTCCAGGCCATACTTGAGTAAAGTGGAATACAGAGGCTGATAAATTGGCAAATATAGTCAAGACTTTAAACATTTCTGCAGACATTGAAATATATAAATTTCACTTTTTACCTTTTATTAAACACAAAATTGTAAATGAGTTTAAAGTTGAATGGACAAAACAGTTTAAAACTAAAGTGATTTTTCTACAAACCCTTGGTTCCACAAATTGACATTTGGGGATCGAAGGCACTTGACATCAATTATTAGAATGCGTTTGGGTCAATGCCTCATACCAGATCATTATTGGTTTAAAATCAATTGTAGTGATACTCCTTTTTGTGAATGTGGACAAAAGTATAACTCATATGTTACTGAATATGTTACAAAATAAATCAACTTGACCTGTATCAGGAACTTGTTAATACAGGAAGTCCAACCCCCATTTCAATATAAAATTGTCTACATAATATTAATGACCAAATCTTAAGAACGATCAATCAAATTAAAATATAAAATAGTTATTTGACAATCATAATACAATGAATTTAACGAAGGGAATATGGAAAAATCCAGACCCCTTGAAAAGAGTATTCCCTTCCAATTGCAGTCTAAATACGAGAACTGGCCAAGTACCTAAGAAGTGGAGGCCAAGAAACTAAAAGGAGAAGAAGTGATTTTGGCGTTTTTCAAATTTTAAATCGCGTATAACTCGAAAACAATCAATTTTAGAGAAAAATCACAAGTGACCTTTTTTGTCCATAATGACCCTAAGAATATAAAAAATTTACGAAGTGAAAAAATTGATTTTTTGAATTTGTTTAAAAAAAATTGTTTAAACTATTTTCCGACCGCGGCACCTCCCGGCACCCTGTGGATTTATTATGAGGACGTCTTTTTCAGTAAGTTTGTGCAAAAGAAAACGAATCCGAATAATTTACCTAACGGGACCAACAATACAGCATGGTCTAATAAATATCTGCGGTTAATTTATGTCTTCAATGCACTTAAACTACCTAGAATTCTTTAAAAGCTCGTTCGGGATCGGATTCTCAAAAAAGGGCAGTAGAATGTGCTGTGTGCCAAAGGCCCAGATGTGTGTATTTGGGATTGAGGGCGTACAATAAGAGGGATAATAGGGCATTATAATTTTTGATATAATAGGTTTATTGGTCAATTATAGGTCAATTTTTTACAATAATTTGTTTACTTACATAATAAACTTAAAAAAGTCTTAAAAGCATAGACATGCTTGTTGACTTATCTATATAATGTTTACAGATTAATATTTACAGTTTTTTTGACAAATCAATTTTTTCTAGTATAATTTAAATTTGTTAAATTGGTACACAAATCCCTTTTTTATTTAGTCCAAGTAGTATAAATAATTTTATATATATAATCTATATCTAAACCTTTCTTAAGGTGTTCGAAAAATACATTTCATGCATCTATATCAATTATATCATATACAAATCGTCTCCACTCTTACTTATTCTTGGACCTTCGTTTCGCTTCAGTCGAAGTTGTATTTTTCTTCTTCAGAATCCTTACCACTTCATCGTTCCAGGTTTTCTTTGGTCTCCGTTTTCCTCTCTTGTTTTGTGTACTTTTGCCTCCCATACGCGTTTTACTTGTCTATTGTCGTTCATTCTACACAAAAGCCAAAAGGATTTAAGCTTGTTCTTATCTAGTATTTGTGTTTTTGGTTCGACTTGTAGTTCTTCTGTTACAATGCTGTTTCTTATGCTATCGCGTCTTGTAATTCCTTTTACTTCTCAGGGGTACTTCATGTCCATTGAGTTTATTCCATTTTTCGATGATTGTGTTAGCACCCAGCTCTCAGTAGTATAGGTTCATCAGCCTGAAGATCATTTTATATACCCCCATCTTCGTCCTGCTGCTTACTTCTTTCTTTCCAATGAATGCTCTGTTTAAGCTGTAGTATCTACATTCTGGAGTCATGGTTATATTTTCGTTGACTTCTTCTGATCTTCCTCCATTTTCTATTTTCATACCCAGGTATTTATGTATATGTTGTTACTTGTTCTAGTTTTTGGTTATTTATCTCTATATTTACTTGAGTATCCTCATTTCCCATGACCATTATCTTTATTTTCTCCATGTTTATTTTCATATTTCTTTCTAAGTGATATTTTTAAAGTTTATGGGCAATTGATAGTCCGTTCGCTGACGGTAAAATAATGCAAAACCTATAAATTTTAAAGATCCGCTTAAATTGGCATGAAATTTGGCATATACATACTATGTAGGTAGCATGGGGGCCCAGCTTCATCCCTTCTCGAGGGTGAAAAAATATACGCTCAAAATAAGGCCGGAAATGGATAAACTAACTAATTCTAAGCAACTTTTGTTTTATAGCATTTTTTCACTAAGTTAAAATTTTCGAGTTATTTGCGAGTAAATATGTTCATAAAAAACACATTTTCAGACGGTTTCTTGCAACTAACTCAAAAAGTAAGTATTTTATCGAAAAAAAAAACACTCTTAGCAAAAATATATCCCATAAAAAAGTGAAAAAAATGGTTTAGGTATGAGATTACCTAGTAAAAGAAGAGTTATAAGTAATGAAAAATACATTGATACTCGCCAAATTTCAAATCGAATATTTCAACGAGAAATAACCTAAAAAAGCACTTTTTGGGAAAAACTCATTAAAACTTTTTTAAATTGTTTAAAAAAAATTTAATTTTGTTTTATTAGCAAAAGTAAGCAAGTTACGCTCAAAATAACGTTGGTCCCTTCCTTTTTTGGTAAAAAAATTGTGAAAATCACCCCCTAATTAGCATCATCAGTGAAATTAATCATTACCACTTCATAAGTTGCTTTACTCGTGTATATATTATTGTTTATATGGTAAGTTTCACCGGTTGGAAGTGCTTATTTTTGAAGGGGCTGTAGTTGAGGCTTGAACTAGTCACTAATTACGAGTGCATGCACATTTAAATTTTTCAAAAATTCTTATTAGTTTTCTCAGGATTAAAAAAAATGAATCCATTTAAAAAGTATTGGACAGAAATTTTGCGCAAGTATTGTATATTTTTGTAATCAGTATTTTAAAAGCTTTTAAATGAGGTGTTACATGATGTACTTTCCGATTCAAAAAAATCTTAGTTATGACTGTCACACGAATATACTATGATTGTTTTAAAAATCGACCTGTCCGATTTGCATATTATGTCCTAAAAGTAAATAAGTTAATATGTTCAACCTCAAGTCAAAATTCATCAGAGTATTACCCTTGAGAGGTAAATAGAGTCGTTGCAGAGGATTATCCAAAAATATTAACAACAATAGTGTAGCATGAACATGCTGAACCCATTTTTTTTTCTCTGACGTCTTCTTAAAAATTGCCAAGCTACAATAACGTCTTCTTCGCTTGAAGACATTTCAAATACTGATATTTGATATACTTACTGAAGTTCCAAAATTATAGCACGCTCCTGTATTCTACATTATATAAAATGTGTGCCTGCGACGTTATCTCTGTTGAGTATAAACAGATGTACGCTATTATGAAATAAATGTGCAACATTTTACGTATGTATTTTATCGTATGTGTTGCATTTGGTTTGCGAGCTCGCTAAGAGTCGCAAGTAAATAGGCAACCTGGTGTCGTAAAAGAGCTGAAAAAGAATACTTAAATTAGTGACAGTGATGTTTTTTTAGGAAAATTGCAATAATATGGATCACAACAATATTAAAAAAACATAAGTGGAACAGGCAAAGTTTCCAGAATAAAAATGATTTTTTTTAGATAATTTGACTGTCAAATTGAAAGCTACATTCGATTAACATCCTTAATTTGATAGGTTAAAATAAAAACATAATAATTAAATTGAATGATTTCATCGTAATTTTTTAAAACTAGTATTAGCTTTTGTAACGAATAGAGCCCGTTGGATGCCTATTCGTGTAACGATATGCTCCTACAGAGAATTAAAATACTATTGTAAAATAATATTTCAATCAACTATGCTAGTTGTGGTTTAGTGGCTTTAGCTCAGTCTCTTAGGTTGTAACTACGCCTTGTCCTAATCAAAAGATATGAACGCTGAAAATTTAGATGGAAGCAAACAAAACAACAAGTTGTTGTTTGTTTGGGTTTATAACTGAGGTCCAGTTTTTCAGTGAGCGGTTAAAATTTTGGTTAGCTAACCTAGTTTAAATATTTTAACCAATATTTTAACCCTCATAGCGTTTTTCAATGCTTTAAATCAAGTTAAGAAAATCTCGGTTAGCTAACCAATTTTTTTCTTCTGTTAGCAGCAGTAACTGTACGTGCGCATGTGCAATTCGAGAAATAATACAAGTGCGTTCGCGGGTACAGTTGACAAATTGCCGGTGACAATTTCTAACCTCACTTAATATAAATAATACCGTTAATAGGTAAATATTCAAGGTATATATACTTTTAATTAATATTAATAACCAATTATTAAATTATCTTAGATAAACATACCTTATGGTAGGGAAGCCCAAGCGGGGATTTTTGCAGTTACTCGAGCGCGTCAGATTATCATATGGGGAGAAACGTGGTACCCTGCAGATGTACCTCTGCCATATATTGGCTCTTAACACAGGGGAGTTCGTTTAGGGGGGCCCGAAAAAAAAAATCTATCCTTAAAAATACTCGAAATTGTCAGATTAAGATAAGGTAGGTTAAGTACATGCAAATCAGTGTATATTTAAAAAATCTGACGATTTGAGCGGGACGTAAAGGAATTGGTGAGTCACAAAGTTTGACAAGAAAAAGGCGAATATTTCGCGAAATGAAAGTCAGATCGAAAAACTAAAAACTACACGTTCAATATTTTTCAAAAATCTATCGATAGATACCAAACACGACCCCTCGCAGAGAGGGGTGGGGGGTAAATTTTAAATTTTAAATACAAATCCCGCGATATTTAGTAAAATAAACATCAGATCGAAAAACTGCAAAATACACTTATTTAATATTTTTGAAAAATATATCGAATGGTACCAAACGCGACCCCCCACGGAGGTGGGGTGGGGGGTTACTTTAAAATCTTAAATGGGAGCCCCCATTTTTTATTGCAGATTTGAATTCTCTGCATAAAAATAAGCAACTTTTATTCGAAACATATTTTCGAATTATGGATAGATGGCGCTATATTCGGAAAAAACAATTAATGGAAATGGAAAATTAAATTAAAAAATGGCAAGCGCCCGCTAAAATGGAAAATTTTACTTAACTTTTTTTGGTTTTAGGACCTAATAATCACAACCCAATAGGTCCCCAAAGCGCTCGAGTGACTGCACATTTAGCATACTTTGCTCCCCTACTATGTATTAACGATATTATGTATATCATTTTAAAGTGCGCATGCGTTTTGCTGCTAATTTTTCGCCGACTAGTCGTCGACAGGCACCCGCGAACGCACTTGATGATCAACATGCCCCGCGCACTCTAGTAAAAAAAATGTAATCGTATTTAGGTTCCTTCCAATTTTACAGAGGCGCTAATGTCGGCATCGTGATTGGTGGAACATGATTTTTGACAAATCTTGCACTGACTAGATTTTGTACGGGATTTTAGAGAGGACGCGTGCCGCCAGAGATCCTGCGCTGTCTGTGTTTAGTCATTATGGTCGGTTATTATTTTGTGTTTGTAGTTTGTTTGTGTCACTATGAAAAGGTATTCAGTCGTGTTTTTTGATATTTTTGTTATTTTGTAATCGAGAATCTCTTTAAAGGTATGTGTGTGTGTTTGTGTTTAAAGAGTTGGCTTGGAAGCTAGTCCTTTAGCCACAGAATGGTAGTAAAGGTTATTGGTTTTTAAATAATATATCCAACTTTAAAAAGAAAGTTACATATTAGCTCAAATATTTCTCTACTTTCTAAAGAAAGTAAATGGGTGATGTTTATGGGAGTCTGAATTTTAAGATCTGTTAATTTTAAATAGAGCTGATCTGTTTCAGACTTATGTTTACCGCACTTGAAAAGAATATGGTTGATGTCACATTGTGATATATTTTCACATAAGCATAACCCAGAAGGGATAATATTTAACTTAGCTAAGTGAGCTGGGACTGCGCCGTGATTGGTTTTCAGACGAGTTATTGTCGCTGTAGTTTTCTTCGACATTGCGTATTTAAAAATATGGGAAATATCTTGTGGTAAGGTAGGGTGAATAGTATAATACTGATTATTTGAGTTCGCTGCTATTTTTTTCCATTTTTCTTTCCATTTTATTAAAGTTGTGTTATTATAATGTAGCTGTAAGTCATCCAGTGTGAATATAGGTAAATATAATCCAGCATGGGTAGCATCCTTAGCAAGCTGGTCAACCATTACATTTCCCTTGATGCCGGTATGACTTTTTACCCAAATAACTGTAATATCTTTATTATATATTTTATTTTTGATGGCACACAGAATACTATTTCTTTTATGTTGTGTCATATTTGAGTTTAATTCTTTAATGACCGATAATGAATTTGATAATATAACTGCTTTATTTAATTTGTGTGAATTTAACCAATCTAACGCTTTTTCTATTGCTACCGCTTCAGCGGTATATATTGAATAATGTGATGGAAGTTTAATTTTCAAGGATTCGCTTTTATGTGGAATGTAAACTGCACAGCCTGTGGCACCATCCTCTTTTTTGGAACCATCAGTATACATTATAACGTGATCATTATAGTCACTCAATATGGATTTAAGTAAGACAGAATTTATTTCTGTAGATTCTGTGAACTTTGGTATAATGACTTTTGGTTTATTTAACATTACCTGAAAATCACCTCTATGTATTGGTAATCTTTTTTCCCTACCATAGGTGTTAGAATAATCGTAGGTTTCTAAGAAAGCATCAGCAAGTGGGGGAGAATTTTTTATGCGCCAATAATTATTTGAAAGATTTTCAGTTGATAACTCATACAGGTGTCTAAGTAGATTATTATTGTTTAATCTTAACTTCAAAATATGTTTAATTGCCATCATTTCTCGACGATTTAAAGAGGCATTTCGTTACTTTCAGCAAGTAGAACAGGGCTAGGAGTAGACTTCATAGTGCCCAAGCATATTCTTAGACATTTGAACTGAATGCGGTCTACAGTCAATAAATGTGTTTTACTGGCAGCACCATAGAGAATGCAACCATAGTCTACAATAGATCGCACGTAGGCTCTGTAAAACATCAGTGCAACTTTAGGGTCAGCACCCCATCTACGATTAGTGACACATTTAAGGATATTAATACCTTTTTCACTTCTGCTTTTTATATATTTAACATGTTTTGACCATAAAAGTTTCGGATCAAGAAGAATGCCAAGATATTTGTATTCTTTGACAATAGGTATATCATATCCAGACAGTTTAATTTTGTCAGGCGTACGAATCCTATGTCTAGTGAATATCATTATGGCTGATTTGTCAGGGGAAATGGTCAGCGCATGTGTTTAAAGGTAAGTTTTTGTGATTGTAGGTACCTACTGTTTATCCAACAGTTTTAAAATACACATTTTTTTTCGCGTTTTGTTGTTAGGTCTAATGGCTCCGATCAGGTGTTGTGTGCAGACGGTGGAAAAATTCAACAAGTAAACATATATTTAATCCAAATTAAATATTCCTATTTCTATGTAAAATGCCACATTATTGTATAAATAAATAATTAAGAAACAAAAGTGGTTTGTGTTTAACCTTTATTGCCCACTTGAATAAAATATTAAATATTGAAAGTACCGTATGGAGGCTGTAATGTACCTAGCATGGAGGCTAGATTACGCTACCCTTCCTATTCAATCAACAACAAGAACGTTTAAAATTTCACACCTATTATGTCGAAGCTACAGACCAGTTATGTGGAGGCCAGATTTGTAGTCCCCTTCCAATTAACCAGGTACTGAAATGGCGCTGAAATACGTGACATATTTTTTGAAGAGTAAGATCGCATTCTACCCAATCACACAACACTTTTATCTATGATGATCAATTTGACAGAAAAATAAATAAAAGACAATTTCATAACCAAATTTAAAAAATGATTAATGCAATGCAATATCAAGTTCGGAATCTTTGTTTAGTTCATAACGTCTACCTCGGTTTCATAACAGAAGAGAATTATAATTACTGGGACAATGTAGACTATTTTTTCCGATTTTGTTTGTCAAAGACCACGGTCTTATCACTATTTGAACAGATTGACCAGGAAATAAGAAGTCATACACTTTGGTAAATAATTAAGTATTTTGCTGTGTAGACAAATATAAATTAATCTTTTTAAAATATTACTAGGAATCATGCATTAAATCCTGGTACATCAAGTGTAAACAATTCTTTCCTATATAATAACGACAAGAATAAAAAACCGCTAAACGCCGTAAAAATGAGTGGCGCATAAAATATTCCAGCAACAAAAGATCTGATATGAATATTACGTGGCGCGAAAATGGATTTTCATTTGATGCAAAACAAAATTCTAGTTTTATTTTAAAAGATATTTCCATAATATTTGCTAAATTTGAAGTAAACGCGCCACAAAAGAGTAACTTTGATACAGTTTGAATTTTGAAACTCTTTTGTGGCGCGTTTACTTCAAATTTAGCAAATATTATGGAAAAATCTTTTAAAATAAAACTAGAATTTTGTTTTGCATCAAATGAAAATCCATTTTCGCGCCACGTAATATTCATATCAGATCTTTTGTAGCTGGAATATTTTATGCGCCACTCATTTTTACGGCGTTTAGCGGTTTTTTATTCTTGTATCAGGAGTTTTTCAAAGTTATTTATAAATTAAATGTATGAAGTTGAATGCAATGTTCCTCTATTACACGTCAAGCTTTATAAATGGTCACCTTTGTTACATTATCTCCAAAATGATCTAGTGTCCATCGAATATATACTAGATTTTTTTTTATTCGAAATAGATTGAAAAAAAATTGAGATGGCCGGTAAATGAAGTCGGATTGCCCGTTGCCAGATCAAATTTAGCCTCGTAACCACTACAACTACATAAACCATTTCGGGAATAATCGTAAATTGGATTATACTTTTGTAGCTTAAAAACTTCTAAACGGCTTAACCAATTTTGATCAGTAAACATGAGTTTGAAACGTACTGACCAGTAGTATCTGATGGATCTAAGGTCAAGTATGAAAATTGAAGCTACTACAGGAATTATTGAGCTTGAGAAACCGTTTTTCCCACAGGAAATAGATTTTATCATACTTATGAAGCCTATAACCTAAAAAATTCAAATTTTCCGGGATATGAGGTATACACCGTTAAATTCGTCTAGTGTACTTCTATAAACGCTAAATTATTGGCGCAATTTGTAGGTTGAAATGTTGAGTAATTGTCGAAAAACCAAAATTTTCAAAGTTTAGTTTTTCAGTTTTTCGGCTATACTGAGCCGTGTGTATGTCTGATTCTGACGGCTTTTTGAAAGCTTAAGTCAACACTATTAATTTGATGTATTTGCGGTTCTCCTGGCTCTTCTTGATCCAAATATATATACCCCCAAAACATATGCCGTTTTGTACCTACCAAGTAGTATAGCTGGCTTATGGGTGGTCAAAAGTCACAAACTACACCGGTTCTAAATCGGCGCTGACCCCCTCTTCAAACACAGAGGAAAAATATCAAATCAGTTTAACTTTCAAACACACATACATATATATCCACAAACATTTTCCCTTTTTTAAATAAAAATTAAGTCACATTTCTAAGCTCTATAACTTTTGAATAGTATAACCGATTTTCAAAATTAGACATGCGTTGGAAAGGTAATGATCAGTACTGTTAGAAGCCGTAAAGGTCGGACTTAAATTTTTGAAGTTTTTGGGAGTTTTGGGGGCCAGAACGAAAAACAGACCTAAATAGGAAGGGCCGTAAAATCGACACCCTTGGACCAAAATGGATGGTTGACATATGAATGGGTGAGTCTTTTTCTGAACTTGAAGATGGGAGTTGGCACAATTTTCAATTCAGTCAGATTTAGAAAATTGAAAATTTCGTGTATATAATAGTGTCGCGTGTAGGGGGGCGTATTTCTGCGCCACTGGCCAGAAATGCCGTTCTCTGGTAATTTTTTCGATATAAAACTAACAGCTTCGATAACCAATAAATCGAAAACTATAAATTTTATCAAAAAAATGTATAATGAACATTTTTTGCTTATAATTAATATTTTTACCAGCATTTGCGGTCAAAATATAATAAAAAATTTCCACCCTCGAGATGAGGTGGCAACAACCCCATGGTAAAAGCGTCTTTCGGCATCATATAGATTTTGATCCTTGGACTATCCACTACTTATTGTCAAATTTTCAAGCAAATCTATCCATTCTGTAAAAATTGCGAAGTGAAAAATTTCAGTTCCTGGACTAATTATACTTTTGGAGCTCTATAACTTCTGAACGGTTTACCTGATGTTGATCACTAAACATGAATTTGAAACGTATTGACAAGTAGTATCTGACCAGCATCCAAGATCGAGTATGATAACTGAACGTATTACAGGAATTATTGAGCTTGAAAAACCGTTTTTCCCGTAAGAAATAGATTTGATTATACTTATAAAGCCTATAACTTAAAAATTCGAATTTTCCCAGATATGAGGTATACACCGTTAGACGCGTCCTGAGTTCTTCTACAAACGCTCAGTTATTGGTGCAATTCGTAGGTTGAAATTTTGAGTAATTGTCGAAAAACCAAAATTTTCAAAGTTTAACTTTTCAGTTTTTTGGTTATGGCGAGCAGTGTGTATGTCTCAGCTTGATCGCTTAGGCACCACTTGAAAGATTAACTCAACCCTATTGATTTTGTGTATTTGCGGTTTTCCTGTCTTTCCTTGAACCTAAGATATATACGCCCAAAAAATATGCTATTTTGTATCTACCTAGTCCTCTAGCTGGCTTACGGGTAGTCAGAAGTCAAAAATTAGACCGGTTCTGAATCGGCCCTCACACCTTCTTGAAACACAGAAAAAAAATTCAGATAGGTGTAACTTTTCCACACACATACATACATACATACATACATACATATCCACAAACATTTTCCATTTTTTAAATAAAAATTGAGTCATATTTCTGAGCTCGATAACTTTTGAATGGTATAACCGATTTTCAAAATTAAACATGCGTTGGAAAGGTAATGATCTGTGCTATCAGAAGCCGCAAAGGTCGGGCTTAAATTTTTGAAATTTTTGTGAGGTTTGGGGACGAGAACGAAAAACAGGCTTTAAATGGGAAGGGCCGTAAAATCCACACCCTTGGACCAAAATGGAGAGGTAACATATGGATGGACGAGTCTTTTCCTAAACTTTAAGATGGGATTTGGCCCAATTTTCAATTCAGTCAGGTTTAGAAAATCGAAAATTTCGTGTATATATAGTGTCGCTTGTAGGGGTGTTGTGCGCCACTGGTGAGAACTGTCGTTCTCTGTGGATAATAATTTATAACTTCAATAATAATAATTTCCTTATAATAATAAGGAGGTATTAGAATACTTCCCGCGATGAAAGAAAATAACATAACCCAACTAATCCCGTCTGTCAGGTAGGTACTCAAAAAAATAAACATGATGCATTCACTATTCACTGCACCAATGCGCAAGCGTAACCGCAAAATTCGGTGTTAAACCATCTAACGAGGATCGGTTAAAATCGTGGTTAACTTAAACGAGTTTAAGCTCTAACCTAGTACTGAAAAACTGATTAAACATGAATATTTCGGTGACCAAAACATAAATAGGTTAACCCAGCACTGAAGAACCGGCCCTAATTAGGTTTATTTTTATTAAAAATATAATAAAAATGTGATACAGCTGGTGACTTCTCGACCTGGGCTGGTTGGTCAGCCTCAGGTAGGAGTTGGTTGCTATTGTTTTAGTCTTGATGTTGAGAGGCATCCATCATGTCCTGCCTTCTAGTGGTATCGCCGGTGATGTAGGAGGCTTGAGGCTCCCAAAGAAAGAAAGGTGATTTCTTCCCAAAAACTAGAAAACAAAATGTGTATCAGACATCAAGAAATAGTGAAACATTTCCTTGCCAAATAAGCGTCAAAAGCAGCAAATGGCAGAGGAACAAAATAAAATTAATAGTGATGATTAGTAGTTGATTTGATTTCTACGTGCATATATTTATATAAGTAAAAGAAAATATAGAAAATGTAAAATATGAGTACATGTGCTTTTGGAGATGGAGGTTAGATATAGAAAAATGGTTAAAAAACTATGAAGAATGTTGGCTAACTATAAATACAATAAGATATAATAGTCCAGAAATCCACTGCGCATCCGCTAGGAAAAATAATCTGATTCGGATTTTTGCACAATCTTACTCAAAAAGGACTACTTTTAACAAATTTGCATGTTGCCAGGAACAAAAGGTGGTAAAAATGTTTTTTAAACGTCTTTTTTTTTCCTAAAATTATTTTTTTGCGTGCAAAAAAGTTTTTTTAGGGTTTTTGGATCATTCCAAACAGAAAAGGTCTTTAGTGGATTTTCTCTAAAGATGATAGTTTTTGACATGTAAGCGATTAAAAATTGAAAAATTGTGAAATCGGCCATTTTTAACCCTCAAAAACTATGTAAAAAACTGAAAATTTGAATGTTGCCAAGGTAGGTAGATATTCTTTAAACATCGATTGATGAAATCCCGAAGAGTTTTTTGCAACACAATATTCAAAACTCCTTTGTTTTTTAATTGCTAATCAAGCGTGCGCGACACTATTTTCCATTGTTGCATGTGTAATACATATACAGTATGGTGCAAATGAAAGGAATAAATTCGTTTTTTCGTAAACCGGTGACTTTAAGGAAAAATCCCGAAACAGGTCGATTTTTATTTTTAAGTTATGATATTGTGGCATATATGGTATACTAGTGACGTCATCCATCTGGACGTGATGACGTAATCGATGATTTTTTAAATAGGAATAGGGGCCGTGTGCTAGCTCATTTAAAAAGTCTTCAATTCTCTATTCAGTAATATAAACATTTACATAATTATTTATACAGGGTGTCCAAAAAAATTTTAATAAATTAAATTATATGACAAAAAAAGAAGAATGTATGTCATTTATTTATTTCAAAATACATTTTACTGCTTTTGAAAAATCAGAAAACACAGTTAATTTCACAAATAAACATTGCTTTTCGCTTAAATTAAATGTTCAAACTTCCAAGAGGCAGGTGGCTGGCGGGAGCTGGCTTGAATACTGAATTTAATCGAAAAGCAATGTTTATTTGTGTAATAAATATTTTCTAGTTTTCGGGTAACAGTAAAATGTATTTTGAGTTAAATAAATTACATACATTCTTCTTTCTTTTCAAATATTTTAATTAAAAAATTTTTTTGGACACCCTGTATAAATAATTATGTAAATGTTTATATTACTGAATAGAAAATTGAAGAACCTTTCAAACGAGCTAGCACACGACCCCTATTCTTATTTAAAAAAATCATCGATTACGACATCACGTCCAGACGGATGACGTCACTAGTATACCATATATGCCACAATATCATAACTTAAAAATAAAAATCTACCTGTCTCAGGATTTTTCCTTAAAGTCGCCGCTTTACGAAAAAGAGAATTTATTTCTTTCATTTTCACCATACTGTATACACATGCAACGGTTGAAAATAGTGTAGCGCACGCTTGATTACCAATTAAAAAACAAAGGAGTTTTGAATATTGTATTGCAAAAAACTCTTCGGAATTTCATCAATCGATGTTTAAAGAATATCTACCTACATTGGCAACATTCAAATTTTCAGTTTTTTACATAGTTTTTGAGGGTTAAAAATGGCCGATTTCACAATTTTTCAATTTTTAATCGCTTATATGACAAAAAATATCATTTTTAGAGAAAATTCACTAAAGACCTTTTCTGTTTGGAATGATCCAAAAAACCTAAAAAAACTCTTTTACATGTAAAAAAATAATTTTAGGAAAAACAAAAAAAAAAACTTTTTAAAAATTTTTGACCAACTTTTGGTGCTGGCAACATGCAAATTTGTTAAAAGGAGTCCTTTTTAAGTAAGATTGTGCAAAAAATCCGCATCAGAATATTTTTCCTAGCGGATGCGCAGTGGCTTTCTGGACTATAATGAATTGCTTACCTGAAGAGATTATGGTCTGATAAAAAATGCTTTAATTTCAAGCTACATCCCTTTTAAATAAATTAATTCTGCCACCTTCATTGTGACCGAAAAAATGAGTATGTTCCGTATTATAACTTAAAGATATTTTAGGATGTAAAGAGACTATAACAGGGCGCCAACTGAATTTTGAACGAGAAAACAGATAAAACAAATAGAAGGAGATAATTCTCAATGAAACATTTATAGAAAATAGAATAAATAATAATTATTTCAAAAAAAATAGCAAAAGATGTGACATTTATTACATTACACTTTTCTTTTTACCGTTTTTTTTTATTTTCTTTCATTAATATTTTGAAACTACCTTCCGATATTTTTTTATAAATATTGCTCCCTATTTCTACACCAACTCGACCGCCATTAGTTTCAAATAAAATCTTTTTCGTAATGAAATTTTTATGTATTACAGCTTTTATATCCTTTGTAATAACCTTATATTGCCCAAACCAAATTTTCTGCTGTTATAGCCTGACCATTCAATTTACTTATTCCGATAAAATAAAAATCTCTATTCAGTGAAGTATCTCCGCAGGAGGTAAAGCCCCAGGCGTTTTTTTCATAAAAACAAAAATCCGAATGTGTATTCTCCAAATCTTCCCTCGGTTACTTCTTATTCCGTTATTCCCTTTTCTCCAAAGGTATTTCCCGACGAGGTGGTTTTTTCCTATGAATTATGTAGAGGTAAACAAAAGATATTTTTAATAAGTTTTTCTGTTTAGAAAACATTATACATTGTTTGTCGTTGACCAGACAAAATATTGTTTTTGATGAATTTTTCAGTTGTTTTTGTTGTTTTACTATCCTAATAAATTTAATAAATATAAGTTCTTTCAAATTTCTCTGTAAAATTTTTCTGCTTTTAGCGATTTTCTTGGAAGTAAATTGAGACTGACCATAGTAACAAAATAATTACAGTTAGATTTAGAGATTAGTTTTATACTAAAATAATATACAAACTTAAAATAATGCAAAAAAATTAAAAGATGTAACTAAAGAAGCAGCAAATATTTTCAGCGCCAATGACAATAGAGAAAGAACAAAAATAATAGTTTTGATGAAGAACTTTCTGTCGTTGTTTTTGCATCAATTCGATTCCGTCGTTGTTTTGGGCAGCTATTCAATTGATGCTATCAGTTCATCTCATGTGAGGCCTGTCTCTACTTCTTTTATTTGTTTTTGGTCACCATTCAACAATTCGCTTCGTCTAACGGCTGTCTTCCATTCTTCCTGTATGTATGCTGCACAGTTCAACGGCAATCATATAACACGGCAATCTTTTGGATCACATCTGTTACTTTTGGTCGTCTTCTTATGTCTTCGTTGGATTTGCGATCGCTAAGCTTAATGTTGTATATTCTCCGTTCCATAGCTCTAAGTCACGTCACGTTACAAACGTCACATCTTTGCTATTTTATTTTTAATTAATTGCTCTATTTTATTTTCTTTAATATCTCATTAGTAATTATCTTCTGTATTGGTTTTAACTTGTTCTCCCGTTAAAAACCTGTTTGGCGCCCTCTTTCATTATTCTCGATTTCCCCTCTCTTTTCATATAACATCCGAATTCTCATACTGAACGTACTTCATAAATATATCCTTACTCTAGAAGTATGTCTTTCATTACGGAACATGCTTATCCTACCTTACTAGAGTTCACGCTGTCATTTCAATGACTGTGACAATTCTCAAAATGGTCTATATAAATATATTATATTCTAACTCTCTAGATATGTCTTTTAATACAGAACATGGTTGTCCATCTCCTTATACTTTACGCTGTCATGTCAATGATAGTGACAATTAGTAATGGAGAGAGAAACATTAAAAGCCATTGATTTTAAATAAGGCCGTTTTATTTCAACAAATCTTCTCTTGGGGTAAGAATTATAATTATTTCATAACTACATGCAGTAGTTCTACATGCATACCTAGTTTTTTTTTATAATGGTTTTTTGTTTTGTACATATCTAATGTTTTTTGTTTTGTATCTAACCTTTAAATCTCCACTCACGTGTGTTGTGCAATGAACCGTCAATACTGATTTAATGGCCCAGTCCCAATCAAATAATGAATCGAGATTGAGGCCAACATACAAGAGAGAGGTCCTAGAGAGAGAAAGAAAAGAGCCAGGGAAAATTTCGGAAGTGTAATTTGAGTTGCCTACATAAACTTAAATCGGGGAAATGGACCTCATACTTTTAACTTGGTATCAGAGCTGATGGGCAAAATTTAAATACTTTTTTGAATTTACATACAGTAGGAAAAATGAAAGAATACCCATGAACGAACATATAAAACACGCTGTATTTTCTTGTCACCGTGTCATACAAAAAATATGTAATAATTATTATTACATGTACTTTCGCTGGGCAATTTTCTTTGTGACACGGTGACAGGAAAGTACAGCGTGTTTTATATGTTCGTTCATGGGCATTTTTTCATTTTTCCGACTGTACGTCAGAACTCTGTTTTTTATTTAGAGAAGTACTGGTTTTAGACGTTTTTTTGGCATATTATATTTTGTAGATTTTAGACCTGCGCCATAATATATATAATAAATATAACTAATTTTATTGTGTATAATTTAATGACAATGACAAAAAGAAAGACTAAAACCAGTACTTCTTTTAACGAAGAAGATAATTCTGACGTATTTAAATTTTGGAATACTGCCCATCAGCCCTAATACCAAGTCAAAACTATGAGGTCCATTTCCCCAATTTAAGTTTATATAGGCAACTTAAATTACACGGCCCAACTTTTCCCTGGCATTTTTCTGTCTCTATCTAGGACCTCTCACTTGTAACCACGGCCGCATTAAATTCGCTTCATACCCGTTCCCTCAGTATCGACAGTTCGTTGGTGTTGTCTCAATATTTTAATTTTTAACTTACATACAGTACGTAAATCGTTCAGCTGGGCATAGGGAATATTTACATTGTATTCAATTTATTACTTACAGTTACCTCAATTTACATTGAGATCATTGTGGCAACTGCGCTAATCTGAGTTAGTTGAAGCTTCTGTTCGAGTACGAGTTTCTGGTGCAGTAGAGCATAAATAAATCAAAAACATAGATTATGATTAATGAGTTAATCCTTCTTCTTTAATTTTTAAAATACTTTTTATTTGAAAACTAAATTTAAAATGAAACGGTTATAGTTGTCACGTTTTGACTTTTATTTGTGTCAGTCGAAACGAATTGTCAATTTTGAGGTTAATGCGCCTTAATGCAAACAACGATTTGGTCATCGACGGAGCGCAGATGCCATAATTATCTAACTGTATATTCCATATGTCCAGCTGAACGATTTACGTACTATATATGCACGTGGTTAATCAAATGTTTTAACTAGTAGTCATCACTATTAATTTCATTTTATTCCTTTGCCATTCGCTTCTTTTTACGATTATTTGGCAAAGGTACATTTTGGTTTCTACTTCTTGATGTTTGATATGTATTCTATATTCTAGTTTTTGGGAATAAAATCAATCTTTCTCCCTTTGGGTGCCTTCAGTCTCGTACATCACCGGTAAGGCCACTTTAAGGCCAAGAACGACGCGAAGATGCATCTCAACCTGACTGCAACAACCAACACCACCAAGACCGTAGCTGCAAGGACCTAGGACCACAACATCTGCCCAGGTCTACAACAAATCGACAGCTGTACCATTCGACAACAAGAAGTTACCATCAAATACCAAAAGCCATAAGTATAATCCAAGAATTGTTAGTTTTTGGCAAATAATTTGAATCTATTTGTTAATGCATTTAATAAATCATATTTTATTATATTTTTGTTGAAAAATAAACATGAATAGTTAAAATATTGTTTTGTTTGATTCCATTCTGAACGCACACCTTGGGAGACTGAGCTAGTAGTCCATTCTTTCACGGTTTTTGCTCTATATTTTAAAGAACCGCTTGGATTGACATGAAATTTGGCGTACATATAGCTTACATGTCAAAGAAAAAAGTGATATTGTGCCGATGTGTGCTTTTGCCCTGGGGGTGACGTTCACCCACCCTTGGTGGTGAAAAAATATATGTCCAAACTAAGTCCGGAAATGGGTAAACTGACTAATTTTAAGTAACTTTTGTTCTATAGAGCTTTTTCGCCAAGTCAACACTTTTCGAGTTATCTGCAAGTGAATATGTTTATTTTTCAACAAAATAACCACATTTTTAGACGGTTTTTCTCAAATAACTAAAAAAGTAAGTATTTTGTCAAAAAAAATGTTCTTAGCAAAAATATAGCCTATAAAAAATAAAAAAAATAATATACGCGTCAGGGCTCTGGATCTCGTAGAACCAGAGTTATAGCCAATGAAAGATAGGTTCATATTCAACAAATTTCAAATAGAATATTTCGACGTGAAATATAAAAAAAATTAAGCACTTTTTGGGGAAAAGCTATTATAACTTTTTTAAAGTGTCTAAAAAAATCTTTATTTCTGTTTTTACGAAAAGTTTCTAGCATTAGATTTAAGCAAGTTACGCTCAAAAAAAGTTGGCCCCTTTTGATTTTGCAAAAAAAAATCGGGAAGACCACCCCCTAACTAGCAACTTAAATTAAATTAATCGTTACCGCTCCACAAATTATTTTACTTATGTTGTGTTTATATGATCTGTAAGTTTCATCGAGTCAAAGTGTTTCTTTTTGAAAAAATTTGGTTTCAAAATAAAATTTTTAAAAATTTAAATTTTCAAAAATATTTTTTTTTCAAAATAACTTAAAAATTGTTAGAGATACCAAAAATCTCGAAAAACAAAAAAGTCAGATTTGCTTTTCTGAATATCATATATTTTTTTGTTTTTCTGTTAGACAAAAATTGATTAAGATTTGGTGTTTCTAAATTTTCATACATTCGTGATCAGTGACTCGTTCAACCCCTTTTAACTACAGCGCTTTCAATAATAAGGACTAAGTAAGGCGATGAAACTTACAGATCATATAAACAATATATACACGAGTCAAGCAACTTGTGAAGTCGTAACGATTAAGTTCATTTAAGATATTAATTAGGGGGTGATTTTCTCGATTTTTTTACCAAAACCAAAAGGGAATAACTTTATTTTGAGCGGAACTTGTTTAATTTTGATGCTAGAAATTTTTTTTATAAAATAAAAATTAAGCCTTTTTAAACACTTTAAATAAGTTGTAATGAGTTTTCCCCGAAATGTGCTTCATTTTTGGTTATTTCACGTTAAAATATGTCATTTGGAATTTGACGAATATGAACCTATTTTTCATTAGCTATAACTCTGCTTCTACTAGGTGTAGAGACGTGACATATACACCATTTTTTTAAATTTTTTACAGGCTATATTTTTGCTAAGAATGTTTTTTCGACAAAATACTTACTATTTGAGTTATTTGCGAGAAACCATCTAAAAGCGTGGTTATTTTGTTGAAAAAATGAATATATTCACTTCCAAATAACTCGAAAAGTATTGACTTGGTGAAAAAACTCTATAGAACAAAAGTTACTTAAAATTAGCCAGTTTATCCATTTTTTGACTTCCTTTGGACGAATATTTTTTCACCCCCCCAAGAGGGGGTGAAAATCACCCCCAGGGCAAAAGCACATATCGGCACAATATCACTTTTTTTCTTTGATTTGTTAGCTATGTGTATGCCAAATTTCATGTCAATCCAAGCGGTTCTTTAAAATTTAGAGGTTTTGCAATATTTTACCGTTAAAGAACGGACTATAGGCTAGGGCAGCGGTTCTCAACCACCGTGTCGCGACATACTGGTGTGCCGGAAGAACCTATCAGGTGTGTCGCGAGATTTACGAATACGATATTTTTATTTATTTTTTTTACTTGTTATAATACACCAATAATGCATATTGTTCTTGTTATGTTCTTACGAAATAAAAAAAAATATGCTTAATATATTCATCTGTACTTACCTACTAGACTATTGATTATGTTCAAAATAAGAGAGCTAAAAGGAACTACAACATTAACGGGATTTTATTGTCTCATATAGTCATTTAAATGGGTGCGTTTTTGAAAAATGAATGAATTAGTCCCTAGACACAGGGTGAATTAGGGTGAGTGCTATGCACTTTTTAAAGAATTCTACAGGAAAATTGTTCTAGATTAAATTTACTATCGAAATATTACATTTTAAAGTCAAAATATTTTTATTTACAAAAATATATTCAAAAGAAAAGCAAAAAACAACACGAAAGAAAGCAATTTTGTTTTTTGCCCCATAACTTTTTTTCACGGGTATATATGTATAGACATTGCTTCAGAAGAAATTAACTTACATTTTTTCTCTTTAAAATTACGTTTAGTAGAAGTCTCTAGGATTTATATTTTCCGAAATAGGATTTTTCAAAATGCGCCGCTCACAGCATTTTTGGACCATTTTCCCCATTATTTCGCAAACATTGTTCTGTAACTTTTTTTACGCATTTCTGGGCATATGCAATAGTACATTTATTAGAAATAGGAGTCAATTACCTTTAAAATGGTATATTGTATAAGGTTGCTTGACTATTTTGAAGCAAGTTCTGCTTTTTCAAGGTTTCATACTTTTAATGATTTTTGATATTTTTTATGATTATTTTTTAAATTTCTCAATTTGACTTTTTTTCTTGTACATATAGGGATATACATTGTATAACAGAAAACAGCATATTTTCTTTACTTTAAAATGGTGTATTCCAAAAAAATCTAGGACCATTTTTAAACAAGATATCCGCAGGATATCCAAGAGTATCCGTAATTTGAAAAAAATTTAAAATTTTTTATTTTTTTTTTCAATTAGAAGAATATAATTGCATATTATATAATTTTTAATTCCAAATAATTTTTCTTAATAATATTTTTCGATATTGTGACATATAAAGGTACTTTACTCCTGAGCAAATTAATATTTTTTAACATACCTCGTACACTGTTAATAAAATTTTATATCTGATGATCGCATTTTAGGTTTCAGACTAGGCACAGCATTTTATAAAGAATAACTTCTTTTCATAAAATTAATACTAAAAAAGTTTTCCATATGGTTCCAACTATTGCATGTGTATATGTCACACTTTGAAAAAGCATATCTTGTTTAAAAATGGTCCTAGAATTTTTTTACAGTACACCATTTTAAAGTAAAGAAAATGAGCTTTCCTTTTTATTACACAATACATATACCCAAATATACAACAAAAAAAAGTTATAATGAGAAATTTAAAAATAATCGTAAAATATATCAAAAATCATTAAAAGTATAAAATTTTGAAAAACCATATCTTGCTTAAATATAGCCATACGGACTTCTACGATAGAACATTTTAAAGTTAATTGACTTCTCTTTCTACTAAATGTACCATTGCGTATACCTAGAAATGCGTAGAAAAAAGTTACAGAACAATGTTTGCGAAGTAACAAGGAAAATATCCCAAAATCGCTGTGAGTGGCGAAATTTGAAAAATCATATTTTGAAATTGTAAATCACAGGGACTTCTACTGAACGCCGTTTTAAAGAAGAAGGATGGAAGTTTTTTTCTGTGACGCAATGCCTATACCTATATCCCCGTGGAAAAAAGTTATGGGACAAAAAACAAAATTTTTATCTTTCATGTTTTTTTTCTTGCTTTTCTTTTGGATATATTTTTGTAAAAAACATGTTCTTGACTTTAAAATGTAATATTTCGATAGTAAATTTAACCTGGTATAATTTTCCTACAGACGTGTTTGCACTAAATGTGCATAGAACTCACCATAATTCGCCCTGTGCCTAGAGACTAATTCACTTTTTCTCAAAAACGCACAAATTTAAATGGTAGCACTCCGTGGTTTTTTCAAATATAGAGGTCCATTGACTATATGAAACCATAAAACTCTGTTAACGTTGTAGTTCCTTTATAAAATACATAATCAATAGCCTATACCACTAGCAAAAATTTGTACATATAAGGGTGTCGCGAATCTGTAAGGAGTACGTTAGTGCGTCGCTGAGTAAAAAAGGTTGAGAACCGCTGGGCTAGGGTGAACGATAGCTATCATGGATGATTGAAGTATTATTATTTAACCCGGGAGCATTCGCGCCGTTAGAAAAAATTTAACATTTTATCCTTTTCCGTGATAATTTAATGAAACTTTTTTCAACATAGCTTTCCACTCGTAAGTGCTTTGAGGAAGGTTGTAGTAATGCGTATTATTTTTTTTGTGGAATTTATGGCTTTGGTGAGAACCAATTGGTTTTAGAATTATCAGAAATATATATTTTTAACATAACAAGTATACAAAAATATGATACAATAGAAATTTGTTTTAAATTCCCCGGTTTTAAATTTGACTGCTCCCGGTTTAATATGATTTCAATTATGTAGGGTAGTTTATCGTATCGTTTCAGTCACTTAAAATTTGTAGACTATGCTGTTGTTAAAAGCCCATCAATAGCTTATTGTGAAAACCTCGTATCTAGTTTCACA
Organism: Diabrotica virgifera virgifera; assembly: GCF_917563875.1. Taxonomy (NCBI): domain Eukaryota; kingdom Metazoa; phylum Arthropoda; class Insecta; order Coleoptera; family Chrysomelidae; genus Diabrotica; species Diabrotica virgifera. The sequence goes on from NC_065450.1 coordinate 8,744,840, forward strand.
GAAAATTTTACAGGAGAGACTTTAAACTTAACTTCTGCATACTATAACTTAAAACAAAAAAACTACCTTTACACATTTTTTATTCTGAGTACGTTTAGATCGTTACACATACATTTTTTATATATATTTTGGGTTAGAGTATGCAGAAATTCAGTTTAAAGTCACTCATGTAAAATTTTCTGTAACATGAGATACGAGGTTTGATACTAAGCCATCGCCATGTTCCATATGTCAGAACCGGCAATACATACCGAATGAAGATTTTTGTCTTTAAATTATTTGGTAATTTTGACTTAAATACTGTTTCCAATCGAATCTACCCGTATTCGTAATATAATAAAGAATGGCGGTACAGAGCCCAATTTGAAAAATATATTAATATGTGAAAATTACTCTGTAATTAAATACAATATTGAAAATACTAGCCTGTACCGCCATTAAGAAGAACAAAAAAATACACTTTCTTCAAATAAACTTTTTTCTCCGATGCCTAGATTTTGTGTCATTTTGGAACTACTAATGAAATAAAAAATTTTAGTAGTTCCAAAATGACACAAAATCTAGGCATCGGATAAAAAATTTATTTGAAAAAAGTGTATTTTTTTGTTCTTCTTAATGGCGGTACAGGCTCGTTTTTTAATATTGTATTTAATTACAGAGTAATTTCCACATATTAATATATTTTTCAAATTGGGCTCTGTACCGCCATTCTTTATTATATTACGAATACGTGTGCCAAATATCTCGAAAAGATATTCAAAATTACACCCGCAATCTTGGAACGCGTTTTCGCTACCTGTTGATCGCTACTGTTTCCTCTTAAGGCTGCACCTACATTGGATCCGTATTTGTCCCGATCCGACGTCGGCCGACGCGCGACGTCAGATTAAAAACAAACTCATGGTATTAATGCATAGTAGGGTGGTGCGAAAAAAGTCAAGTTGATAATCCAGTATCGCTATAGTGCGGAAAAGTTGAGATTGGTAATTACAAGAAAAACAAAACAAAAATTATCGATCCCGCACCGGGCCTAAAGATTATAAAAAATGAATTTTACCTTTTTTTGGAAATATTTATTTAATCTCCAGGTACATTTTATTTATCGCTATAGTAAAATTTATTTACAGTTTGCATGGTTGAGTAATAAGAGCAATAGTTTTACGCATTTAAAGAATATTTTCCTATCTCGAAAAGTCAATCAAAATCTATAAAAATTTGAAATTGTTGATGATTTTGATAGATTAAAAAACATTTAGTTATCTCACTTTTCTGTTACATTGTGAAGCTCTTCGCTTGTTTAGATATTATTTAAAGGACCCAGAACTCACAACGAGAAGGTGGTTGCACTTGTAACTCGACCCACACCCTTCTCTCCATACAACCAATGAGTGTGTGTTTTTTACATTATTTACATAGTACATTTCTTTTTCATTTGTTTGTGTCCAGCTTTTAAACGTCAACTTTGAATTTTGATTTGGTGGTAAAATCTGGCAGCATGGAACTTGATAAGTGTTGCCTTGATGAATCCATCTCTTGATTGGGTCTCACATACATTAGACCATACTTTTGTGACCAACTCTACGTACCGCTAGACAGCTTGCGTATGACAGGGATGGTTTTGTACATTCCAGTCTGACATGTTGCCTGATATAATGTATTAACTTATATCTTCATTGGAAACGCTTTGAAGAAATGGCGGAGAAGATAATTTTGCAATATTCCAATCTAATATTTCAGTGTAGTCTTGTGCTGCAAAATTTAAAGTAGGCGGGATGAAATTTCTAATACGTTTGCCCTTGGCTTTAGTCTATCCGGTTTTTAACACTCTCCTTGGCCCTAGTTCTCTAATGTGTTTCCTTTCTCCCTACTACTTGAAATTTTGAAACACGGGACTAAACTGAAATAATAGACTGGAATATAATATTGCAAAACTATTGCAGACTGCTGCAAAACTGTATTCTCCACCACTTCTTCGAAGTGTCAAATGAAGATATAAGTTTTTGCATCACATCGGGCGACATACCAGACTGGAATGTACAAAACTATCCCTGACACACGCAAGCTGATGAGCGGTGCCTAAAGTTGGTCACGAAAGCATCGTCTAATGCAGGGTCGATCCCAACACGTCGATCGCGACCCCTAGGTCAGTCTATCGATGGTAAGAAAAAATGATCTACCTTCCTAGCTATTTCCGTTATAAATACGTATTATGAAAATTCCTAGTCCGTAGATCGCAGAGAATTAGAAAGGCAGACAGTAGATCTCGAGTCCGATTAAGTTGGTTATCCCTGGTCTAATGTATGTGCCGTGCGTGAAAATAAATTTCCCCTTTACTGGTTTTCCATGCAAGTGCAAAAAGGCAATGATGCTCCGCAATTTTAAGTGTGGCCAAAGCATCCATGGAAAAAATAAAAATAATAATTTTTATAATTGAGTCATAATAATAATTCTAATTTTTATAAGAAAACAGTTATTATTTTTTATGATGTATGATTGTTTGTATTACTAACTGTCCATCATTAGTTTTACCTACGCAGAATTATTAGACGAGCGGCAGCAACCCTTAAAATTACGTTATACCGACCACGAAAATCAACTATAAAGTGAATGATCAATTTTTATTATTCTTTATGTTTTACAGGTCGCTGAATCTGAATATGAAGTTTATTTTTATCTAGAATTGGTGGAACATGTCAAAAGTCAAATTTTATGCAAAAATGCAAAAAATCAATTTTGAGGATTTTTCAATTTTACCTCGCTGTAACTTTGGTCTCTGTAAATATTTCCTTTTGAAAATTTTACTGGGTCATCTTTAAAGTATTTAGATAACAATGAGATTTGTCAAAAATATTTAACCAAATTAAAAGAGGAACTGTAGTATTTACATAAAAATGTTGAGTGACAAACTTACTTACTTACTTAGTCCTAAGCCTTTCTACCTTTAGGTGTAAGGCTGGTGGAGTTGAGTTTGGCATTGTAGCCTCCACGCTTTCCGATTTTGCGTTAGGTTTCTTGCACTTTCCAATGTCAATCCCTTCTTATCGACTTCTTTTCTGATTTCATCTACCCACATAACTTTTGGTCTTCCTCTTTTGTTTTTCCCATGCACTCTCGTTTCGAACATTCGTTTTGTAAGATTTCAAGATTGTTCTGTAAGTCTCCTCTGTTTTCTGCTATCAATACCATGTCGTCTGCAAATAGTAGCTCCGATAGTTGAGTCCGTTTCATTTGCCAGTATCCTAATGTTAGTTCTCTCATTCTTCTCTTGGCTTTCTTTATCGCTTCATCCAGTACCACTGAGAATAGCAGTGGACTCAGCACGCATGCTTGTTTGACGCCTTAAATTGTAGTAAATTCTCTGGATTCCTCGTTATTGTTTTTTTCTCTATTTGTATTATTTGTGTACATATCTTTTATAACTTATATTATGTGTCTGTCGACTCCCCTTTCTTTTAGTGTTTTCCATACGTCCTTTCTTCGGATTCTGTCAAACGCCTTTTCCAGGTCAATGAAGCACATATGTATCTCTCTATTTTTCTTCATTACCTTCCCACTTGCTTGTCTTAATGTGAATGTTAGGTCTTGCGTGCTTCTGTCCTTCGTGAATCCACACTGTTTGTCTTCCATAGCTGTTTCTATTTGGGTTTTTATTCTTGTTTCTATTATTCTTGCAAATACCTTCCCAGGGATACTTGATATGGTGATACCTCGGTAACTATTACAGTTTCTCTTGTCTCCCTTTTTGTGTATTGGTAATATGTCTTTCTTCCAGTCTTTTGGTAATTCTGCTCTATTTATGATATTATTCATTAGTTCTTTCATGCTATACATTCCCTCTGTCACCATAAATTTTATCATTTCCGGGGTGATATGATTCTTGCCTGGTGCTTTGCCCAATTTTACTCTTTCTATTGCTTTCTCTAATTCCTCTCTTGTTATGGATTCAACTTGTTGTTCTTCATTCCTTTCTTGTATCTCCCTTATGTTGTCCGTGTCTGCATGAGTTAGCTCTTTAAAATATTCTCTCCATATTTCCATTATTTGTTTTTCTTCTGTTAGTACGTTTCCATTCTTGTCTTTTATATTCGGCATCGTGTGCTCTTTCTTTTGTCTGAGTTGTTTTAATGCGCCGTAGAAGAGTTTTTGGTTTTCCCTATAATTTTTTGCCATTTTTTGTCCAAATCTCTCCCATGACCTTTCCTTTTCTGCTTTCACAGCTATTTTAACCTCTCTTCTTTTTTCTTTATATGCCTCGTAATTTTCCGGTTGTTTTGTGCTTAGGTATCTCTTCCATTTGCCTTTATTGTTCTTTATTTCCTCTCGTATTTATTCCATCCACCATTCCGTTCTCCTCATGTTAGCATTTGCTATTTTTGCTTTCCCGGAAGTTTCCTCAGCTGCTTTGATTATGCTGGTTTTTAGATATTCCCATTTTTCTTCTATATTTCTATTTTTGTCCTACCTTTCAGAGTATTATCTAATTTTTCTTGGAATTTCTTCTTATATCTTTCCTCTTTGAGTTTGTACTTTTTATTTTTTCGTTTACTACCTTTTTCTCTTTTCCTCTTTTTCCTCTGTTGTTCTTATTCTCATTATTACTAGATGGTGGTCACTGTCAATCTCTGAGTCTGTTTTCACTTTCGTATCCTGTACTCTTTTCCATTTGTTGCTGCTTACCAAAAAGTAATCTATGATTGATTTTACGTTTCTGCTGTCTTGTACTCTCGTGTAATTGTGTACTTCTTTATGTTTAAATTTTGTATTTGTTATAACTAGTTTGTTCTCCAGACATATTTTCATTATTTTTTCACCATTTTTGTTTAATATTTATTCTCCTTCTTTTCCCATGCACTCCTCTATTCCGCTGTTGTTGTTTCCGACCCTACCGTTTAGATCTCCCATTACAATTATGTTTTCTTCCCCATTATTTAATTTGAATTTGGAGCTCCTCGAAAAATTGATCTTTCTCTTCCTTTCTTGCATCTTTATTTACTCCGTAGGCTCTTATTATTTTCCATATTTCTTCGTCCATCAGTTTCATTTTTACCGATAATATTGTTAATAATACCTCTGGTTAACATATGTTTCTTCTATAACGTGTTGTATTCTATTCTGTTTAAATATTATCCCGACTCCTTCTTTTGCTCTCTCTTTTGTATCCGCTCCTACCCAAAGTAACCAATATCTTCTTTTGTTCTCTCTTTTTTATCCGCTTCTACCCAAACAACCAATATCCTTTGTGTATTTTTTTAAGACCTTTTCCTTTCATCTTCGTTTCCGTTATTCCTAGTATTTTTATTTTTTGTTTTATCATTTCTTCTACCAGTTCTTCCTCTTTTCCATTGAGGCTTCTCACATTTCATGTTCCCATTTTTATCCCTCCTTTTTCTGCAATCTAGCTTTCCCCTTCCTCTTATTTTTATCCTTGTTTACCTGTACACCATCTTTTTCCCTATCGCTTTTCCCATTCATTGCCTTGGTCGTCATTGTTGTGTGTCCGGTCTTATTATTTTATATTACTTTTTTGGAGTCCTTTCCCCGATATTTCTGTGAATTTGTATAATTTTCTCATTATTATGGTCCCATTTCCACTCCTTTGCATTAATCTCCAGTTTCATATATCCTATCTTCGTAGTATTACCTTTGTCTTTTTCTTCTTTTGTCATTTTCCTAATTCTTGCTTGTATTTCCCTTTCCTTTCTTGTTAAATCTGATTCTATATACACCTTTTGTTCCTGGAGATTCTTCAGTTTTCCTTTGTTTTTTAGTACACTTAGCGTATCCGTTAGGTTTTCCATTTCTGCTACAAAGATTTGGTCTCCGATCTTCACCGCTCCTCTCAGTTTGACCTGTAATTTCAGATTTCTTAATATGAAGTGTTCTACTGACTCCTTTACTGGTTTTCTGTCGTTATGATCCAGTGTTAGGCCCTTTAATACTATATTATTTCTCCGTCTATCTTTTTCCAAATGTTCTATTCTTTTGTTTGCCATTTTTAAACCTTCTTCCAATTTTTTGTTTTTGTTTTAGCTCCTTAATATATTCCATCGTTTCCTTTTAGTCTTTCCGTATGGTACTTATTTCTGCCATCATTTCATCATTTTTCCACATAACTTCCCGCATCATTTTTATCATCTCTTCATTTGTGTCGTTGCTTTTATTCGGTGTTCGTCTCGTCATGTTACTCTTTTCAAAATACAGTTCATCTCCTTTACATTTTTTATTCTTAGATTCCTCGTCCCTACTATATTCCTTCCTTCTATTGGTTTCCTTTCGGATTGTTCCGCCACTGGCCATTTTAAATTAAATGTTAGATGTTATCCTCAGCAGCACTAATATAAATATTATTATATACACTTTAAAGTTTATTTTGTATTTCGCACAAGTAGGTACACTTTTTATCTTTAACGATTACCGATAACGATACATGAAGCATTCAAACTCATGTAGTTTGAAGCCAGGATGAAGAGACTCCATTATGGTTTAAATACGCTTTATTCTTGTAACATCGACTTATTGTCGCTCTCAATGTAGCCGAAATGGCTAATTTTTTTATATTGGTAAGGTCATTCGACATACCTTAGTAGCGCTAGTTTCAACTACTTTCGATCTGGAGGTTTAACCTGATGATGGACTGATTATTCCGAAAACGTTTATTTGTATTGTACTAGTGATGTACCCACTTTGAGTCCAACTTGGATCTATTTTAGAAAATTTTAAATAAATTTTATACCATCTACAAGGGAAGATTTTTACTCCTTTAGTAATTTTTATTATGAAATACAGCCAATGAGAGGGATACATTCCTTTTTTTTTATTTACAAACTCGCATCAGCCTGTACGGCTATTAGCGAAAATGATAGTTTTGTTAACAATAATAATAACTATAGAATACTACAATTAAATTTTATATAAACAGTTTATTGCTTTTAAGTATTGAAGGATCACTTTGGAACCGCACTTTGAGAATAGTATTTTCAAATCGTCCGGGATTCCGAATTGAACTCTTTCCGCACTGTATAACGGGCACTCCACTAGAAGGTGTTTTATTGTCAGAGGGGTCTCACAAGCATAACACTCCGGTTGAGGATCTCGTGTCATCAGATGACCATGCGTGAGGCGGCTATGACCAAGCCGCAATCGCGAGATGATCACTTGGGAAAATCGATTTGTGGAATTATCAGACCATCGTTGAAATGTTGGTTTTACCTCAAATAACTGCTTCTGGTTTTCATGCCATCTGCTATTCCATATATCAACTATTTTGCTGTGCAAATATGATTTGAGATCTGACGCTGGAGTTGTTGGATAGATCTCTATAGTTGCGTCCTCTAAGGCTTCTCGAGCATGTTTATCTGCCAGTTCATTTCCAGCGATTCCAATATGAGATGGAACCCACAGGAAAGCAACATTTTTGTGATTTAGATTGTGCAATTCTTGTCTTATGAGTTTGGCCACAGGGTGGGGAGAATAGATTTTAGAGATGATTTCTAACGAATTTAAAGAGTCCGTAATTATTAGAAAGTTAATTTGAGAACTTTTCCTAACATGACTTAGGGCTTTATATATCGCAAAGAGTTCTCCTGTTAAAATAGTGTTAGTCCCCTCTAGTTTATATTTCTTTATTTCATTATGTGTTACAAAGGCAGATGCTACACAATATTTAGTCTTTGATCCATCAGTGAATAACTGTTCGAATGAGGAAAATTGAGAAATTAAGGTTTGATATTTAGAAATAATTATATGACGATTGGTTTCTTTCTTATTTTCTAACGCTAGATCCATTATTAAATGAGGAGAAGATATTAGCCAAGGAGGGGGAGTTGGTATTTTGCTAGGATATATTTTAGGAACTTTAAGGTGTAGTTCATTTATGATTCGTTTGCATTTTTCTTGAAAGGGAATGTGAGTTTTTGTATGCTGAGTACTTGAAGAGCAAATAGTTTGGTGACATTGTGAAGAGTACCGCTTCACTGCATATGAGAGTATTAATTCCTGTCTTCTTAAATCTAAAGGTAGTTCGGCGAGTTCGGCCTGAAGACTTATAATAGGAGTTGTTCTAAATGCACCACATATTATTCTAAGAGCGTTGTTTTGTACGATATCTAAAACTTTTAGAGTTGTTTTTGAAGCAGATGAGTAAGCTTGGCATCCATAATCAATCTTGGAACGGATCAGATTTTTATATAATGTGAGTAGAGTCCTACCGTCCGCTCCCCAGTTTGTACCAGAAAGACATTTCAAGAGGTTTAGTCTTTTTTGACATGCTGCTGAAATATATTTAATATGTTCTTTCCAGGTTAAAGCTTGATCAAATATTAGACCTAGATATTTAATTGTTTCTACATATTCGAGTCTCTGACCTCCAAATTTTAAAGTAGGTATCTCCTTTATCTGCTTTGGTCTCTTTGAAAATAGGATACAGCGAGTTTTGGATGAAGCAAATTGAAAACCACTCTTTTTAGACCAAGATATAAATTTATCGAGTTGATCTTGTAGTAATTTGGCCATACTCTGTATATTGTTTCCCTTTAAGAATATTATGAGATCATCAGCATATAATCTGGCTTGAATGGGTTTATTCATTGATTTGATTATATCATTAATAGCTACAAGAAAAAGCGTCGGAATGATCACTGATCCCTGAGGTGTGCCATTTTCTTGATATTTCACATTAGATAGAAGACCGTTTACTTTTAGCTTGAAATTTCTATTTAGGAGAAAATTTTTAACAAAAGCGAGTATATTTCCTTGATAACCCCATGATTTCAGTGATGATATTATTTTGTGATTCCAGGCCATATCAAATGCTTTATGCAAATCAAAATAAATTGCAATACATTTCTGGTTGTTACAGAAGGCGTTATTAATATGCGTTTCTAGATCTACTAAGTTGTCGGTGGCCGATTTTAAAGGACGAAATCCAGATTGTTCATTAATCAGATGGTTGTTTTCTTCCAGACACCACAATAAACGTTTATTTATAATTTTTTCTAAAAGCTTACACATGACACAAGTTAGAGAGACAGGACGATAAGAATCTGCTTTGTTTCGTGGTTTATTAGGTTTTAAAATGGGAATAGTTATAGAGGATTTCCATAATCTGGGAAATTCCTGTTTAGTCCATATACGATTGTATATTTTTAATAAAATTTCTAAAGCTTCTTCAGGTAGGTGTTTCAGAAAAGAAGCTGGAATGTCATCCGGACCTGGAGATGTGTCCTTTAAAGAATCTAACATCTCTCTTATTTCTCTGATTGTGATAAGTACATTTATAGGTTCATTATTGTTTACTATGTTGATGGGAATACTTTCTTTTTGTTCTTTGTATGTTAGGAAATCTTTATCATAAATAGAATTTGAGGACGTTAACTGGAATGTTTCGGCTATTTTTTCTACGATTTCTGCATGGTCTGTTGTAGATGATTTATTGTCTAATTCTAATGAATCTATTCCTTGATATGAACTCGAGCCTGTTATCTTCTTTATTTTCCTCCAAACTTTTGATACAGGTGTGTAATTATTTATCGTTTCTACGTATTTTATCCAGGATTGTCTTTTAGATCTTGTGGTAACCAGTTTGGCTCTAGCCCTACTCCTTTTAAGTTCGATTAAATTTTCTAGATTTTTGTGTCTTTTGTACTTTTGAAGAGCTTTTTTACTTAGTTTAATAGCTTCTTTACATTCTTCATTCCACCAGGAAGTAACTTTATCCCTTTCAATGAACTTTGTTTTCCCTATTGCTTTTATAGCTGCATCGGTTATGATTTTATTGAATTGTAGAATTATTTCGTCTATTGTATTATCTAAACAAATCATTGAAGATTCACTACGGATAATTTCTTGAAAAAGGCCCCAGTCAGCTTTGTCTAACCTCCATTTCGGATCAGGCTTAACTAGCGTAGATTTAATCAAGTGTTTTTCTATTAAAATCGGGTAGTGATCACTCCCATATAAGTCTTTTTCTACGTACCAATTGTGATTTATTTGAAGAGTGGGTGTACAAAGTGAGATATCTATAGAAGAAAATGTCCCTGTCGATAAGTTTAAGTGGGTGCTACTACCATCGTTTAGTATTGCAAGATTTAACGTGTTCACTATATTTTCAATCTTCTTTCCGGTAGATGTAGTTTTAAAGGAACCCCAGTTAGTGTTATGTCCATTTAGATCTCCCAGTATAAATTTTGGATTAGGTACCTGGTTTATTAGGTTTACAAGATGTTGTTCTTCTAGGTTATAATTTGGTGGTATATATATATTACATATGTTAACTTTTTGTGTTGTACCAATTTGTACAGCTACAGCTTCCAGATTTGTGCTTAGAGGAATTTCTTTGGATATTATTTGTTCTTTTACATAAATGGCAACGCCACCTGAAGCGTGACCAGCATTATCCCTATTTTTAAAATATGAATTAAAAGATTTTAGATTCATGCAGGTGGAATCTTTAAAATTAGTTTCTTGAAGACAAATAATTTGTGGTGTGTATTGATTGATTAACAACTGTAACATAGGTAAACGAGTTTTAAAGCTATTTAAATTCCACTGTAAAATTTTGTTATACATAAATGATTATATTTTATTATTGAGCACAAAAATTAAAAAGTGGATGAATCACTTTCAGAATCCAAATTCGTTAAATTAATTTGTAGAGCTAATTTTTTCCTCAATTTAGTGCAGCGATATTTTGTTGTTCTGTCTTCTAAATGTGGGTGAATTTCATCCAACATAGTGATAATAGCTACGATGTCAGAGTTATAATCCTTCGCCACCGTTACTACATCAGAACAGCCGTAGCAATTTTCTAGTAGACTTTCAACTTGCTGACTGCTGAGGCAAAAAGGAGGCGAGTGATTATCTATATATGTTTTAGTATTGTCTGAAAACTTTAGGTTTTGTTCAGGTTTTTTTTCTGTTTTGGTCTTTTTCTTATTTTGTGTTATAGTTGGAGTTGCGAATTGGACATCCTCAGAAGTAGGAGAAGAAACAGCAGAAGCGGTACGTTTTTGTGAGTTATTTTGTGTTGAGGGATGATCGGACTTTGTATTGTCCACCAAAATATTTTTGTTTATCTCAAGATTCATAGGGGTATTGAAAGTTTGAGAGAGGGGTGAGTTTGATAGTTCTGGATTTTGTGGCGTAGATAGCTTAGACATATCTAGGGGTACGTTTTGTTTTATTAGTGAACTGTGGTCTTTGATGGGTTGTGTATTATTGGAAGAAGAAGCGGTAGTGGTGTCAGAAATAGAAAGTGCTGAATTCTGGGCCTGAGTTATGTTGTCTGATTGAATATTGCTTCCTGTAGGTATTATACTCATCGGTGGTGGAAATGAGGCAGTGCATTGTAAAGCATTGTGTCCTGCCTGCTTGCATTTGAAACAGTTGTGGCTGTCTAGTGTTAAATATAACCTATTTACTATTCCATCTTGTTCTATATCAATATATTCCGGTAAAGATGCATTTTCTGGAGGCGAGATGTAAATTTGTCTTCTAAAACTAAGTATATGGCTGTAAGCTGGGTCAGTAGCTCCAATTCTCAGTTGTATCATTGGCGATAATAATGTTAAGCCTAGATTTTGTAAACATCCTGTGATTTCTTCATTAGAAATTGTGGGGCTTGCATTAGATATTAGCAATCTATCTGATGGGGTAATTAATCTTCGAGCAACTATACGAGTGTTATTAATTGTGATACTTCCATAATTTTTTAGAAAATCGTCGACAATGTTTTTATCTCTCAAGTATATGCATACTCGATTGTTAGAGATGCGTGAACAGTATATTATATTATATGGGTTCACTATTGGTCCAATCTGTAGGAGATAGTCTTGTATTTTAAAACCATCTATTGATGTAAAAACTACGGCTTGATCTCTGTTTGGTAGTAGATTCGAGTTCTGGGCTAACGCCGCTGAATACGACTTAGTAGGGTTATTGACGTTCTGTGACATGTTAAATATTATGAAGTAGGTAAATTAAATAGGTACTCACTAAATTTGTTATCATCCAATGATAACAAAATCTATCATCTCCCAATGATTAATAGATGTGTTGTTTTGCACTTCACTAACAAAAACTTGTGAAATTAAAAAGCAATTATAAACTAATGGTTATCTACGATAACGACTTTACTGTCCGAACGTTCGAACGAGACTCCACATTCCTTTTTATAATACTAGAAAATACTTTATTTCTACGAAAAAAAACAATTGAGGTTCATGAGAAAAACAATAAAAAACACATCAGCAATATTAAAGTGAAAACTTTTACTAAAATAAAAAATTTCAGCGAAAACCACATATTTCTATCTTGAGCCGTTTAAAAGTTATAGGCAGTAAAAATGGGGGGAAATATAAGTGGATAGCTGGTATATCAATTACTATTTCACTATCTGTGTCATATTGAACTTCATTATGATACAGATTTTCATTACGATACAGATTTGTAACGAATAGAATCGCGATATGGCATTCGCGATGAAGGTGGTACTCGCGCAGTGACCAATGGCGAGTCAAATACATATTTTGATGGCTTTGACAGTTCTCAATATGTAAACAAACTGACAAATTACTTAATTTGTTTGCGTTACAAAATTAATAAATTTGAATATATTGTTGAATGTTGTGAATGATCATAGAAAAAATCGTGTATACATCTTGCATTTAATTATCATTATGAAGTTCGTACTCTATACAAAACTCGCCGCTAGGCGGCTCGTTTCATATCCCTCATATTCGCTTCATAATGACCATCATTAAATGCTTGTTGCATAATATACTATTATGAAACTTTCTAATTTTTGTGTTGTAAATATTTCAATATTTTAAACTTTGAGTTTATTATGAGAATACTATGTGTATAAAAATTAAATGTTTTATTGCCAAAACTGAAATTCTCTTAAGCACCAACTTTTATCAGGAACAAATATTTCTAGGAGATTTATAAATAAAACATTTCTCATTTGCCGCGAACATTTTGACTCACACCGTATATGTACATCTACCTACCATAAAATCGAGTTTCTGTAGGTGAAGTCAGAATTAAAAAAAAATGTTATTTACTTATTAGACACAACTAATTTATATTTTTATGAGTGGTTTTTCGCAAAATATTAATAAACCATGTCTTTACTTCTGTGTTGATGTTATGTTCGAAATTTTGTTTGGAAATAGTCTCTATCTTTGGAAAGACCGTCTTCGAAGTGGATAATGTAGCACACTGGATATTATTTTAAACAGATAAAATGTATAATACGCCACCTGTACCCGTAACTGATGTAAACAAAACTGTTTTAAGCACGACTATGCAAAAATATTCTGCCATATTAAATGACTAACACGGCTTTAAGGCCGTGTTAATTAACATACCTGAAAGTCAAATTGCCTTATTTGCTAGAATCACACGTGGTGGGTGTATTATACGACTGATGACATATTCTTGTATTAAAATTTGGCGCATAAGACATAGCTTAAAACCATAAACCCAAAAATAAAAGGTTTAACCCTTAACTACAGACATCCCAATATTATCACGTAACTACAGACTCCCGGTATTTTTTACCGGTCATTATAAAATAGAGTAAAAATATAAAGTTAATAATAAAAAACAAAAACTTTTTGCATTATGTATTTTTATGGAGTCTCTAGATATGGGAAAAATGGTAAAATGAGTGATTTTAATAATATAATGACAAGATTTTTGAAGAATAATCTATTAAACCAGAATTTTGGTAACATTTTTGGTCTATTGAAACAAACGGCCATAAATGCTATGGACAAAAATTTAAACTTTTTTTTAACAAATAAACGTAACATAGAATCACAAAGGAAATATAAAATAGCATCCACGAAAATTTTTACATCCATGAAAAAAAATCTGCAAGGGGTAAAATTGTAATAAAATTAAATGGCAATTCCATTTTTGCAAAGTGGCCTCAAAATTTTTATCTTCAAATTTAACCTTCATTGAAGGTCCAGGATGTCTTCCACAGTCCATTTCTTTACTTTTTCCCCAAAAACACAAAAAATAATGTAAACATTTCAGATTTACAAATATAGTACTCATATAAAAATACTCCCTTAACACAAATATCCGGTAATTTTTACCGGTTAAGATTTTTGATGTGTACCAGAAAAGAAAATATTGACAATACACAATACACGCTTTGACTAGTATTGTTATACAAACTGCCCGAGAGGTACAGAGACACATGAACTTGTAAGTTGTGAGGTTACCACGAAATCCACATTTTGGGAATGCCCGCCGGTAAAAAATACCGGATGTCTGTAGTTAAGGGTTAATACGCCAAAAAAGTAGTTCAAACAGCCTAAATCCCCTTTATACATACGTAGAAAAATTCACTGAATCTAATGGTATATTAAAATCTATTTAACAAAAAGTGGCGTATTGTATTATACATTTTACCTTTCAAGCGATCCCCTCCTGGTTGTGCCTTTGGGACGTCGTCTATCCCCAATACTGCATACTCGTGCATACCGAAATTTTCATTTCGTTATCACCATGTTTGTTCAGAAATTTTCCTCAGACAAATGCAAAGAGTTTCATTGAGATACATATACAGTGGAACCTCGATAAGTCGGCCCCCGATAACCCGAAAGTCCGGCTAACCCGGACCGATTTTCATCAGACAAACATTTCAACAATAAAAATGTATGTATTATGTTAAAACATTTTATCTGTAGCCGCTTCTGGAATGTCTTAAAAATATCGAGTTTCATTGATAAAACTTGGCTTTGACCATAATATAATATGTAAAAATGACTCATGGCACACGGCGCGCGGCGGCAGAACGTTCATTATCCATTATCGGGCTATCGCAAACAACAGTCACTTTTTATTCCTTTATTTATTTTCAACTGTCTTTTAAAAAATTATTTTTAGAACAATGGTCTTTTAAACTTTAAACAATGAAAGAGCCACTGTTCTTAAATAACATAACATCGCATGGCAGACGAAATTGACACAACCGAAACTGACTGAGTTTTTTACCTAGAAATGAACAATACTCTATCTATACTGTCTATACTACAACTATAATAGGTAAGTTAGATGTGTAATTGGCATATATATTTCATGTTGTTTTAATTATAACGGACTTTATTTATAAGTATACCGTATTTTATTAATCTTTACAATGCTCTCCGGCTAACCCGGATTTTCGATAACCCGGATCGGCCGCGGTCCGGATTAATCCGAGTTATCGAGGTTCCACTGTAACTTCAAAAATTTGGTAGGTTTTGAGTTTTTTACTGATTCATTGCCTCACCTATATATTTGGTGCAAACAAACGATGTTTTAAATTACTGGTACGATTTAAATTCCAATTTGACAACGGTAGGGAAGTTTTCAATAATGTTATAAGTGAGTTTCCCAGTTTCTGGCTATAGTGTAGCAAACAGAGGTTGAACCTTGCAAAATGGACACAAGTCCGGTTTTATTTTTTTTTCTGGTATATCAAGGGGTGCTTATTATGAGACTAATTTTTTCTTAAAAAATTCGAAAAAAAATTTTCCTCAGACAAATGCAAAGAGTTTCATTGAGATACATATAACTGCAAAAATTTGGGAGGTTTTGAGTTTTTTACTGATTCATTGCCTCACCTATATTTTGGTGCAAACAAACGATGTTTTAAATTACTGGTACCATTTAAATTCCAATTTGACAATGGTAGGGAAGTTTTCAATAATGTTGTAAGTGAGTTTTCCAGTTTCTGGCTATAGTGTAGGAAACAGAGGTTGAACCTTGCAAAATGGACACAAGTCCGGTTTTTTTTATTTTTCTGGTATATCAAGGAGTGCTTATTATGAGACTAACTTTTTCTTAAAAAATTCGCCCCGGAACTCCCTTTTCACCCCTTTAAAGGGGGTAATTTATAGCGACCACTTAAGGGTGAATATTGTGCTATTAAAGTAGCATTAAGGCAATAAAATGCACGTCAGTGGCGAAAATATGCAAAAATTTATTTTGAGCCACCACTGTGGCTTTGGGGCGCAAAGAATGTAAAATGTGCATAGGTCATAATTTGTAGGTTACACTGTGTTGTTTTATTTTACATAAGTACTTTATTAATAAAACGAACATGTGACGAAAAAAATAAAAATCAAAAGATGGAGCCCGCCAAAGCATATCTGAAGTTTACGGCGCCACTGTGCCGTAACGGTTGCTTATACTAAAAAAATGAATAGGAACTAAATTTTAGAGTAAATAGTGGTCTTTAACCTTGTATAAGTTTCGTTTAAAAAGAATGCATAGGTAATGAGAAAATCGTAAAAACATGCTCGCCAAGGGATAGGGGTAGTTTCTTCAGTATATTTTCAAGGATAGGGGTGGTTTCCGCAGGGATGTTGCAATAACCATATGTATTTTTGAAAAACACTATTGATGAAGCATATGCCTATATGGATTAAAAAGCAAAATACAAATTTTTTTTTCAACCCCCATTTTATTTATTTTTTTTTTTTGGCTACAAGGGTTGTACTAGGAAATCGCTTTTGGTGTCCATGCATGGGTAATAATAACGAAAGTGAAGGATTCCAAGAAAATCACTTTCTTTATTAATTCTTCTTTTTTTGGGGGTGGTTCCGGGAAAAAAATGGGGGTGCATTATACAAATTTGTAAATAGCACCAGTACATGGGTAATCGCTGAAAGTCTCTTTACTCTATCATAAACGGTTCAGATGGAATAAAAAGGGGTTTTTTAAAATGTAACACCCTGTAATTAAAAAAAGGGCAAGAACCCTTAAGTAAAACCTATACCAAAAAATCAGTCACTTATTTGTGAATAATTGTCGCAGGATTTATTCTTAATTTCCATTACAGTTAGGGAAAAATATTTTTATTAAAAACATCTTTTTTTAAAACTTGTCAACTTTGGGGCCCCACCCCCACTAAACGGTGGGTGATAGACATATGCTGTTGGAAAATAAATCGTAGAAAATATAGTCCGCTTCATATTTCTATAAAAGAAATTTTTTGCAAAAGGTACAGGAAGGGCTAGGTTCGGCAAAAACCACAAATTACGAAAGGGCGAAATTTTTTAAGAAACAGTTAGTCTCATAATAAGCACCCCTTGATATACCAGAAAAAAATAAAACCGGACTTGTGTCCATTTTGCAAGGTTCAACCTCTGTTTCCTACACTACTAAAAATTAAAAATTTTACACTGAAAGCACAGGCACAATCAAAGGCAGGACTCTTGTAAACGTGCCAATAAAGATATTGAGAATTCGATAAGATCTTAGATGAAAGACGGCGATCCAACGAAATATTCAGAAGGCTTCAGATATGTCCAATTCATGAAAAACCGCGCTTACCCTTCAGGGAAAAAACAATTACCATACAAAGCATTCTTTGGAACAGAACTCAGAGTAGATCTTTGACTTCCTCTTTTCCGCAATAAATCATAAATGAAATTCACGACGAAGATCTTAAAAAAGGTAAGAGAGGATAATTGCAATGTTCCGCTAAGAGAAGACACGGATCATTACGTTGAAGAAGATAGCAACAAAAAAAAAAGATTTTTTATCTGAAAATATCATCCAAAAAATGTAGAAAAAGTGCAGCAGAAAATCGTGTGAAAGAAGCTAACAAAGCGAAGGTAAATTCTGATAAGTCTCATCCACCAGCCAACATTGGAGCTAATTTATGATGACTATTAGTTCAGAGAAATAAGGAAAAAATATCCTGTTGGCGACACAACCCCCTCCAGGCCGAAACAAAATTTTTTGAGTAGTATGGACATGTATAATAATAACCTATATGTTTCCTGCAGCCTATTTTGATGATATCCATAGTTGTTATAGACCAATAAAGATAAAAAACGGTTTTTCGCTTTTTTCGTCTATTATCAAAAAGTTAAGCATTTGAAACAAAAAGAATAAAAAACTCATAAATCGTATAAAAACTTCAATATAGCGTTGGCTGAATAAGTCTATCCTTATTGGTTGCTTAGAAAATTACAAAATAAATAATAAATTTTGAGATTTTATAAATATTCATAACATAATATGTAAAAAATTAGCTTAGAACCTTATTACACGAAAAGCTTCTTATTACAATAAATTTTGAGACTCTGGTGCTTAAATCATACCCTAAATTTTAAAGCAATTGGTCAAATAGTTTAAAAGTTATTTAATTTGTTTATCCCAAATTAATTTTTTTTGCAACCCTGTAAGTCAGAATATGATGATAATACTTTGGATAGTTTATAAAAGAAGAAGATTTACACTATTAATTTAATTAAAAAAAATGACGAAAAATAATTCTAAATATTGAAAAATTACTTTGCAAGAACATGTGAATTAAAAAAAAGGGGGGCTAACTTCGTCCCTAATTGTCCTATGACATTTGTTTTTCTTTCTAAATGTGTATAAAAATTCAGTCTTTCTAAATATGAAAAAATAATTTTTCTAAGGGTAACGGTTAAAAAGTTATTCTATTTGTTTATAAGTAAGCAAAAAATCGAAATATTTTTGTAAAATAATTTTACACTGTTATTACTTTTGTCATTTTTTCTAATTAAGTTAATAGTATAAATGCTCTTCTTTCATAAACTGGCCGAAATGTTATTGTAACCTCATAATTTTCTGACTTATAGTGTTGCAAAACAAATGAATTTGGGAAATACAAATTAAATAACTTTTAAACTATCTGACTAATTGCTTTGAAATTTAAAATATAATTTAAGCACAAGAAGTCTCAGCATTCTGTGTAATAAGAAGGTTCTAACTTAATTTTTACATAAGTTTTGAACATTTATAAAATTTCAAAATTTATTATTTATTTTGCAATTTTATAAGCAACAAATAAGGATAGACATATTCAGCGAACGCCATATTGAAGCTTTTTATATGATTTATGAGCTATTCTCAAATTTGTTTAGAATGCTTTACTTTTAAGTAATAGACGAAAAAGCGACAATTTACCGTTTTCGATCTTTATTTGTTTATAACTATGTGTATCATCAAAATCGGCTGCAGAAAACATATAGGTTATTAACCCTTAATTACTAACACCCCGTCTCTCAGACGGCATCGCTTGTCGAAAGTGGGATATTTATCTTTCTAGAAAATTTTGAAGGTCACCCGTTTATGTCTTTTCAAGTTGGGTTATTCTTTAGTAGTATTGAATTCGGCAATTTGCGGCGGGTTGCTATTCGAAAGATATTTAGGCTCAAATTGTGATTTCCGTCTAATAGTGTTTGTGCCCAGTTCGTCATTACACATAATGTTCCTCAGTTCGCAAAAAAACACCAAATAAAGGAATAAAGACTCTGAGGAAACTCTTTTGAAATGGTTTAACCCTCCGTTACTCGCACACGGTGTGGGAGACCGGGCCTGTAAATAAATTCCTGTAACTCTGCTTGTAGTGGGGATTTTGAATGGCTACTTCGTATTCCTCTTCAGTGGTCAATCAACTGTGGGTAAAGTCAGTTCGCAGTGTAAAAAATAGTACTGTCCTTTTGTTATTACGCAACACGGTCCCGTACACCGTGTGCGAGTATTTGTGCACCAATTTTTGTGTTTGGATCACACATCGATATTTTTAATTAGTAAGGTAATTTAAGATCTTTTCCTTATTTTCAATGTTTATAGATTAGTTTATTTATATTTATATATATAAATATAAATATATAACTTACCCAGAACCATCAGAATGAGGTTTAGGGAGATATGTGGTTTACCAACAGAACAAGTACCAGTCGTAACACCAGGAACTTCAGATCGCTGTGCTGTTTGTGATTGGAAGAAAAATAGAAAAACAAAGTTTTACTGCCAAATATGCTCAAAATATCTGTGTTTGGAACACCATTGTTCCAATGAATGTGACACCATTGTGTATTTCATGTTTTAAAAACGTTAATTAATTTTTATAACTTTTTTTGTTACTACAATTACTCTTTATTTTTAATTTTTTTGTGTATTGAATTAAGATCTAAAGTTCTTAGTAAACAAATTTAACCATATTCAATTTTTTTTTACTTCCAAAGTTTTTGTATATACATATAAATGGATAACAATGAAAATTATTAAATTTTTGATTAAAGTAATATAATGTGAACACAAACGCATATCTACAAAATTATATGATCATATATTCATTAAATAATTTAATCGTACACAATTTTGCAAAAAAAAATAATTTTAAAACACTGCTGACCCATATTTTTGGACCCGGTCTCCTGCACCGTGCGCGAGTATCCGATCACAAAAAGTTGGCGCGAGTAACGAAAGGTTAATGAGGTAGAAGACGACATAAGCGAAGTAGAATCAATTTGTGATGAAAATATTGCCACTGACTACCATTGCTAGACTGTACTAACTATAGTATCTGTCAGTTTTTTTTTTGTTTCAACATTTTTTAAAAACCTTCTTATTTTCTTTTTTTTTTCTTACTCTTTGTTTAACTTGGTTATAAATTTTTATTAAAATTCTTTAATTTGTTTAATTTTTATTCACACTTTTTTTCAGGAGTAAAAAGGTACACAAACAATCCTTCCATATTTGTTATAATGTTTTTTAGTTTAATAAATACAGAAAAACTAGATTAATTACTATGTTTTTTAGATAATCAATACTTTCAGTATATCATCAACATATTTTTTGCATTAAAATATTTAACAAAAACAAAAATTACTACTAAAATGTTAAACCCGTCTGTCAGTTCGTTAGTTAGTGCTTACGTCATTGATTTAAGATGTTAGTACTTAAGGGTTAATATAGATGTATATACTACTCAAAAAATTTGGTTTCGGCATGGAGGGGGATGTGTCACGAGAAAAATCTTATTTCTTTGGACTATACACAATTATTATTAAGATATTATATTATGATATTATTATGATAATTATTTTAACGTTTTCACTATTTTTTTCATAATGTCGAGTGGGAAAAACAAGCATCTAAAATGTAGATATTTGTTTTCATTCTGTTTTTAGATGTAATTTTACTTAATGAATATTAATCAAGCCCACCTAATATATTCTTGTTAAATCCCTCCGCGACTTGTTAATCCAAACATCAACCCATTTCTGCACCATAATCATTTGTGACAAACGCAACTCCCCGCCAACTCCCTTTAACTTGCCTTTGCCGATCCCCTCCTGGTCGTGCCTTTGGGACGTCATCTATCCCTATTTAACTAATTCCTAAGTGTGGCGAGTGCATGCTGCACCGCGTTCGCTTCCTGTTTGCACCATGGTTTGGATTATGCGGCTAATATTGTGCGGGTCCACGTTCCATCATTAATTCAAGGATCTTTTTTCATTCGGGGCTGTTTCTATTAACCCCTCGGTCAACGGCTTTTGTCTGTTACAGATGACGACGCAACTGTCACGGTCGACGTCGGCTCTGACAAGACGTATAGGTCAGGATAGATGCGCATTAGTCTGGGAACAACGGGACAAAAATAAAAATATTACAATGCGCCAAATGTTTTTTTCTGTGACGGAAGAACCATTTGGCATTTCGTCTTTCAGGTAAAAAAATATGTGTTTTAATGGAATTATTATATATAGATATAATAAGATAGAAATTATTTCATATCTTTGGAAAAACGTCAAGAGAATGCTAGTGATCAAGGTTAAAGCGATCTGTACTTGTATTGATCTGTTATATTACCTATTACATTTCTTTCAGCTTGTTTATAAATATTATTATTATCTTAGTGCTATCTCCGCGGCGGAAGTCGGCAATCATCATAGCTATTCGTATTTTAGAGACGGTTGCTCTGAAAAGTTCATTTGATGGATATCCGTTACACTCTCTCAGGTTGCGCAGCCACAATATTCTCTCTCAACGTGCAATATGTCCGAAATATTCCAATTTTCTTGTATTGATGGCATTTAAGACTTCCATTTCTTCATTCATCTTTCTCAGAACCTCTGTGTTTGTGGCATGTTCTGTCCACGATATTTTCAGAATCTTTCTGTACAACCACAGCTCGAATGATTCTAGTTTTTTTATTGATGCAGCATTTAAGGTCCAAGCTTCCATTCCGTAAAACAAAGTCGAGAAAACCTAGCACCTAGCCAATCTAACTCTTAGCTCCAACTTCAAATCTCTTGTGCAGAGCACTTTCCTCATTTTGTTAAAATTTGCTCTAGCCTTTTCTATTCTGATTTCTATTTACTGTAAGTAATCTCCTGTGGACTTGATCATTGTTCCAAGGTATGCATATTGATCGACTCGTTCGATATTGGATCCGTTTATGAAGAGATATTCGTTATTTATTTGAGTTTTCCATATTCTCATAAACTTTGTCTTCTTGTTATTCATTGTTAGTCCGTATTATTGTCCAAGCTCTACTATTCTTGTCCAAACTCAATAATATTATGATAGCTTAACTAATTTTTAACTTCTATTGGAGCTTGCAACACGAGTGATAACTTGCCATCTCTGCCAATCTCCTTGTAGCCTCTTTAACTACATAATTTAAGATTACTGATCCCTTATTTACAAATATCGTCCACGTTTGCTACAGGAGTTATACACAAATTTTTAAACATTTTTGGTTTGTGTTCTTGATAATATCAATAAGGTTATTGTTTTAACTAGCACCTCTTCTTCTTTTTCTTTTTCTTCTTTGATCAGGCGAGACTCGTTAGTCACTGGCACATGTCGCAAGCTATTTGTACCATGCCTAGTATTTTCATTTTCCTAAACTCAAATAAGTTCAGTGGCCTCAACGAAGGCCGGCAATTTTTTTATTCGTAATTTTAGGATATCTTCTGGTTCTAACCTCATATGACCAGTAAATCCATCATTACATCACTTAGAAATTTGCAATGGCATAGTATTTGTATGGAAGTCTCTTCTTCCAGTTCTCAGTTTCCGTATTTTACATAGTTTTTATAAGCAGTTTCTTAAACGGCAATGTCCAGTCAGCATTTCAGTAACTGTTTTGATCTATCGTCTATTAAGAGTCATCAAACTGTTCAAGAGTTTTTATCAATGTTCTTGATTATTTCTTAGTCTGGATTTGCCCTTGAATGACTCTTCATTTCTTTTGAACTCAATTCCTTCTCCATGATTTCTTATTAGCTATTTCTGAACGTCATTTTTCGTAGCTTTTTTAGTGATGCCACAGAAAGGTTCCGGACATTCAAAAGCTTCTATTGAGCCTTGTTCTGCCAACACATCTACTAGTTCATTCACATTCACCCCTTTATGACCCGGTACCCATATTAAAAGACATTTTATTGTCTTTTGCCAGGTTACTGCCTATTTTAGCAACTTACAGGTTTAGATTTTATAAAAGCACGCCCAATATATGTACTTTTTCTCCCTTGAATCATCGTCTTTTGGCTTGTGTGCTCTGACAATAAATAATTTTTTTATTATGCCATTTGGTCAGAACACAACGCTTTCCATGATCGTTTGCTGTGACCACGATCCCAAGATATACAAAATGTGCCACTTATGGCATGTATAGTAGCTTAAATTTTAGTAAATCATTTATCCGAGATTTCCTTCTTCTTCTTCTTTAGGTACTGTCTTCTCAAAAGTGGTTGGTAATCATCACAGCTATTTTCACTTTTGAGATTGCAGCTCTGGACAAGTCGATGGAACTGCAATTGTAACACGTTCTCAGATTGTTGACCCAGGAGATACGTCTTCTTTCAATACATCGTTTTCCATGCAGGTATTTTTCCCTGCAGTATGGTTTGTAGTAACACATATTTATCCCCTCTCATAACGTGGACGAGATATTGTAACTTTCTAATCTTAATCGTATTCATAATTCCCTTTTCGTTTTTCATCTTTTTGAGGACTTCAACATTTGTTTTTTGATCTACCCAACTTATTTTTAATATTCTTCGGTAGGTCCATATCTCGAATGCTTTAAGTAGATCGCTTATTTCTTTCTTTAAGGTTCAGTCCTCCGCCTCATATAGCAGCAGCGAAAACACAGTATGTGAACGTAATATTTTTATTTTGAGTTGCAAGCTAAGGTAATTACTGCATAAAACTTTTCTCATCTTGTTAAATATTTCAGCTAAATTTTCATTTTGTTTTAACCCTGCTGTCCCGTTCGAGTCAACTACACAAATGTACTGTTCGGGTCAATATGACCCAACTATGGTTTACGTTCCTTAATCGAAATAAAATAAGCTAATGGCAATAAATAAAACTTTATTAACAAGAAACTATAGATAATTAAACAAAAATTATGTTTTTAATGTAAATTAGACCTTATTAACAAAAATAAAACTTAGGTATTTTTAAACGCTTTTATTTAGTTCAATAGTTTGCGTCAAATTTTTAGACGTTAATGTGACTGCCTTTTCTTCAATGCAAATGAATGACAATTTGCAGACATATGCATTCACTGGAACAATACACGAATAGTCAATAAAAAATTTATGTTTATTAATTGTTTAAATAAAAAAAAAGATTTTAATGGAAAACGCTTAAATTCTCTTGTTTTTTACAATGTAAAAGCTTGAAACTTTGAAACGTTGAAACTTTTACGGATTGTATAGCTAATGATATGAACAATACATAATTTCACTTTTTACGTTAATTGTTTACGTTATGCTTCATTAATAAACAATAAAGTTTCAAATTTTTTGCCGATTCCGACTACTTTTCATGTTAGTACATCATGTTTTATACATATCTTAATAAACATGACGATATATTTTAATGTTTGAAAAGTGTAATACTAAAAAGTAAAAAATAAAAAAATATGAAAAAAATTTTTTTTAAGTAACGCTTTTCTTTAGTTGCGAGTGACTTGAATTAAAAATATTAAAAAACAATAAACTAAAAAGCAAAAAATAAAAAAAAATTGAAAAAATCTAACACATTCGTTAAAGAAAAGCGTGGGGCAAAAACCGTTTATTCGATGAACACGCGCCACGCTTTTCTTTGACGGATGTGTTAGATTTTTTAAATTCTTTTTGATTTTTTGCTTGTTAGTTGATTTTTTTATAATATTTTTAATTCAAGTCACTCGTAACTATAGAAAAACGTTTCTCAAAAAATTTTTTTTCATATTTCTTTATTTTCTTTCAAAAAAGCCTAGTAACAAATATCTACAAAAATTTAATTCAGTTTACAACTGGGACAGTAATAAAAAGAATGGATTTTACAAATATGTTTATGATATATACAACATAATAATTAGTGTTGTTTTTGTTTTTAGGGCAAGCGTATCCACTGCTCACTTATTGGAATAATTGTAATCTAAAATAATTTGGGGCTTTTTCGTTTGATGAAAATGACGTATGATGCATCGATTCATGATGCAAAGTACTCATAAGAACAACATTTTTATTATGTTTAGGAATATTGTCAACAACAGTGGTATCTTGCGTGAAGCAATAAAGACGAGCTATGAACTTCTTTATTCGCGATTTTTGCTATAAGCTCCGGTTTATTTTATCTATAGTCCCCGGCATTGTATCTACTTTGTTTTAGAAGAAATTGTCCTAAATTTTACGATGTAAAAAAGTTATTACACGTAATATTGTGGCCTTCCAAATCACTACTCAAGTCACACATCACATGCATTCCTGTATAGATCTGCAATTTTAGAGCATAAGAAGTTTTACTGTTCATAATTACATAAAACCCAAACTTTTGTGCCATATTTCGCTGGCTTGCTTGGAATGTACCATTTGAAGGGAGAGCGGCCTCTAAAGGCAACTAGTTGCTTATCGACAGCAACATTTTCATCAGGGTTAAAATATTTTGGTACATTTCCTACGTCTCCTCTCCTGTCTAGTAGTTTTGTTATTAAAACGTATTATTTGCAAACTTTTTGTAAATATATCAAACGACATTGTTGATTGAAATATACTACGACCCTTTTCTTCATTCCACAAACTTTTAGTTGATTCACCAATGTATGCATGGAAACCAACTTTATTCATGTCTTTCCAGTTGGTTATAAAGACATGCTGTTCGTCCATGTCCGTTATATTTATAATTTGGTTTGCAACCTCGTCCAGCTATACTACAGTTTATTTTAAAAGTTCCAGCTTGCAGAAACCTGTTTTTATTTACAAACGGATCCGGCTGACAAACACACAGGTACTGTCAATATAGAGTACTGCCAACTAAACACACATACACAGGTAATTTTTAACGGTTTAAATACGCGGGTCATATTGACCCGAACGTACTCTAGGTAACAATTTCATTTTTATCAAAAAAATCAGGAAGTTGATTGTATATCTCATATGCAATTGAAAGACCTCATATTAGGTAATAAAGTCACGAAACACCAAATCGTTACGCCGCGTAATAATTTGTAAAATAAGAAATAAATTATTTTTTGGGTCAAATAGATCCGAACAGGACAGCAGGGTTAAATGACTCTAGACGACTCTTGACTCTAGACGACAATATGATTTTATTTGGCCAGAATCCTAGCCAGAATCATAGGTACAATATGATTCTGGCCAATTGGATCAAAATAAGATCATAAATTTTAACAAACATACTAGTCTAGTCGCCAAATAGAAATCACCGTGTTCTTTTCAATTCTGATGGACGAACTCAATGATCTCTTATGGATTTTTGGCTGCTGATTACGAATTCAGATGGTGAATTTCGATTCGAGTGGTCAAAAAATTGTTATACATAATTTAATGGTTTATAAAGCTCTGGCTTATAAACTAAAAGAGATAAAGAAGTGTTTCAAATAAAATGTATTCGTTAATAAAAAGAGAAGAAAAAAACGTATACTAAACTTAAATCCAACAATTATAACTCAAGATATTGTAAAACTAGTGCACAATACAAATTGCAAATTGCAAAATATAGTTATTTTCCTAACAAGTGCAGAAAGTCATTCTTTTCCGCACGCGACTGCAGTTTGCTGAACGACGCGAAGCGGGAGTTCGGCAAGCAGTCGAGTACGGAAAAGAGACTTTCTGCAAGAATTAGGAACAATATTTTTTCTAAGTAGTCCAGAAAGCCACTGCGCATCCGCTAGGAAAAATATTCTAATTCGGATTGTTTGCAAAATCTTACTCAAAAAGGACTGCTTTTAACAAATTTGCATGTTGCCAGGACCAAAAGGTGGTCAAAAATTTTTTAAACGTTTTTTGTTGTTTTTTTCCTAAAATTATTTTTTTTGCACGAAAAAAAGTTTTTTTAGGTTTTTTGGATCATTCCAAATAAAAAAGTTCTTTAGTAACTTTTCTCTAAAAATGATAGTTTTTGACATATAAGCGATTAAAAATTGAAAAATTGCGAAATCGGCCATTTTTAATTCTCAAAAACTATGTGGAAAACTGAAAATTTGAATGTTACCAAGGTAAGTAGATATTCTTTAAACATCGATTGATGAAATCCCGAAGAGTTTTTGCAATACAATATTCAAAACTCCTTTGTTTTTTAATTGCTAATCAAGCGAGCGCGACACTATTTTCCACCGACAGTATGGTGCAAATGAAAGGAATAAATTCGTTATTTCTTAAACCGGCGACTTTAAGGAAAAATCCCGAAGCAGGTCGATTTTTATTTTTAAGTTATGATATTGTGGCATATATAGTATACTAGTGACGTCATCCATCTGGACGTGATGACGTAATCGATGATTTTTTTTAAATGAGAATAGGGGTCGTGTGCTAGCTCATTTGAAAGGTTCTTCAATTATCTATTCAGTAATATAAACATTAACATAATTGTTTATACACGGTGTCCAAAAATTTTTTATTAAATTAAATTATTTGACAAAAAAGAAGTAGAAGGACACCCTGTATAAATAATTATGTAAATGTTTACATTACTGAATAGAGAATTGAAGAACCTTTCAAATGAGCTACCACACGGCCACTATTCTCATTTAAAAAAATCATCGGTTACGTCATCACGCCCAGGCGGATGACGTCACTAGTATACCATATATGTCACAATATCATAATTTAAAAATAAAAATCGACTGTTTCGGGATTTTTCCTTAAAGTCGCCGGTTTACGAAATAACGAATTTATTCCTTTCATTTGCACCATACTGTCGGTGGAAAATAGTGTCGCGCACGCTTGATTAGCAATTAAAAAACAAAAGAGTTTTGAATATTGTATTACAAAAAACTCTTCGGGATTTCATCAATCGATGTTTAAAGAATATCTACCTACCTTGGTAACATTCAAATTTTCAGTTTTTCACATAGTTTTTGAGGGTTAAAAAAGGCCGATTTCGCAATTTTTCAATTTTTAATCGCTTATATGTCAAAAACTATCATTTTTAGGGAAAAGTCACTAAAGACCTTTTCTGTTTGGAATGATCCAAAAAACCTAAAAGAATTTTTTTCCATGCAAAAAAAATAATTTTAGGAAAAAAAAACAAAAAAAAACGTTTAAAAAATTTTTGACCACCTTTTGGTCCTGGCAACATGCAAATTTATTAAAAGCAGTTCTTTTTGAGTAAGATTGTGCAAAAAATCCGAATTAGAATATTTTTCCTAGCGGATGCGCAGTGGCTTTCTGGACTAAAGAGTCTTTAAAAAATTACCAAATCTTAATCAATTAATTTGATTAATATGATTATTTCATTCATAGGAGATTCTGACCAATAGAAAGCTACAGAAATCTGAATTAAATCGATAATTTTTGATAATCTCCCGTCGTTAAGTATATTACGTCAGATGCCCTTCGTTGCTACGAAAAAATACATTCAGTGACATTAATGACAATTAATGTTTTAACAATTATAAAAGTGATGACTTTCAATCGTCGAATATTTATAAAAACTTTGTGTTTAATGGTACTTACATAAATAAATTACAATAAAATTTTGGTTTTGAACAGTTTTATTCATGAAATAATCGCAACAAATTGCACTCGACCTCTGAAATTAATATAGAATTTCAGAGCTCTTGT
The DNA here is from genome assembly GCF_917563875.1 of Diabrotica virgifera virgifera. Classification (NCBI taxonomy): domain Eukaryota; kingdom Metazoa; phylum Arthropoda; class Insecta; order Coleoptera; family Chrysomelidae; genus Diabrotica; species Diabrotica virgifera. The sequence continues at coordinate 8,773,696 of NC_065450.1, forward strand.
GCAATTACTACTGAAAATACATACACAAATTAATTCTTTGACAAGGATGTCAAAACAAACTTTCAATATAATTAGTTAGCATGACGACGATCTTGGTTTCCATGACGATGATTCAAAACGACTGTTATTGTCTACCGATTTGACTTTCGAATATTATGTCAAAATAATTTTATTTCATCGAATTGTCGCGTTATTTCATTAAAACAGGAACACAATAAGATATATTTGAAATAAATTAGTAAATAATACCTAAATATTAGTTTATTGCATGTATTATAATTACTTTGAGGCCATATTAACATATCTAGATAACACGCGTGCGGAAAAGTAAAAACCGCGTGCGGAAAAGTAACACGCGTGCGGAAAAGTAACACGCGTGCGGAAAAGTGAAACTTTCTAAACTAAAATGCGTGCGCGAAAGTAGACATTTTAGCACGCTCGTAGAAAAAGTATTTTTCGAAACTTTATCGATCGTAACTCGGATTCTACGAATGTAAATGAGCCTTGGAAGACCCCATTTTAAAGCTTAATTAATAGGCTTCCAAAAAAAGTTTGCTAAATTATTTTATCTTCATTTATTTTAAGGTTATACCCGTTTGAAGTTATAATTTTCTTAAAAAAATTATGGTCTATAAATTATACATTAATTTGTTAATAAGAGTTTCAAGCAAATTTGAGCTTTAACATTAATACTTTAATAAACAATAATTATAAAAGAACTCAAAAGGAACAATTTGAGCTTAAGAAAATGTTCGTAAGTTTATTTTTGGCCAAGATGTCGATATTTTGGCTACGAAATTCATCACTTACTTGACTGTGAGTCGATCTTGCGCCTTATACCGCGCCAATAAAATATCGATATCTTAGCCAAAAATACACTTACGAACAATTTTCAAAGCTAAAAATATTCCTTTTGAGTTGTTCTATCATTATTGTTAATTAAAGTATAATTATTTATAACTCAAATTTGTTTGAAACCCTTAAAAATAAATTAATGTACAATTTTTTAAGAAAAGTATAATTTCAAACGCGTATAACTTTAAAATAAATAAAGATAAATTAATTTAGCAAACTTCGTCTGAAATAATATTAATTTAGCTTTAAAATGAGTTCTTCCATGGTTTATTTGAGTTCGTAGAAATCGAGTTACGATCGAAAAAGCTTCAAAAAATACTTATTTTGCAATTTGCTATTTGTATTTTGCACTAATTTTACAATATCTTTAGTTCTAATTGCTGAATTTAAGTTTAGTAAACGTTTTTTCTTCGTATTTTATTAAGGAAAAAATTGTATTTGAAACATTTTTTATCTCTTTTAGTTTATGAGCCAGAGCCTTATAAACAACTGAATTGTTTGTAACAATTTTTTGACCACTCGGATCGAAATCCACTCTCGAAATTCGCAATCAGCAGCCAAAAATCCATAAGAAACCGTTGAGTTTGTCCATCAGAATTGAAAAGGACACGGTGACCCCTCTGGCGCCTAGACTATGCATGATTTTTTTATTTAGCTTATAAATGCCTCGACAACTAAGGCCATCGGCATGGTACAGTTGATTTCGCAATCAGAATGTAGTGTAATGTGTAGTGTGTGTTTGGTAAATACCTTGCTAATTAATAAAGTCGACTTCATTGTCTTTACAAAGGGACGCTTATTGTATCCTTCCAAACGTCTGCGGTCCCTGCAGTGAGTACCGATCCCAAAAGGTTAGAAATTATTTCAATTTCTCGAAGGTAGGCTCCCTAACCACTGAGCCACAGAGGGGATAACATGATTTTAATTTATTTAATTTATAACAATTTTTTTAAACAAATACTTTAATTAATTTTGTAATAAAAAGAAAATTAACTAATAGTTATGTTAGTTGCTATAAAAATTATTCAATAGGCAACTTGCATAATTTTGTTTTATTACATAATAATGATCAGTTTTGTTTAAAAATAAAATTTCCAAAATTTCACGCCTCAAATCCTCATATTAGAAGTATGAGTTTAAAATCTTCGATGTATTTAAATCAGTCCAAATTGTCTAAAAAGCGCGCGAACCCTTGTGATATCATATTTTCATGTTTTGGTTGCATTTCTAACGTCTCGTTTAAAATTACATACTGATTGGTTTACTTTGGAGTCCAATACAGTTTTTGATGAGATATTATTGAATTGTGTGTGTTTTTACCATGAAAAATAAAAGTAAATACTACGAAAGTGTTGTTTAATATAATTCTCTTAAACGAAAACCATTGAAACTCCCAATAAATATGAATTAAGTCACCAGTCGATAAGAAACGGAGTTTAATAAAGTGATTACAATAGTATATGAAGTATGGAGAACGGTAAGGGTTTTGTACCGATCGAAGACAATTGTTTGGAAGAGGAGCGGAGCGACGACTCCAATTATTGTCTGAGATCGGTTACCCTTAACGTTCGACATGCTTATAACGTTTTTTGCACGATTGATACCATTACAAATTATAAAATTAAACATTTTCGTCATATTGACTAGTTTTATTCATTTTATCAAGATAGATACTTTGGTTGTTAGGTAGTAACTAGGGTGCATAACAACAATGGAGAATTGAGTTTTTATTTAGTTGTCAATAATTTTAAGTACAATTTTGATTATTATAAATTAAAATATGAGCGAAAGTGAATTTGAAGAAATTGAACGGGCTTGGGAAGAAGGGTGTTCCGCAATTATTCCCGAAAAATCTAAAATCCGTTATCAAAATACCTACCAAAGTTTTAAAAAATGGTGCGAAGGCAAGAATTTAAGAATCGAAGAAAAGACTCTATTGGCATATTTCGTTCAAAGACATATGCAGTTGAAAGCTCCTGGAAGCCTCTGGGCAGAATATTCAATGATTAAATCCACCGTTTTTCTTTATGATGGCATTGATATTTCCAAGTTTTCAACTTTGATCGCGTATTTGAAGAGAAAAAATGTTGGATACTACTAATATATGCGATTCTGCAGGAGTTTCTGTTAGAAGTGAAACCACAGCCCAAACAAGTGGGATTTCATTAAATAATTTAACAAATTGTACCATAAGTTTCAATATTAAAAAATAATTCGTTAGTTTTCTTTATTCTTTCAAAAAATAAATTAAAATTAAGATATTTTTTAACTCGACGGTAAGTGAATTACTTACCGTCGAGTTGGAGTACTTACCGTCGAGTTGGATTACTTACCGTCGAGTTGCTAGTAAATGTCACCTACTGATCAATCGTGCAAAAAGAATATTAAAGACATTTTAGTTTATTCTCAAGGTCTTCATGGATGCGAAGCTAATTCTACATTAGAAAAAAAGGGAAATATTCTGTGATCAATTTTAACAAGTAGTAGATCAAGTTAGAAGAAAGTTAATAATACTGGGGTGTTTTAACGCTCGAATAGGCAACCAAGTAATACCTGGAATTAAACAAAAACATAATGAGAATGTTAAAAACGAAAATGGAGAACTGATGATAAACTTGTGCACGAATAACGAACTTCGAATAAACAACACCTTTTTTGACCACAAAGACCAACACAAATATACATTCAGTAATACCCGTGGACAAAGATCTGTGATAGATTATGTTGTAACTAACAGAGATATCCATTAAAAATAATTGACGTAAAATGCCCCAACTCAGCAGATGTAGGTAGTGACCACAGCCTAGTAATACGTAAAATTAGAATCACCATGAAATGCTTCACACCTAAGAAACTGGCACCAACACAAACAAAAATCAAAGTCGAAGGACTAAGTACGGAATCCACGGAGTCCTTATATAGAAAAATAATATCAGAGAAGATTGCTGATAATGAAATACAAGAAAACAATAACATCGAGGAAAGCTGGGAAAAACTCAAAAGTAAGATAAGGACCAGGAGAGGACAGAATATCGAATGAACTCCTAAAGTATAGAGGACAAGGAGAGACAATCCAAAAAATAATAGAACAAAACAGAACACCACAAGGATGGAGATCAAGCATCCTAATACCTCTCTTCAAAAAGGGAGAAAAATCAGACCTGGAGAATTACAGAGAAATTAATTTATTAAACACAACACTAAAATTAACGACCAAAGTGATAACAAACAAACTGAATAAAATTATAACATAAGCAGAAGAACAACAAGGTTTTAGGTCGGGAAGATCATGCACCGACGCTATATTTATAATAAGGCAAATTCAAGAAAAATCGTTAGAATACAACAAACCGGCATACCTATATTTCGTGGGCCTTAAGAAGGCATTTGGCAGGGTAAAATTAAATGACTTTTCCATTTATTGTACGCAAGAGAGGTACCTCTAGGAATAATTAAAACGATCGAAAATATCTACCAGGACAACACAATAAAAGTGAAACTAAATGAAGGACTTACTGCCCCAATTGAAGCTGTCAATGGGATAAGACAGGGAGATTCCCTAAGTCCTCTGATGTTCAACCTGATCATGGACAAAATAATAAAAAAATAAGAACTAAAAAAGGATACCAAATGGGAGAAAAACAACTTAAAATAATCTGCTATGCAGACGACTCAATACTAATCTCTCAAAGTGAAGATGATTTACAACGTATGCTGCACGAATTTAGTATAACCGCTAGAAAATTTAACATGTTAAATTCCCCAAGAAAGACTAAATGGCTAGGCATCACACTATGCAGCTACGGAAGGCTCAGGCTCGAAACAGAAGTGGAAGATCAGGTGAATAAAGCAAACAAAGCTACAGGTTGCCTGAATGAAACAATATGGAGAAATAAAAACATCGGAAAACAAGTGAAAGGCAGAATTTACAAAACAGTCATCCGACCAATACAGAAAGGACAAAAAGAATGCTAGAAACAGCAGAGATAAAAACATTGCGAAAAATCGATGGTAAGACGCTGTGGGATAGAGCTAGAAGTGCAGATATACGAAGGAAATGCAAGGTGGACAACATTAATAACTGGGTGAAAAGCAGAAGAGTAGATTGGAACGACCACATAAGTCAAATTACAACAAATAGAGTAGTAAGGACGGCGAGAGACAGTTCCCCAATAGGAAGACGATCAGTGGGAAGACAACGAAAAAGATGGAATGACAACTTACTGGAGGCACATTGAAAAACAGACAGAGTAATGTCTATATCAAAAGAGGAAGAAGAAGAAGAAACAAATTTAAGTCCATTAGGTTTAGGAAAAAAAGGGGGATTCGCAAAATTATTATTAATCAATTAATACCATACATTGAGCTAATGCAATCAGTAATAGTAAGTAAGGTATGCTTTATTGTCAAAAAATTTTACCAATTTGTGGACAAAGCTTATACAAAAAAAAATACAATAAAAAACAAAAAATAATAAAAAACTACAAACAAAACAAAAACAGAAACAGATACCAAGTAAATGGCGTGAGTTATACTACTTAATATAATTTTATAGTTATTAAGTACACATTAAAAAATTAAAAATTTTGTAACAATATGTATACAACGTCAGAGCAAAAAGAAGGCGAACGAGGAAAAGGGAAAGTAAATCAAAAGTTCTATGCCGCTGCAAATAGGTATAAAAGTACTCGAAAGTAATAATCTTGTAAGTCAATTTGCTGAATTCAAATCGTTTATAAAAAAGTCATTCATTGTATAAAAAGCTCTCTCCAGCAAATAAGCTTTCAGGGCCTTGCGAAAAGCGGGAAATGCTTCAATAGATTTGATGTTAGATGGCAGGTGATTGTACATTTTTCTCGAATTGTATAGTATAGAGCACTTAACCAGCTCAAACCGTGGGGTTGGCAGATAAAGATTATGCTCCACGTTTCTAAGGGGATAGTTGTGAGTGGGTCTCTCTGGACCTTCTGATACATGTGCGGATTAAACAAACGGATTTAAAAACAAACAAAGAAGGAAGATTTAATATTTTAAATTTTTTAAAGAATTCTTGGCAATGAACTCTGCTATTGAGTCTCAGGGAGTAACGAAATGCTCTCTTTTGTAGTTTAAAAATACGCTCAAATTGAGTCGTACAACACGTACCCCAGAATGGAAGGGCGTACCGAAGATCAGACTCAAAAAGGGCATAATAAACGGTCCTAGATGTTGACAAATTCATTTCCGTAGCAACTGATCTTAGCGCAAAACAAGCAGAACTTAATTTTTTGTGTAAGGCATCAATGTGCAAGTTCCATTTTAGAGACTTATCCACAATAAGCCCTAAGAACTTCACCGATTCAACTACCTCTAGACTGTTGTTATTAAATACTAAAGGTTGCATCATACTGTTGTAAGGTAGGACTTTGGTTTTAGAAACGTTAAATAACAGGAGATTCGAATCGCACCACGATTTATTGGTGACTAGGTCTGTAGCTATGGTATTGCGAAGATCCATAATATCCGTGTTACTCCAAGTAATACTAGTATCATCTGCAAAGGGACATATTTTACCTTTAATGTTCAGACTAGAGATGTCATTTATGTATATCAGAAACAATATAGGGCCTAGAACTGAACCCTGAGGTACCCCATATTCTAATGGCATGCAAGAAGACGTCTTCGTGTCAACCCTTACAAACTGAGTTCTTTTATTAAGATATGATTTAAGCCATTTAAGAGCCTTTCCCCTAAATCCATAGTGCTGTAATTTGTCAGTCAAGATGTTATGGTTTACACAATCGAGTGCTTTAGAGAAATCACAGAAAATTGTTGCTGTAGAGTGATGGTTGTTTATACTGAAGTAAACATGATCGAAAAGGAAGAACATAGCGTCATTCGTGCATTTGTCACTCAGGAATCCAAATTGATGTGGAGTAAGCAATTTGTATTTCAACAGAAAAGATACGATTCTTTTTTTTTTACCAGACTTTTAATTATCTTCGACAACGTGGGCAGGAGTGCAATAGGGCGATAATTTGAAGCAAGATCTTTATCGCCTCCTTTTGTGTATAGGAATATATATCGCTGTCTTCAGGCAGCTTGGAAAAACCCCAGTTTCGAATGACCTGTTTATTAAGGTAGAAAGATGGTTTAAAGTGCAATCAGGTAGAGCAGAAAACATTTTAAGAGTGAGGCCATCAGTCCCAGATGACGATTTATTTTTAATGTTATTTATTGTAGAGCGTATTTCACCTAATACTATGGGTGTAAAAAAGAAACTATTTACATTCCTATGAGAAAGATATGAAATCGGATCCTGAGAAGGAGGTATAGTATTTGTTAAATTTTTTGCCACATTTACAAAGTAATTGTTCAGGGTCTCAGGAGAAGTCGGGATTGTGGTGGGAGAAGAAGTCTTATCTCTCAGTTCATTTAGGATAGACCACGTTTCCTTAGCAACATTACCTGATTTAGCCAGCCTCGCATTGTAATAAATTTCCTTGGCGGCCTTTATGGCTTTATGGTAAGTTTTCTTGTAAAGCCTAACGTAATCATGGAAGGATATGTTGTCCGAAAATTTTTTAGGTACGATAATGAGCGCATGTTCTTTGCAGATATCCGTAGACCTCTAGTTGACCAGGGTTTACGATGTTTAGTTTTGATGGGCCTAAGAGGAAAGGATTCATATGCCAGACCAGACAATAACTTTATGAATCTAGAAAACTCGATGTCGACATCAACAGAGCGGAAGTCCCAGTCAGTTGTTTGAAAAAGGTGTTTAATTGTTAGAAAATTTTGTTCTCCAAAGACACGGAACAATTTTCGTTGCGTGCTTTCACTACTATTTTTTGATTTTAACCAAAATTTAGTCAATACTGCTTCATGATGAGAGAAACCTGAGTTGAAAACAGTACAGTCAGTAGAATTTGGAGCTAAAGACGATACGACATAGTCAATGATACTAGAGCTAGTTTTAGTTATTCTGGTTGGGGAATTTACATGCATACCTATACCAAAGGATTCAAAGATAGAATGAAGAGATTCTTGAGCAGCACACATACTGGAGTAGTCAATATTTAGATCGCCACATAGAATTAATTTACTTTTTGAAGGAATAAATTCTAGCAAGCTAAGTAGTTGTTGTAAGAAAATCTGCACATCCGCATCGGGAGTTCTATAAATACAAATAATATAGAGGTCAGAAGATTTCTGATAAATTATGCAGAACTCAAAAATTTTTCAATTAATAAATTATCAAATTTGGTCACTGCTGAAAAGTCATTTTGTGTAGACATAATCAAAGTACCCCCATGAGATAATCTACTCCTGTTAAATCTGGATATAATAGTGTAATTTTTAATAAACACAGGTTCATCAACATTTAACCAATGTTCAGTTATGGCAACAATCTCAGGAAAATTTAGCTCTTCTAGTAATAGAAGTAATCCATCAGTTTTGTATCTTAAGGACTGAATGTTAATAAGAAATAAACTTAGCTTGCTATCGTCCAAATTGTCGGAAGGCGCTTGATCTTCTGTACGCGTCAATTCATTTAAAAAAATTTTTTGCTAGATGGGGAATTACTCGAAAAATATTTATTCTGACATTCCCTAATTTTCTGGATTCGGAGGCCAGTCTCAGTGGAAAAGAAGGTTCAGCAGTACTAATACCATAAGCCCCATGGAATCTGTGATACAGCTTACGCAGGGAATCCACGTCAGTAGGAAGTCCCTCTGAAGCCAGCATCAACTTAATGGTGGTGTTGGTGTGCCCATCGTAACACGTACTCGAGGGCTGATCATGGAGATAGGCAAGGAAGAGTCGAAGAGGATTCAAAATTCCAGGGTCCCTCAGTCTAGCTAATAAGTAACGACTATTTTCCACATCCGCAGTACGAGATAGCCGCACTATAGGTGGAGTCATCGGGTCCATACAAAGCCCATCATCCTTTTTCATAGTTTTCTCCGTAAGCACAATACTTGAATTTTGTTTATTAAAGGACTTACTTGCAATAATGGCATCCCTATCTGAACCAATCTGAATGGATATGCCCTCCTTAGCAGGTGTTGATGGTGTCGTGTAAGGAGTACTGGATGCTGGAGCCGCTACTTTTATGGTCGTTGAAGCTGAATTGGCATGCGCTGGAGGATTGTCATTAAGGTTGTCTACTACAGTACCAGGCGGCCACAAACTTGGATCTTTCAGCAACTTGATGAAACTCTGATTTTGCACACCGATCTTAAAGTCAGAGTCTGATCTATCCGTATCCCTCAGCAATGGGAAGCATCGAATAAAATCGGTGGTACCAAGTTTCTCCTTGACATAGTGTGCAATCTGTTTAGCAGTATAAGGAGGTGGAATTTTTGATACAACCACATAATGCCAGTTTTCTTTTACAGTGTATTTGGTAGGTGGTACAGTATTTACCTTTGAATGAGAAGACACTAAAGGCTCTTGGGTTTCTGTAGGATCAGTTTGAGTTGAAATGGACTTTTTTATGGTTTGCGGTGTATTGCTTTTGTTGTCTGAATTAATATTTTTATTAATATTACGTACCTTTTTCGTTGAGTGTATTGTAAGTATCTGTTGTTTTAATGTCATATCTGTTGTTTTCTTATTAGTTTTTTTTTAATAAATCAAGTGTATTTTGAACAAAAATAACATAGATCTTTTGAATACAGAAGGTATATAGATGTAAAAGAGAAAAATAATAATTTAATATATAATATCAATTATTCTGTGAAACATTTTGATCCTCTTAAAAATATGTTTACACCTAGCCACCATAAACATATTTACAATGGATAAGCTATCAGACTGCGCTTTCTAAAACCCTCTTCGTTCATTTAAAAAAAATTGTCTTAACCAAAACCCTAAAATATTATGAAATATAAATAGTTCACAGCAACTATCTAAATATTTATAAAACTGAAATACACCATAAAAGGATTACGATGAAGCAAATGAAAATAAAACGTAATGGCGCTTGGTGTAAACATTACAATGATATATTATGACGTCACCAAGAATGAGGGCGCGTTTTGGGCTGGCTGCTATAATTTGAATTTTCTCTCGATTTTAATCAACTTTATTGGCCAAACGAAAGACAAAAACAACTTTTTTTTTCTTTGATATATATTTTAAAATATGTTCTGTTGTGATTTATTTTATAGCATCTTTTTCGAATTAAAAATTTTATGCACAAAAGATCCCTATTGCACTTAAATTTTTTGGCGGGAGAACATTCTAATTTCGTTTGTGAGTTATCTATATTTTGGCGGATGCCTAACACATCAAGGGGACAAAACAAATTAATTCAGCTATAACTTGTTGACAATTCAGACATAGATTATTACATTATATTACATTACTTTAAAAATGATATTGCCAGGAAGTTGCCTTCCTGGAACACTTTATTGGAAGATAGTTCATTCGATTACATGAAATTAACGAACTTACAAAAATATCCGTCAGAAAAATCGTAGAACGTGAAAAAGTCAACCGCGCTCAATCATAACAGTAACACTATCGTGTTAGTGATTACATAGTAAATCACGAGGAAAACGACGAAAAAACCTTATGATACTATTAGTCTGGGCTGATTATCGGAGAATAGGCCATTTTTGGGAAAAGTTATTTACCAGCAATAAAATTAATAATATAGGTATGCAAAGTCCGCAGATAGTGTGCTACTTTTTTTATAAACAAAATGGCGTCCGAAAATCGTGTTTTTTTCAATTTTTGCTCTATAACTCCAAAGATTTTAACTTTACACCAAAAACACTCAAATAAAAATTCACCGCAATTAAATTCTGCATAGAGATGTGTTTTTTCCGATTTACTTCGACGAAAAATTTCCCCGGAAAAAGAGGGGTTTTTCCAACAAAATCTTTAATTTTCAACTAAACTTTTAGGTAAGTAATTGTTAATCAATAATTAAATAACTTGGCAATGTAGAAGCCCTTTTTCTATAAATTATAATTCCACAAGCCGATTAAAATTGAATGAACAATTTAGCAACAATTGAATTGTTAATTAAAAATTTACGGTCGCCATAATAACGACAATAGTTATGATGCATAAGAATAATTATGATTTTTTCATAAAAAGTCAATATACCTATCTAACGTACTTTACAGAAATAAAATTGGACTATTTAAGCGGCCTCAGGAATATTTTAAAATTATAAAGAATTTTTTTGGTTATAATCAAACAGAATATCTCGGGAAGTGTTAAACTAAATTAAATTGTAAAAACGGTATTCGGAAAACAGCGGCAGGACACTTGTTATAAAAGAAAAAACGTTTAATTATGATGAGTAATTCCTGAGATACAACCGGTCAAAATTGATCGGAATTTACGGCAAAGATATAAACGATAGGATCATAATTTTTAAACCATCACCTTTTTATTTTTGTCCTCTTTCTCCACACCAATATTCATATCCTTAAAATACTCGTAACATATATTATTATAATAAAAACTATCGATAATACGTGTGAAAATTGCCAAAAATAGCAAAATTCCAATCAAAAATTAGGTTGGAGAAAATGTAACCCTCAAAGTTCAAAATCGGTATACGTTAAAAAAATGCATTTTCTCGGCTTCCCATGGAGCAATTTTCTTCATTCTTTTTTTGTTCCAAAGTAACTCGAGAAGAGCCATCGAACTAACTCATTATTAAGTGTCAGACTTGCTTTTGTTTTGTTATAATAAATTAAATTTTATATTATAATACAAAATTTTAATTTGTTTAAATAAAAATTGTTTAAATAATTATACAGCTTTAAAATGAAAATATTTATGTTTTTAACTTTAGAAGGTACACTTGTAGTATGTTTGTCTAAAAAAAAGCCTACAACTGGAAAGATATATAGTTTTCTGTTCTTAAAATAAATTAATCTATTATAACAAAACAAAAGCAAGTTTGACATTTAATAATGAGTTAGTTCGATGGCTCTACTCAAGTTATTAGAGAACAAAAAAAGAATGAAGGAAATTGCTCCATGGGAAGCCGAGAAAATGCATTTTTTTTTAACGTATACCGGTTTTGAACTTTGAGGGATACATTTTCTCCAACCTAATTTTTAATCGGAATTTTGCTATTTTTGTCAATTTTCACACGTATTATCGATAGTTTTTATTATAATAATATATGTTATGAGTATTTTAAAGATATGAAAATTGGTGTGGAGAAAGAGGACAAAATAAAATGCTGATGTTTTGAAAATTATGATACTATTGTTTATATCTTTGCCGTAAATTCCGGTCAAATTTCACCGATCGTATCTCAGGAAACACTCGTCGTAATTAAACGTTTTTTCTTTTAAAAGAAGCGTCCCGCCGCTGTTTTTCGAGCACCGTTTTCACGATTTAATTTTGTTTAATATTTCCCGAGATATTCTATTTGTTTATAAGCCAAAAAATTGTTTATAATTTTAAAATATTACTGAGGCCGCTTAAATAGTTCAATTTCAATTCTGTAAAGTACGTTAGATAGGTATAGTGTCTTTTTATGAAAAAATCATAGCTATTATTATTCATCATTATTATTGTCGTTATTATAGCGACCGTAAATTTTTAATTAACAATTCAATTGTTGCTAAAATCTTCATTCAATTTCCATCGGCTTCTGGAATTATAATCTATATTAAAAGGGCTTTTAAACTAGCCAGTTATTTAATTATTGATTAACAATTACTTGTCTAAAATTTTAGTTGAAAATTAAAGTTTTTGTTGGCAAAACCCGCTTTTTCCGGAGAAAGTTTTCGTCGAAGTGAATCGAGAAAAACACATCTGTATGCAGAATTTAATTGTGGTGAATTTTTATTTGGGTGTTTTTGGTGTAAAGTTAAAATCTTTGGAGTTATAGAGCAAAAATTGAAAGAAACACGATTTTCGGGCGCCATTTTGTTTATAAAAAAAGTAGCACACTATCTGCGGACTTTGCATACCTATATTATTAATACATACAATAATAAGACTCGATTCCAGCAATAAAATTGCTGGTAAATAACTTTTCCTTGTATTTTGCTAATTAGCCCCGAGTATATCCCGACATGGTAAGTACATATTTGGTCTTACATTCAGTTTACTCTCAATAACACTATACCCTGATTTTATGTGTATGTATGTTATTTGTGGCTTGTGGCCACAACCTTTCTCTTAGTATAAAAGTAAGTATGATGAGATGCTACATATTCTCTGTCCTTTTTTATGGTTTTATGGTGGTGAATCATAAAATGCGCTGGCGCTTGCGCTTACTATTAAAAAGCGCAAACTGCAATACTTGGGAAATATAATGAGGGGACAAAAGTACCAGCTACTACAATTAATTATTCAGGGAAAAATTATAGGTAAAAGATCCATTTTCAGAAGAAAACCTTCATAGTTGAAGAATTTAAGAGATTGGTACAAGTGCAGCAGCTGCCAATTATTTAGATCTACGGTATCAAAAATACGCATAGTCTTGATGATAGCCAAACTTCGGAACGAGGACGGCACCTGAAAAAGAAGAAGAATCATGGACCTTGAACGAGGGCATGTGTCGAAAATTAGAAGCATCTGAGATGTGGCCATATCGGAGAATTCTTAAAATCCCATGGACTGATCGCGATCGGGTCACAAATTAGGAGGTCGTTAGAAGAATGGGAAAGAACCGAGAGGTACAAACCACCATCAAATCTTGAAATTTGGAATACTTTGAACACACTGTGCAAAAAAATCCAGATATGCCCTCCTACAAGCCATCCTGCAAGGAAACATATTTGGAAAGCGATGTCCACGAAGAAGAAGAACATCCTGCTTAAAGAACCTCAGAACTTGGTTTAACACATCTGTATATCTTTTGCGCGTTGCTGCAGGTAAAGTGAAGATTGCCATGATGATCGCCAATATTCGTCACGGATAGGCATATTAAGAAGAATATGTTATTTTAAAGTATAAATAATATTAATAGTAAATGATATGTATTCTCCATATGTTATCGACTTAATCGTGGTATTGTGTTTCTATTGATCTCCTCTTTTAATATGGATAACCATATCCTAGTACACATCTTATCAGAAAAATTTCCAGTAACAAAAGGATTACGACAAGGATGGTGCCTCTCTCCAATACTATTTGATCTATTTAAATGAAGCACGAAACTATTGGAAAAGAGCTTGTTCAGGGATGGGAATTTAAGTTGAGGACGATACAACCTTGTATACGCTACATTTTGCGAATTACCAAGTCGTAGTAGCAGCGGATAAGGAAGATTTAGAACACATGACGAGACGATTATTTCAAACATATGAAGAGCGGGGCCTTTCTGTAAAAAGAAAGAAAACGCAATACTTATGCGTCGGGAATAAAGTAGAAGATCGACTAGTTAACAAACATAAAACAGTCAAGAACTGTGAGGAATATACTGTTATATTCCTATTTGACATAAGAAATAAAAGTCTATAGTTATATTTAAAATTCAAATAAAAATAAAGGTTTTCGTTTTTCTCGACCGCGGGCATGTAAATTTGGAACACCTTGTATAAAACAAATTATGTATAGGTAGTTTTTAAGAAAGTGTTTCGGAGAAGTGTTTACGAACCCCAGGAACAATACGACTCAAGTAAACAATTAGAGTGATGTTTAAAAAGAAAGTGTTCGTGGAAAGGTGTGAATAACCACCGGTAATTCATATTCTAGCAAATAAGATAAATAGGTTATTAAATTTGTAAGGAGGGTTAATGTGGAAAGTAAAATTGAAATGGGGAATATTATTTTTTCTTGAAATCCATTAAGATATTTAGAAAAAGGAAAGTTTGTGTTGGTAAATACGGATAATTGAAAGTTGCTTGGGATTGGGTGATTTTGGAATGCTGGAAGGGGTATTTGGAAGGAGGAGAATGAATGAGGAATGAGAGTCAGATATTTTGAGCGATCGAAAGACGAAGTCCAGTTTTCGAGAAGAGTGACAAAAAAGTGAAACGCCTGGTTGGTTAGTTTTGTCTTTAAAAAATAAAAAGTAAGATATCGTGGAACGAGTGATAGACCGAGTCGAGATAGTACATAACTCCCTGAGTCTAGAGTATTCCGGTTTAGTGGAAGTGTTTGAAAAAGGTAGAACACGGCATTAGGAGAAGGCAGGGACGAGGGCTGTACGAGGTTAGTTTTCAAAGGAGCAGAGGCATTACTGGAAGACTGGGACGAGTCTTTGAATCGCAACCCAAGCAAATAGGAAACGTGTTTTGTGTGAAGACATTGTCAAATCATCAGTAAAGGTTAGTCTATTTTGTTATGACATGAATGTATGGTTTGTGTATTAAATAACACATTGAAAATTGAGCTACACAATCACTATAAAAATTTTATCAAGCCTCAATCAATTTGTTACTGATAGATCATAATAGTTCATTATAAATAAAATAAATTTGGAGACAAAAAGAAATAAGATTCCCATTTTTCTAACTGTTGTATTAAATAAAGATAGAAAGATAAGATATAAGAAATATTAAGCAGATATTGCCATTTAGATAAAATAAACGATTTTTATAATTTCTAATTGAAATCCGTATGTGTGTATTATTTTACTTTCTTTTATCTATCCCAATTAGGAATCCACTGAGAAATACTTTGAAGCCACAAAAGTAAGTAATTGTTATTATAATTTTGCCCTGAGATTGACACTATATTGGTACTTGATCTGTTTGATTAATGAGATAATTATTGATTAATTAATTAAGATAAATTACATCTGAGAACATCATTAGATTTCAAAAGTAAGATCAAAACAATACATATTTGGGAATAACAATTAACAAGAGTGGGCGCACCGAAAAAGAGATAGAGCAAATGGTCTTGAAACGAAAAAGGGTGATTGGATGCCTAAACCCGATGCTATGGTCAAAATACCTATCTAATCAAAGAAAACATCTCATCTTTAACTCCATCTTTAAAAGTATTGCTCTATGGATGCGAAAAATGGCAATTTACTAAACAACGCCCACAACAGCTGGAACAACGCCCACTTGTATCGGAAATGAATATATGAAGTGACCAAATCAGAAATATAATGCAAGTCCTCTCAACCATCATAGACGAAATTTAGTAGTGAAGTCTCTCGGTAGCCGCCGAAGAGACAAGACGTGCAGAGTGCGGACGAGCAGCAGTAGCAGCGCAACAAGTCGAGGAGAGGGAAGTGCTTTGGTGTAACGTACTTCTTAGTACGGCTGTGAATGTAAGCACAGCAACACTAGAGCGCTCGCTCTCGCTAGACGCGAAGACGTGGAAGCAGAGGCAAAAGCCAACCTCTTGGATGTGGTGAAACTCAGGAAGTTTGATTTCCCTGAATTTTCTGAAACATTGCAAACAAGGGTTGGAAAGCAGAATAAGCAATAGCGGGCTCGACGTGAGCCCGCTACGGGATACTCTCTGTGCCTCCGTTAGGAATGGGTACAGTTTAAAACACTGTGCCTCGACACTGCAAGGTGTAGTTATTTAGAATACATCTTGCAGCCCCGGCCCCTAAGGTCAGAGAGTTGAGAAAATCAAGAGGATCCCGTACCTAGTTCTGTCTAGGTACGAGAACTACCGCGCTGTTGTGCAGGGAGCCAACCCTGAAGTCGATGTGGTGTCGGGCCAATCGGCTGAAAAAAAGGCTTCTTCTAAAAGTTAGGTTACCGCTCCCAACCAAAGATGACACGAGTCAGATCTCGGTCACCCCCCAGATCCAAGGCGCTTTCCCCGCCAAGATATGCAGACTCTAAAGAGTCCCTCCTGTTACAGCACCCTGAAGAGAGCAGCGATGACCACTCGAGCGACCAGGAAGATGGAAAAGACGGTTTTACGATCCAAAATCGTAGAATAAGAAAAAAGAAAAAGAAGTCAAAAGGCAAGGACTCCACGCAGAACGTCGAGACCACCGAGAACGTCACCGAAGCCACCCAGGAAGTCGAGGACATGGACGAAGACGTCCCAGGCGCCGAAGGCGGGGGCACTACCAAACGTCAGCGGGTTGAAGAGGATGCCGCCAGCGAAGACGAGCTGACAAAGGCCAACGCAGAAATCAACCGACTCAGAACCCTGATGAAAGAATTTGCAGCAAACGTTGATGCAAACAACAAAAAATACGAAGAGGTGATCGCACAACAGAAGGCAGAGATCAAAGAGCTGAATACGGAGATTCGATGAATGAGCGAAAAGATGGATGCCAGATTCGACGAGTTGATAGCTCTCCAGAAACAACTCGCAAAGAAATCGGAGAAGAAAAACCCCGAAAAGACGGACAAAAAGCCACCAGTAGAGCAGCCTGCCACCAAAAAGATGACCACCGAGCAGACTCGACCACCCAGCCAGAAGGCTACCACCTCGACGAAGGAGGCGTCCACCCAACAGAGGAAAAAGAGAAAGGAAGAGTTTCCACCCCTGGTGACACACCTTCCACTAACCGACGAGGAAGACGCCACATGGACGTCCAACCAAGAAAAAGCCATGGAACTAGCTCCCCAGGTACAGCTACCCCTCCCCGAGGAACCAGTGCCATCCACGAGCACAGATAGGGACGCGCTTGCTGCTTCCAGTCAAACTGATACAGTGTCAATGGAAACAAACCAAAACGAAGAAGACGCCGAAGAAGCCGTGTTACCTGAAAACCAGGTAACACCATACAGAAAACCGCCTGTAATTAAGTTACAGAGTGTCAGCGAGACAGGGGCTATTCTTACCATAGCCCAGGGCAAAGGCATCATCACCACAAACAAAATCTCCAGAAGTGGCAGAGAGACGCTCATCCAGGCTAAAAGCCCGGATGACTACAGAAAGATGACAAGGATAGTGGAGGAATATGCAGAAGCATACGCCGCCAAAGAGAAAAAGAGGCTACAATGGATAGCCTTTCCACTCGACGAAGACAGGAAACCAAAATTAGTGTTACGAGGATTGCCCACGAATACCACCGAGAAGGCAATCCAAGAAGACATGGCAAACCAATATGGAATAACCTGCCACACAGCACGTAACATGTCTACGAGAGTAGGGAAAAGGAGGCCACTACCCATGTTTGTCATGACACTGGATCAGGAAGACGTGGAAAAAGCAAAGCGGGTAACGAACCTGTGCCACATGAAAGTTGTGGTAGAGGACCTACACAAGGCAGCAGGACCGACGCAGTGCTTCAACTGCCAAGGGTACCATCACGCCCAGAACTCGTGTCACAAGGACCCGAGATGTGTGAAGTGCGGCGAAGAACACCACTCAAAGCAGTGCCAGAGAGCCAGAGAAGTCAAGGCAACGTGTGCCAACTGCAATGGGAGCCACCCAGCCAACTACAGAGGATGTCCTAGGTGCCCAACCTGGGGGAGGCCTCCACCACAGAGGTCACAACAGAGACCACCACCAAACCGAAGACAGCAGGCAACCGGGGTATCCTACGCGCAAGCCACGCAGGGAGACCAACCAGCGCAGAACAACACACCGTCCAACCGACCAACCCTCCCAGACGAAGAGTACCTAGTCAGGATGGTCACAAACATCGTGACTAAGGTAGTCCAAGAGGTGATACTCAGCACCAGGCAGGCACAGAACTAATGGCAGAGAGGGGATACTTGAGGATAGGCTCCTGGAACCCGGGCGGCATAACCACAAATCAGAACATACTAGATGAACTCGCCAACAGATACGAGATGGACATCGTAGCAATTCAGGAAACAAAACTGACCAACAACTTCAACCTAAAGTTTCCTGGATACGACGTATATAGGAACGACCTCACTAGAAGATCAGGAGGAACGGCCATCCTAGTAAAGAAGGGTATTAGACACATCAGTTACACTACTCCACCACTGGTCAACATGGAAGCCACAACAATAGAAGTTAACATGAGGCAAGGCGCAATAAGGATCACATCAGCCTACGTAAGACCACAAGACCCTTTAATGGACGATGACCTAGATGCGTTCCTAAACATCGCCGAACCATCCATCATAATAGGAGACCTGAATGCAAGATCCCCCAACTGGAACGACAGAGCTACGAACAGGAATGGACGACTACTAAACAGATACATAGAAAACAACGAAGACACAATGGCAATGGGCCCAGAAGAACCTACCCACTACCCAGGAAACGCACTCCCGACACACATCGACTTAGTTGTAGCCAAAAACCTAGGACTGCAATCAGAATTAATCACGCTGGACGAAGGATCAACTGACCACCACCCCATCCTATTAGAAATCGGAACATGGGAAGAGACAAACCCGCCAAAAAGAACAAAAAAGAAAATAAAGTGGACTAACTACAAAAGGTTAGTAAGTGAAGGAATAAACATAGTGCCAGTAATAAACAATCCAGAAGAAATAGAAGGAAAAGTCCTAGAGTTCGAAAATATCATCCAAGAGGCAATTAGAAACAGCACAACAGAGGAAGATGTCGAGATATTCATGGGAAGGTTCAAAGACATACCACAAGAAACACAAGAGTTGATAAGGGAAAAAAATAGAGCAAAGAAAACAGCAAAAAGAACAAGAAACAGAGTAGATAAATCCTGGGCAAATATTTTAAATAGGGAGGTCCAAACGGCCCTAAAACTCCACCGTAGCGAAAAATGGGACAACTTTGTACAAGAGATGGAAGAACAAGACTCAAACATGAGAAATGTCTGGAAGCTCCAGAAAATGTTGAGAAGCGACAGGAAACCCATCCCCCCACTACATGGAAGATACGGCATGGTATACACCATAGAAGATAAAGCAGAGGCAATGAGGACTACACTCGAAGATGAATGCAGACTGAACTTCCACCAAGATGAAGACGACGACTTCCTGGAAGAAGTCGAAGAACAAGAAGAAGGACCAGAAGACCCAGAGGACTTCATCCCCCCAACATCACCGGAAGAAATCAATGAACATATCAAAAATAGTTCACCGAGAAAAGCGCCTGGCCTCGACGAAATAACCAACATAGCCCTAAAATATTTGCCCAGAAAAGCTATAGTGTATTTCACAAATATTATAAACGCAATATTAAGATTCAAGACATTCCCAAACAGATGGAAAGAGGCCCGTGTCATCATGATTCCAAAACCTGGCAAGAATCACACATTCCCACAGAACTACAGGCCAATCAGCTTACTTCCAGCGATCAGCAAGATAGTGGAAAGAGTCATCCTCAGCAGACTGCAAGCGGAAACAACCCAACTAAATATCATCCCAGAGGCTCAATTCGGATTTAGAGCAGAGCACTCCAGCGAACTACAAGTCCTCAGGCTAACCGAGTACATAGCAGCCGGTTTCAATGATAAGCAGTACACTGGAGCAGCGTTCCTGGATGTAAGCAAGGCATTCGACAGAGTCTGGCACAAGGGGCTCCTATTCAAAATGCGGGATTACGGGTACAGCGGAGCGATGACGAGGCTAATCTCGTCGTACTTGGGCGGCCGGAGGTTCAGGATTCGGATAGGACAAGTCCTGTCCGAACTCGGAATCCCGGAGGCTGGAGTACCACAGGGAGCGGTCTTGTCACCCCTGCTGTACACGATATACACCGCAGATGTACCTAGAACACCAGGTACCCTCATGAGCCTCTACGCCGACGATACAGCAATAGCGGCCAAGCATAGAAACGCAGATATAGCAGTGACCAACCTACAAACTGCACTAGAAGAAATTGAAGCATGGTGTATCAAATGGAAGATAGCCATAAATTCAGAGAAAACACAAGCGGTTCTATACAAGAAAGGGAGACAGCAGCCAGAGGAACAATTGAGGGTGCAGAACAGGCCCATCGAGTGGAAAAACGAAGCCAAATACCTAGGAGTCATTATGGATAAAGGATTAACCTTCCAAAAACACGTAGAAGCCACAGTCCAGAAGGCCAACATAGCAAGAGCGAATCTAAGAGGACTCACAGGCAGAAAAAGTAAACTAACACTCAAAACAAGGTTAAGATTGATAAATAGTATAATCCTACCGGTATTAACTTATGCGTCTCTCGCATGGGGACCAGCGGCGGCTCGTGGGTCAATCTTCAGGGGGGTCATTTTGGTTTGAAAACTTCAAACTGTTGATTTTTTAAAGTATTTAAAAGATCTTTTAGCATTTATATTTTAGATAAAAAATACAGACTTAGATAAAACTCAATACTATTTACCCTAGTTTTCCGAAAATTAAATTTGTCTTTTTTTAGAGTAAATCTTTTAAAAAATATAGGAAAAATGGTATGAACAGGTTATTGACTGATATATAGATAGGAATATTTATAGTATAATAAATTGTAAATTTATTAAAACGAAACTTACTTTAAATATTTTTATATTTTAAGTCAATTCTTCTATCCTTTAGTTCTGCAAAATAGTCTATGACCTTCTCATTGAAATTTGGAATGCTCTTGACAAGCGTTTTCTCGATGCTCAGCATAGACAAGGCACTAAGTCTAGGTTGTCCCATCGTATTACGCAGGAATGTTTTTACTCTTTTTAAAGCAGAAAAACATCTCTCACTTTCCACGGTTGTCATAGGGAGTGTGCACAAAATATTTAATAACTTCACTGCTTCAGAAAATGTTTCAGACAAATTCATGTTAATAAAAAGCTGAAGTATGGCTACTGCACCAGCACTATTGCGAAAATCCTCACGACAATATAAGACTTCAAGTTCCGATTTTAGTTTGGAAATATTCACTGTGGGATAATTAGCCGTCACCATTTTTAAAATATTTTGCGGAAAGTTGGTAGTGTATGCTTCAAATTTCTCTATGTAGAATAACTGTGAAATCATGAGATGATCATTGAAACTAAACCTGTGATTTATTTCAGATATAATAATATCACAAATTTCAAGTGCAGTTCGTCGCTTTGGATCCTCTGCAGTAGTTTTTCTTTTTTTTGCTGTTGATGTGCTTGGTACTTCTGATTCCAAAATAGTATTTCTAATTATTTGGATATTGTTGTTAAAAGACAGGATACAATTTTTGACAGATATAACATCAATGTCTCGCATTTGCAATTGTTTAAACAATATATCAACATGGGGCATTATTTTATGGAAAAAATTTAACCAAAATAAAAAATGCTCATCTTCCAAATGTCTTTTTAAACCAGTTGCTTGATTTATATTGTTACCATCTTGTTCCTCATCAATAATTTCCTCTAAGCAAGATTTTAAATCATCTTTATAAGTGTATACAATTTCAACACATTTTGTATTGAAAGCCCATCGAGTAGGCGCAGCTTTAGGTAGCCTTACTTTAACCACTCTATCCAGAACCATCGTACGTTTTGGAGATCGGCCGAAAAAGGACGAAAATCCGTGTAAATTTGCAAAAAATATTTTTATCGGTTTGTGTTGACTCGCCGCTTTTTGGAGGATAAGATTAAATTGATGGGCATAGCAGTGAATGAAGTGTGCATTTGGGTATATTTCTTTAATTTTTGTTTGTACTCCTCCCAGTTTACCGCTCATGACTGATGCACCATCGTAACTTTGGGCAATCAATTTTTCAGGTGCTTCATTAATTTTTAATAATTGAAGTTCTTCCAATATTACATTAGTTAAATGTTGTGCTGTAGTACCTAGGGGGTTAACAAATTTCCAAAATCTTTCATGTACAATACCAGTTAATACATATCGCAATATGATAATCATCTGCGTTTTATTGGAGCTGTCTGTGGTCTCATCTACTTGAATGGCCACAAAATTTGTCTGGCCAATCTCCTTCATGATATGAGTATGCACAATGGCTAACATTGATTCTAAAATATCGTTCTGAATTGTTTTCGATGTTCCTTTAAATACTGTACTTTTTTCAATGTGTTCTTTAAACATTAAATCCAGTTCAGAAACAAAATCGATAAGGCCCAGAAAAATTCCACGATTATTGGAGCTGTCACTTTCGTCATGACCGCGCAATGCAATTTCGAAAACTCCACAAAATTTTACACAGTCGATTAGTTTGTTTAAAATATACCTATTTTTAGATACCAATTCATTAAAGTCATGCACAGATTTACGATATACACTATCAAGTTGCTGTCTTATGTTAACACGTCCTAAACTTGCGTAACTCATTGATGAATTTATATGAGTAGTTGAAGAGGCATGTTTTGTAATTTTCACTTTTAAATGCTTAATGTCAGTTACTCCATTTTTCGCCCATACAGCGTCATTCGAAAACAGTAAACACGGATAGCAAAAAAATGCATTTCTCACACTGCAGCCACAAATCCAATCACACAAATTGTACATTGATTCTTTAAAATATCTTTGAATGTCCTTACCCCTATCCTTTGTTGTTTGTTTTAAATTCATGTTTGGTTTTGGTCGACCACTTTCTTTTTTCTCAAGCCGCCGTTCATAATTTAGTGTTCCAGCAGATTTTAAGGCAATTATTTCGTCAACAACACTCATCTTGTTTTTGTTACAATCACAAAAAAATCCAACAAAACAAAATAAATTACGCAAATACGCCGCGATCGATATAGACCTGCCGTGAAGTGCGGTCAGCAGACGGTAACTAACTAAACGTGAGGCCGTCGACTCTACTAGAGGTATACGACGGAAAGGTCACTCCCACTCTCGCCCACGAAATTGCTATCTGCCGTCTCTTTTCTATTTTACATGCATTTGTCCATAAGCCATAAGAACTGTATATAGACAATTTAAAATACGGCCCAGCCACGGGCTTGTGTATAGCGCGAGGCGCGACGTTATTATATCTATTATATTTGTTTTGCCAATGCAGACTGCTGAGAGAGAATTTTATATTTCAGAGTGAAGTTTTAGATAAAAGATATTTTTAATAAAATTGGTATTTTTATGAGATTATTTTAGGGGGGTCATTGACCAATTGACCCTAAGGAGGAGCCGCGCTTGATGGGGACACGTATGTAATACACACAAGAAGAAGATCCAAGCAGTCCATAACAACAGCTTGAGGGAGGCCGTCAGAGTCCCAAGATATGTAGCTGAAAGATTCCTGTTCAGAGAACTCCAACAGGTGAGAGTCACAGAAACCATGACAGACAAGGCAAGGGTCAAATTCGCAGAATTAGAACATCACCCAAATTACATACTGCGAGAGACGCTAAGATACGACGAGTTCCACCGATGGAAGCACAGACACCCGAAACAACAAATTATAGGATAAACTAAAAGTGATAAGTGATAGTAGTGTGTTCGTAGCTCGAAACAAGTGCCGAAGATAGCGTTACCCACGAAGTCCAAGTACCACGACCACCTCCAAGGTAAGCAAATATTAGAAAATTAGAAGGGCCTTAAGCCCCCAAAAAAATTCATATAAAATAAAAAAATGGCGAAAGCCCCCAAAAAAATTAAAAAAACCAAAAACACAAAAAAATTAGAGCATCGAGTCATCGGGCGGGGCCCAGCAGGGCCCAACAGGGCTCAGTGGGGCTCGGCACGATGACTCGGGGCCCAAGCAAGCAATTTTTAGTACCGCGGATAAGTTATTAAGAAGATAAAGGCATAGAGCGCATCACGCTGGGCCTAGTTTTTTGCATTCGATTAGGATACCACAGTGGAATCTTATTACCCAGGGTTCCATTGTGAAGAGCATTTGGCTACGATAGTTGTGCCTCCATCGCGCATCAGCGTGCTATGGGGGGGAAAGGGATGGCCTGGGGCATTGGAGCGAGGTGGGGTGGTCCCTGTATAACTCGGGTCAAAACACCTCGCCCCAATGACTTGTTACACCCGAATGTACTCCTTCGAGAGGGTGAACAAATCCCACAGGTCGGGTTAAATCAAATTGCTTGCTTGCTTGCATCATAGACGAAATTGAAAGGAGACACCTGATCTGGTATTGTCATGTAGAAAGAATGGACGACGACAGGCTGCCAAAACAAATTTTAAAATGGACGCCAAGGGAAAGAAGGAAGAGAGGAACGCCGCAACAATCCTTACAAGGCGGCATTCAGAAGGCAATGTCCGAAAGGAATCTTCACCCTGGCCAAGGGAACGACCGACGAAGCTGGAAACTGATAACCGGAAGGCGAAGAACGCTAGAGCTAACCGGGATACTAATAATAGTAGGGGAGCAAAGTATGCTAAATGTGCAGTCACTCGAGCGTTATGGAGACCTATTGGGTTGTGAAGAGCAGGTCCTAAAACCAAAAAAAGTTAAGTAAAGTTTTCCATTTTAGTGGGCACTTGCCATTTTTTAATTTAATTTTCCATTTCCAACAATGGTTTTTTCCGATTATAACGCCCTCTATCCATAATTCGAAAAAATGTTTCGAATAAAAGTTACTTATTTTTACGTAAGGAATCCAAATCTTTAATACAAAATGGGGCTCCTATTTAAGATTTTAGAGTAAGCCCCCACCCCACCTCCGTGGGGGGTGGTGTTTGGTGCCATTCTATAGATTTTTCAAAAATATTGAATAAGTGTATTTTACAGTTTTTCGATCTGATGTTCATTTCGCGAAATATTGCGGAATTCGTATTTAAAATATTAAATTTACCCCCCACCCCTCTCCGTGGGAAGTCGTGTTTGGTATGATTCGATAGATTTTTAAAAAATATTGAGCACATATTTCTTAGTTTTTCGATCTGTCATTCATTTCGCAAAATATTCGCTTTTTTCTTGTGAAATTTTAAGACTCACCCATTTCCTTAGAAATACACATGAACACTAATGAGGAGTTATAATCACAAAGAGCACTCAATACTAAAAAGTAAGATTTTACTGTTTTTTGTCGAAATACTCAAATTATTGCATAGATATACTGTTATTGTACGAGGGGGGCGCGGTGAAAATAAATATGGAAAATTGGGTCGCAAAGGGTAAAAGGTTGAGAAACGCTGTACTAGTGCATTCTGCCGAGGAATTTGTAACACAGTTGGTTAAATTTAATTTAATTATTAGAGCCGCTTTTTTGATTTTTATCCTTTTACCATCTGATTCTTTCAGGACTATGCTTGAATCTTTTCACTTAACACTATGTTCATTGTCGAATGCCTGTTTACATATTTGAGACCCATCAAATTCTCTATTATTATTAATACAAGTCTGACGTTTACTTATTCTAACGTTTAATTTTCTTGTTTCACCTAAACAAGGATATTATGTATTTGCATTCACAAGGTATTTTATATATACAATTCTTTGTTATTTCTTGTTCATTGCTAGGTTTAGTTTAAGACAAAATAGATCTCGATGTGTTTGTTACTTAGAATGTTATTGAAATTTAAATTTATTTCTTATTGTTTTAAGTTTTCGGATAGTCCTTTTAGGGTGTTTGGTAAAGAATGGGCCATAGCTTAAACTTAGATTCCTGAGGCTAAAATAGGTCGATTTAAGCTAACTTACCTTAGTACAAAAGTTAATAATAACCGAAATACAGGGTATCAAAGCTAAACTATTATTTTAGTTAAAAAAATCCACAAGGAAAAAGTTTTCCTGTAGTTGGCTACATACCATATAATACAAAAAACAGAAAATCCTGTATAAAAGGTATATTTAAAATCCCTCAAAAGGGCCACATCAAAATCACAACACAACTAGTTTTCGACTGGTTTACCAGTCATCATCAGTGCTTACTTGCAATGTACATGCTAACCACCAAGATATTGTTTGAGTATTGTTCGTGTTGTTGTCTCATGCCTGTCAGTAAATATTCAAAAATAAATCAAATAAAAGTTTTACTTTGACACCCTGTATTTCGGTTATTACAAACTTTTGTACTTAGGTAAGTTAGCTTAAATCGACTTATTTTAACTTTAGGAATCTTCGGTTAAGCTATGGCCCATTCATTACCAAACACCCTGTACAGTGCGGCCATAAAGTAACGCATAAATTCATTATTTCATAAACCGGCGACTTTAAAGAGAAATCCCGAAACAGGTGGATTTTTATTTTTAAATTACATTTTTTTGGCATACATATCATACTAATGACGTCATCCATCTGGGTTTGATGACGTAATCGATGATTTTTTTAAATTAGAATAGTGGTCATGTCATAGCTCATTTGAAAGGGTATTCAATTTTCTACAGTATAAACATTAAAATATTTATTTATACAGGGTGTTCAAAAAAAATTAAATCAATTTATACAAAAAGAAGAATCTATGTAACTTATTTAATTCAAAATTCCTTTTACTGTTGTCAGAAAACAGCAAAAACATTATTATTACTGAGAAATAAATATTACTTTTCGCTAAAATTCAATGTTAAAGCTGTCACCCACCAGCCTCTTGGAAATTTTGAACATTACGTTTAAGCGAAAAGCAATGTTTATATTTTAAATAAAACATTTTTATGTTTTCTTGCAGCAGCAAAATGCATTTAGAATTAAACAAATTACATTCATCTTTTTGTGCCAATTAATTTAATAAAAAAAATATTTTTTGGACGCACTGTATAAATATAAATAATTATAAAAAAAGACTAAGTTTTCACTCTAATGGCATATAGCATATCCCACCAGAATGAAAACAGTGGGAACTTTCTCTGGTTACACCTCCGAGGCTTCTACAATTTGCAAGCCATACGGATGCTGAGACTAAGGAAGATGAGGGAATTCTACAATTTACAATTCACGTCCCATCTGCTCAGCGCGGTAAAGTTCCAACGAGACTGGTTCCCTTCATACTTCACACAGAGTAAATGTAAAGCAAAAAATCTATGCATCTATGCCATTTCGTTCGTTGCAATTCGGGACTGCACGCTGGGGTTTGTTTTGGTTGGATCAGGGAGAGCAGCATATGTGCCTCCTGATGAGAGACTAATAAGTTTCGAAACCGGTAGAGGTGCTTGCAGCACTCTCTGATTGGACTGGAATATGGTTCGTCTGTGTTTTCGTTTTGCAACGAAATTGAAAATGGTTATTCATTTTTGATAAATAATTATGTTAATATTTATATTAGTAAACAGAGAATTAAATGCCCTTTCAAATGAGCTATCGCATGACCCCTATCCTCATTTAAAAAAATCATCGATTACGTCACCACGCCCAGATGGATGACGTCACTAGTATGATATATTAGCCAAAAAATTGAACATTAACGAAACATTGAACATATGACATTAACGAAATTGAATTAACGGGGGTTAATGTCAAAATCCTTAAGGGTTAGAATAAGTGAACATGGATGTAAAGACGAATGGGACAATGAACATAGTTCAGTTGAAAGATTTATGTATAGTCCTGAGATAATCAGATGGTAAAGAGGGAATAATCAAAGAATCCGCTCTAATTATGTTAAATGAAACAAATTTTGTCGCAAATTCCTAGGCATAATGTTGTATTATGTGGTTACCCATATTAAAAAAGGAAATCAATAGAAAGAAAATACCACGATTAGTAAGTCAATAACATGTCGAGGTAACATCACTTATCTTTACTATATATTTATTTATTATTATTATTATTATTTATATTTTAAAATAACATAAATATAAAATCAGAGTTTTGGTGTTATTGAGAGAAAACTGAATTTACTACCAAATACTCTTACCATCTCGGGATAGTGTCATGAGATTTTCTCCTGATTTTCACTAACACGAGAATTTTTGTTCTCATGATTGTAGTATGTGGTTTTCTTTTAAAAGACAGATCACATGCGTCAGATTTTTCTGACGAATATTCTTAAGTTAAAGTTGATTTCATGTAATCGAATGGACTATCTTCCAAAAAAGTCGTCCCAGGAACGCAAATTATAAATATTGACACCATCATTTTATAGTCGTCCATTTAATGTATAAAATATCAACATGAGTCACATAAAATTAAATTACTAGAAGAAATTTTTTACCAAGCACCATAAACAAAATTTGTTTAATTTAATAACATTTTATATTTTGATAAGGATTTCCTAAGTGGAAGTCGAAACGTCAAATTAATTAAATTTCAACTTAAATTGTGGCTTATTTTCCAACTAAAATAGTAAATTGCATTAGCTGTCACAAATAGCTTCACAACAAAATTAAGTTATGACGAGATTATAACACGGAACTGAATTTCCAAATTAAAAGTTTTTTATGACACTTTTTGTCTTTTTTCTAGTAATATCCTATTAATATCGGAACAGCGCCAGAACTGACCGTGATGTCCGGTTCAGATGAATGATGTGATGTCGCGGTACAGTCGCATTTTTTTAAGTCGAATGGATTTTTCCATTCCGGTTCACAGACAAAATTAAAAAGACAACTGA
Source organism: Diabrotica virgifera virgifera (assembly GCF_917563875.1). Lineage (NCBI taxonomy): Eukaryota > Metazoa > Arthropoda > Insecta > Coleoptera > Chrysomelidae > Diabrotica > Diabrotica virgifera. Next base: position 8,802,683 of record NC_065450.1, read on the forward strand.
TATACTACATGCGCAAGCATTAAAATTGGTATTTCATGTCCCGTCAGAAACAAATATTAGCCTTGGAAATGTAACTTTTGTTCTAGCAAGTTGAATATACAACAATTTTTTAAACAAAAGTTTAGTTGAGTTTATTTATGTAGGTATAAATAATCAACCAAAAGTACTAAATTGTCAGAGTTACAAAACCTTATAAGCTAAGGTATTATTTTGTGAAATTAATTTGTGCTTAAAATTAATTAAAGTTATAGCAGAAAACCACTCAGGGTGAATAGCGGCAGAATATCAAGCTGGATTTAAGACAGATTTGTTTAGTCGTTCATTAAGCAATAGATTTATCGCCTTGTGTACAATAACGCTTATTTTTCTTCTTCTGCTTTTTCTTGCTTCCTTAATAGGCTCGAGCCTGTTCCATGTTTGGATGCCTCCTCATCAGATATCCAGGTTGTCACTCCATCTCTTTCTTTGCCTTCCAATACTTCTTCGGCCGTTTGCTGATCTGTCTCATGCTATCTTTACCAGTCTTCCTTCGTCCATTCTGCTTATATGGCTATACCATTTTTTATTCTTTTTAATGTCCAGTCATTTATGTTCTCTATATTACAGCTTTGCCTGAGGTCTGTACTACGTTGTATGACCCAGAATGATTCTCCTGTGATATCTCGGACTATTTCTATTTCACACGTTTCCAGCAGTACTTTTGTCCTTGTGGTACCAGTTCTTGTTTCCGCAGTGTAAGTCATAATTGGCCTAACTACTGTCCTATAGTACCTTACTCCCCCTTGTCTGTCATCCAAAGAATGAGTAAGGCTTGGCGGAGAAGTAATCAACAATATTAGATACGCTGACGATACAGCCATTCTTCCTGAAAATTTACAAGATCTTCAGACACTACTAAATCTAGTCAGTGAAGCAAGCTATCGGAGAGGCCTTAAAATCAACATTTCAAAAACAAAGTGGATGGCAGTTGGAAAGATTAATATAGATCAAGGTCAGCTTTCTCTTGATGGGGAGGAGTTAGAACAGGTAAATCATTTCAAGTACCTTGGCAGCTGGTTAAATGTAAATTGTGACTCTGATGAAGAGATAATAACTAGGATCGAAATATCACGGAAGGCTTTTATGACCCGGAAACCAGTTTTATGTAATAGAAACCTGTTGATGAATATTCGAAAGAAGGTGCTGAAATGTTATGTGTGGTCTGTCCTATTGTATGGTTGTGAGACATGGACGTTAAAAATCACAATGCTAAACAAAATAGAAGCATTCGAATTGTGGTGCTATCGACGAATCCTAAAGATATCGTGGGTTTCGCACACGTCCAATGAAGATGTTCTTCAAATGATTAATTCGGAACGTCTGCTCATAAGCATCATAAAGAGGAGAAAAACACAATACTTCGGCCATATAATTAGAGGACCTAAATACCATCTGCTTCGCCTTATAATACAAGGAAAAGTGGAGGGAAAGAGATGGATTGGTCGAAAGAAACTTTCATGGCTGCGTAATATTAGACAATGGTGTGGCTGCACAGTAGAAGAATTATTTCGCGCAGCAGCCGATAGAGAGAGATTTCAGGAAATTGTAAACATGATGACGGCCAACGTCTGAATACAGACACAGCACCTAAAGAAGAAGAAGACTGTCCGATAAATCTTGGCCTTTGTTTCTGTCCGTAGATGTGTGTTGCGCCAGAGAGTGTGCTTAAGACATCCTGCTATTCTGTTGGCATTTTTTATTTGTTTGGCAACTGCCGTTTCTGTATCTCAATAATTGTGCATTAATACTCCCAGGTAGCTGATACTTCCTTCTTGCTGGACAATTTTGCTGTCTACTTCCAGCTTGCACCTTATCGGATCTTTAAAAATTACCATAGATTTTGTTTTATTTGGTAATATTATCATGTCGAACTTTCTTGGTGTTATATTAAATTGATATAAAAAAATCTCTGAAGGATATCTTCACTCTCTGCAATAAGTATGGCATCATCTTGCATAGCAAACCATAGAAATAATTTCTCCACCCATTCTGTACCCTATACTCAGGTTTTTGACTCTATGAATAATTTCATCCATGATGAGGTTAAACAGCAGCAGGCTCAATGAGGCTCATTGACGTATGCCCATTTCCACTGATATCGGCTCTGTTAGTTTGTTATTAACTCTTACCCCAGGATGTGGGTGAAAAAACGTGATATAATTCAGGAATTTTTGAAACCTATCAGGTGTTGGAAAGGACGATGCCAGGAATATCTTCTACTAAAATGTAACCAAAAATATTGTGCGCCTTTTTTGTTGCGATTTTCATTTGTTAAATTTGAAATTTTTAATGATTTTTAATTTTGAAGCTTAGGATATTGATTTTAGAGAAAAACTTTTTAATAGAAAGTTGTAGTAAATTAAATACCTACAATTTGAGCTATAGTAAGTTTAATTTGGTTAATTGGTTATTGCAAAACAACCTGCGAAAAGTCCAAAATAGCCGTTTTTTACAATTGCATTATTTATTGTACAAATAATTTTTTTTTATTTTCTAAAGCTTTAAAATGAAGATCTTTCATTTCCAAACATAAAAAAAATTGTAAAGCCAGATTAACGAATTTGTTGCTTAGATATTATAAATTGTTTATCCCAAGAGGTCAAATGTCGAAGGCTATAACTTTTTGAAAAAAAATCGTAGAGAGTTGATGAAACATCCAATCTCCTTCTAAAGAGTTATATTTTCATATTCTGACGTAAATAAATATTTTTAAACCTCTAATTTTTGGGTTTGAAAATAAGGGGGCTAAATTCGTTATAAACATTTAGAGCTGAAGCGGCCCTGTACATCCTATGAGTTTTTAACTTACAGATTATTGTTGCTGAAGATGAAACGAAAGTTAAAAAAAAATAAAACATTTTTACGACCAAGTGAAGCCGAGATAATTTTTGCGTTTGAAAATAAGGGGGCAAATTTCGTTATAAACATTTAGAGCTGAAGCGGCCCTGTATATCCTATGAGTTTCGAACGTACAGATTATTGTTGCTGAAGACGAAACGAAGATTTATAAAAAAATTAAAATTTTCTACAACCAACTGAAGCCGAGATAATTGTTTTTTATTTCTTAAACCGTAGTGCCTTTATTTATAACAACTAAGAAATTATTTTACAGTCATTGACTAAAGAAAGACTTATGTTATCTTAAAATAAAAATTATTATAAAATATAATTACACCTAATTATTAAAAATTATTTTTAAAATCGGTGCTTTTGCAAGCGGCTGAGTTTTGCAAATCGCCCGGCTCGCTTCAAATCCGCGCACTCGGAAAATATTTACGTAGCTTGTATTACATTTTGACAGAAAACAATTTAATTATATACCCTATTCCACGAATATACGCCTGTGTTGGATTATTTCGACAACGAATATTTTATTGTGCAAAATATGAAGAACGAAAATAAATTGCAAATTACATTGCTGTTTAATAGAATAATTATTAGAGCCATTTACTTTCGTACTTCTTATGTTGCACACTGAAATATTCGTTGTCGCGATAATCCAAAACAGGCGTATGTTGGTGGAATGAATCATATTACCATTATAGTATACAGTCTATTTACCTTTGTATTTGTTTTTCTTGATAAACTTTTACATGACAAATCCAAAAAGAATAGTCACTACAAGAAGAAAAAGTTTTATATTGTAGATTATAGTAAGAAGTAACAATAATATTATTTATATAACAATGAAAGAATTAAAAATATATTTATATATTTCATATTATATATGTATCATTTTTGTAATATTATTTCTTCAGAAATGAAATTTCACATATAAAAGTTTATCAAGAAAAACAAACAGAGTGGTAAGTAGAGTGTATATTATAATGGTAATATTATTAAATTGTTTTCTGTCAAAATTTAATACAAGTTACGTAAAAATTTTCCTACCGCGCGGATTTGAAGCGAGCCGGGCGATTTGCAAAATTCGGCCGCTCGCAAAAGCACCGATGTTAAAAATAATTTTTAATAAATAAATATAATTATATTTTACAATAATTTTTATTTTAAGATAACATAAGTCTTTCTTTAATCAATGACTGTAAAATAATTTCTTAATTGTTGTAAATAAAGGCACTATGACTTAAGAAAACAAAAACAATTATCTCGGCTTCAGTTGGTTGTAGAAAATTTTTATTTTTTTTTATAAATCTTCGGTTTGTCTTCATCAACAATAATCTGTAAGTTAGAAACTCATAGGATGTACAGGGCCGCTTCAGCTCTAAATGTTTATAACGAAATTTGCCCCCTTATTTTCAAACCCAAAAAATTAGAGGTTTAAAAATATTTTACGCATTTATTACATCAGAATATGAAAATATAACTCTTTAGAAGGAGATTAGATGTTTCACCAACTCTCTACGATTTTTTTTTTTCAAAAAGTTAAAGCCTTCGACATTTGACCTCTTGGTATAAACAATTTATAATATCTAAGCAACAAGTTCGTTAATCTGGCTTTACAATTTTTTTTTATATTTGGAATTGAAAGATCTTCATTTTAAAGCTTTAAAAAATAAAAAAAATTATTTGTACAATAAATATGGCAATTGTAAAAAACGGCCCATTTTGGACCTTTCGCAGGCTGTTTTGCAATAACCAGTTAAACAAATTAAACTTACCGTACCTCAAATTGTAGCTTTTTT